>NW_016690302.1:1617826-1631302 GCF_001604755.1 Lepidothrix coronata | reverse complement strand
GGCGGGGCCACCAGCGGAGGGGCGGGGCTATGTGCGGGACGGGCGTGGTCTAGCTGGAAATGGGGCGTGGCTAAGTGTGAAGACCCCGCCCCTGTGGTTGCGAGCCACGGGAGGGGGCGGGGGGAATGGTTGAGAGGCGTGGCCAGGTGGGGTGGGCGTGGCCTGGACGGGGAGTCATAAAATCCTTGAGTTTGGATAAAACCTCCAGAATCATCGAGTCCACCCCGTGCCCGATTATCACCGTCTTGTCCCCCAGCCACTCAGTGCCACGGCCAGGCCTTCCCTGGACACCTCCAGGGACAGGGACTCCACCACCTCCCTGGGCAGCTCCTTCCAATGCCTGACCACCCTTTCCATGAGGATATTCTTCCTGATGTCCAACCTGACCCTCCCCTGGCACAGCTTGAGGCCGTTTCCTCTTGTCCTATCTTGTTCCCTGGGAGCAGAGCCCGACCCCCCCCGGCTCTCCCCTCCTGTCAGGGAGTTGCAGAGAGCGAGAAGGTCCCCCCTGAGCCTCCTTTTCTCCAGGCTGAGCCCCCCCAGCTCCCTCAGCCGCTCCTGGTGCTCCAGCCCCTTCCCGTCTCTGGACACGCTCCAGCCCCTCATTGAACTGAGGGGGCCCAGAGGAAAAATCGCTTTCCTGGTCCAGCTGGACACGATATTCCCGATCCAGGCCGGGAACGGGCGGGATCGGCGTGGAGGGGGCGGAGCCAAGGCGGGAGGGGGCGCGGTTAAGTCAGTAACGGGGCGTGGTTTGCGCGTAATGGGCGTGGCCTGCGCGCGCGGCACGCCGGGAGCGGAAGTGGCGGCCGCGTGGCGGAGGCGGCAATGGCGGCCCCCGGCAGGAGGTGAGGGAGGCACCGGCACAGACCTGACCCGGCCTGGGGGCGGCTCAGGGCGGGCGGGCTGTACTGGGGGCACCTCCGGGGAACGGCTCCTCGGCCCGCGGTGAGAGGGCTCACCCGCCCCCACGCTGAGCTCGCCCACCCCCACGCTGAGCTCGCCCTCACACACATCCCTCTCTCTTCCCCCCCCCAGGAGCCTGGCGGAGCTGAGCCTGGACGAGGTCCTCGCTGCCAGCTCGGAGTCGGAGCCTGACGGCGGCTGGGAGGAGGAGGAGGAGGAGGAGAAGCCCACCCAGGGGGCTGCGAGGCTGCGGAGGCCGAGCGGGAAGGAGGGGAAGGAGCCGCAGGCGCAGCCGTGCAGGTGAGGGATGGGGATGCACTGTGGGGGAGCTGGGGGGACTCAGCCTGGAGAAAAAGAGGCTCAGGGGGACCTTCTTGCAGTCTGCAACTCCCTGACAGGAGGAGGGAGCTGGGGGGGGTCGGGCTCTGCTCCCAGGGCACAAGGGACAGGATGAGAGGGAACGGCCTCAAACTGTGCCAGGGGAGGGTCAGGTTGGACATCAGGAGGAATTTCCTCATGGAAAGGGTGGTCAGGTCTTGGCAGGGGCTGCCCAGGGAGGTGGTGGAGTCCCCATCCCTGGAGGTGTCCAGGGAGTGACCGTGGCACTCAGTGCTCTGGGCTGGGGGACAGGGTGGGGATGGGGCACAGGGTGGGCTCCAAGGGCTGGGAGGGCTTTTCCAACCTAAATGGTTGGATTCGTTGGAGCCTCTGCAATAGATGCTATGGAATCATTATCACCTGGGTCAGAGGTGTCTGAAAGGGCACTGTTCAACACCTCAGGGAGATCACAGGGTACAGGACAGTTGGGTTTTTTATTGTGCCTGTGTCAAGTCAGTAACTGCACTGGAGAAAGGGTCCTGGGTGCTTTTAGTCTTTTACAGGGTATATTGAAGTCAACCAAAACTTGTTTTGTTTGTCCTCAGTTTGTGTATGTGCTCTCACTGAGAGAGATTGGACCATCTGCAAGATAGAAAATGATGAAGTAGTTCTTAGGCACTGATAATCGTTATTAGAAAACAAATTTTTGAGTGTAACAAAAAAAATTCTTGAGTGTAACAAATTTTACTGAGCTTTCATTATCAGGTGTTTCTGGTGGTACAGCTTTCAGTGTTCTTTACAAAAGCTCCTGAGAGTAATTCTGACAAACTGAGAAACATATTTATTTTGGCTTTTCAAGGTGTTTTCATGTCACTATCCAGATACAGCCTGATGTCTCACTATCAAGATTTCTCAATGCTTAATGAAAAGAACCTTTTGCAAGTCCTCTAGGTGTTAAACAAGGCACAGAACTGTGGCCACAGCCCTGACAAATCATCACTACTGAAATCAGCCCCAGCGACCAGGGGCTGCTTGTTTTCCTCACAGCGTCAGCAGTGAATAAAGTTAATAAATATACATCAATAAAATCTGAGCAGTGAATAAATGCTAATTAATGTTAATCCTTATCCCCCAGGAAGAAAGGAAAGGCATCTGAACACAAGGATCAGCTCTCCAGGCTGAAGGACAGAGATCCTGAGTTCTACAAGTTTTTGGAGGAAAACGATCGCGCGTTGCTGGATTTTGATGCCTCCGACAGTTCTGAGGAGGAGGAGCCACTGCACAGACCCCCTGATACACTGGAGGTACCAGGGCATGTTTTGGAGTGCTGGAATCAATTAATTCAATTACTTTCATGTGAAGTTTTTAAGGTCATTCACAGGTTGTAATCCAGAAATCAGCTGGAGGTTTGAACTGAGCACGAGAAGTTTGTTAAAGATTGTCAAAGCAGAGCCTTAGAGTGTATTTTCTTTTTAGTGAATGCTTTTCTTTTTAGGGTATTTTTTTTGTTTGTTTTTATGTCATCTTTTCCAATAATAATTTTGCCTCAAGTGATGTGTTTTCTCCTTGATGTTTTACATTATTAAGACGTTGTATTTATGTAGCAAAACTGCACAGCTTCAGGAGCTTTTTTTGTTTGTTTGTTTTAAATTTTTAATACCTCTAATTTCTTTTTTCCTTACACAAAGTACTGATAACAGCATTGATAAAATCAGGGCTGCCTTCCTCTTCAGTAGCTGCTCAGCAAAAGAGGTGGGGCCAGAAGTGTAGAAACCTTTTCTCAGTCCTGCTATGACTTCTCTAGGAAGCAAGTGATGAAGATGATGAAGAAGAGGAAGAACAAGAAGAAGTCAAAAGGAAGAGTGTTCCTTTCATCACCGTGAGCCTGAAAATGGTTGAAAACTGGAAAAAAGCTGCACAGGTGAGCAGGGGAATTGGACTACAAAGCTCTTGAGTGTCCTCCTTTAAACACAGTTCCACATATGTTATTAACAAATCACAAGTTGATCTTTTACAGGCACAGAAACCTACAGAGTAGATTTATGCCTCGTGCTGCCAGAGCTCTTGTTTTTCACCATGTGCAATTTTTCCAGTGCAATTTTTTCGTGTACTGCAAGATTGGAGTGCTTGAAATCCATCTGAGGGAGAACCTGGAGAAACGTGTGGCTCAGGAGAGGCCAAAATGATAAAATTTTGATTTTTCACCCTCTTGCCTTGTGCATTTGGAGGCTCCAAGAGCTTTTGTGGTCATGTTTTGAGTAGTAGTGAAATGGCTTGTCCTTCTGACTGAGGGGAGGGAAGATCACAATTGGATAATTACTTGCAGCTGATTGATTGCTTCTCAACCCCTAGGCAATTAAAAGCCAATTTTAGAGGAGGTGAAGGCCACTAGTGTTTATTAACACTGTCCTGACCTTTATCCTTCATATCAGAGCTATTTCTGCCATCAAACTTACAGTGAATTTCAGTACTCAAGCGCTTTAGAGTTTCAGAAGATCTGTTGCTTTTTTCTCCTCAGCAATCCTTTTCCTTCTTTCCCCAGAGAAATCTGACACCGAGGCTCTTCCATGAAATCACTCAAGCCTATAAAGCAGCTGTAGCAACCACCAAAGGAGACAGTGAGGGTGATCCCAGCAAGTTCCAAGTGACTGATACTGCAGGTGAGTTGTTCACTGCACTTGTGTGAGGAGAGGGAAATGATTTTTGTAGGGCAGTTTAGCTCTTGGAAGAGAGTGGAGATAAGCACTGTCAGGAGTTAACTTACCCTTTCACAGGCTTCATTTCACTTAAGTAGCTTATCTTCCTGGTGGTGAGTCTGTGCAGTGGAATCTTTTCTGGCTTCCCAGTGCTTGGTGCTGTTTGCTTGGAGAAGGGCCCCTGTGCCAAAAGCTGTCAGCTGTAATCTTATTCTTCAGATAAAAAAATTCTAGGATAAGGCAAACTGGTGTTTTCTTGGAGCTTGAGGAAACACAGCAGTTCTGCTATGGCAATTACTGCTTCAGTTCCTTGGGGAGCTCTTTCCACACTAGCTGAGAAACCAGGAATATGTGGAAAATCATTTACAAGTGCTTTGCTGACTTTTGTTTTAACCAGTGTTCAATGCCCTTGTGTCCTTCTGTATCCGGGACCTCTTCCACTACCTGCAGGAGCTGCTGCTTCCCAGGGCCCCAAAGAAGAAAGCAAAGTAAGTGTGAGGGGATTTGGGAACTGCAGGGTCAGAGAAAGCTTGGAAGTTCTTTGAATTGAACTTTCTACTGCCGTGCTCCAGGCGGTTTTTACAGAGTAGAAGTATTTCTTCTCACCCGTGACATAATTTTTACTTCTCTCAGTTCATGCTTTGCAAGCAGTTGTTACTCACTGGCAGTATCAAGGAATTGAACTCACTGCTCGTTTGGCTGCTGAAATGTGATTTATTTGGTGGGTTTTCTAAAGCTAAACCCAACTGTTGCTCGCTTCCAGGATGGTTCTCCCTTCCACCAGCCCACTCTGGGGCAAACTGCGACTGGACGTAAAAGCGTACCTTGGCTGTACCATACAAGTAAGAAATGCCATCATAATCTGTTCCTGGGCTCAGTCTGTGCATTGCTGGGCTGTTGTTTGGGTTGTTTTGGGATGAGGCAGATGGGCTTTTGCCTATCTGAGATTTGTGTGTCCATCCAGTTCCCTGTCTTGTGGAAGCATTTGGTCTAATTAACACTTTGGAGGTCTGTAGGATGGTTGGGTCAAAATAGGGAGCCAGTAAAGAAGGGTTGGATTAACATTCTGGCAGTTGTTTCTGTCTTAATTTGTCTGACAAATTAATATTTAATAGGCTTTAAAGTAGCTTGCAGTGCTGTGCTCCTAAATTCTGCATTGTTAATTGAGTTTTTGGCACTGTGACCTTGCTAGTTCTTGAAGTAAATACTAAGAAGGTGTTATGTTGATAACCTCACATAAGACATATCCTAGAGGGATGGGACATTAATATGTATCCCCAGAATAGCTGATGTCTGGTGTTTCAGATACAATTCATGGATTATATCTGAAAGAAACTCCCGCCCCCAGTTTGTTGGTTTGGTTTTTTTTAAGATTGCTTCATCATGCATGCCCAAATGTAGAATATTAAAAGAACAATGTTGAAATACTCACTGTTCAGAAGCTGAGGGAAGGGGATGCAAGGAGAGAAAGCCAGTGCTGGTGTCTCCTAGCTATAAGCTGGAGAATGACTTAGCAGAAAGGACATTTTGATCAGTAGAGCTTTTTTTCCTCTCTCAAGTCGTGGTGCCTCCTACCAGCAGCAGAGGATTGCAGTAGACAAGGAAAAGCTGGCAGTGCAGTGCCTTGGAGCAATCCCTGCTCCTGTGCTGACTCTGAGAGCCCTCAGTGCCAGCCTTCACCACAGGGCTTCTTCTGGCACAGTAGTTTGTCAACAATATCTCCTTTCCTTTCCTTGTGGTGTGTGAGGGACTTTGCAGAGGAGACCTGCTCAGTCCAGAATCTTTGCAGTGCAAGGAGGAGAGTGAGGAAGAAAATTAAAAGCAGACAACGTGCCTCTGCTTCCCAGCAGCTGGGGTTGCAGGCAGAGGACCACTGCATCAGGCAGAACCTCTCTCAAAGTGACTTGGAGTTCAGGATGTCTTCACATTAGAAGCTGCAACACCTCTGGGTTTGGCTCCAGAGAACTGGGCTGAGCAATCTGGAAATACAAAGATGCTGTTTCTTAATGGCTTGTTTTACCTTTTGCTTGAGGTAAACCTCTTGGTACCTAATAGTATTCCAGCTTCCCCTTAAGAAATCCAGCAGTGATCCAGTATGTTATCACCTCAGGTGGTTTGTTTCCAACCTTTGTGTAGGCTGAGGGCATCTTTGACCATTTGTAGTGAGATGACAGAGGTGTTGCTGTCATGCCATCTGCAAGATGCCTTAAGCTTCATATAGACTTAGGTTTTGCAGTATACACAGATGAGGTTCTATGTGATGAGCTGAGCTCACATTTGCCAGGCTGATGTGCTTTCAGGGCAGTTTTTAACCCACCTTGTGTCTGCTCCTTTCCTGAGACAGCTCTTGTGGGTTTGTTGGAGCTCCTTCCTAGCAAAGCCTGGTCTTCCAGTCTTTTAGTGACACAGAAATACTTGGAAGCAGCAAAATACAGATGGTGAAGGAAGAGGTGGTGAGGACTGCATGCTAAATGGGATTGTTACTTTGTTTTCCCTCCACAGCTCCTGTCCTGTTTGACAGAAGCCTCAGTGGGTGCAGCAGTGCTCCAGCACGTCAACTCCATCGTGCCTTATTATTTATCCTTCCCAAAGCAGTGCCGTGCCCTTCTCAAGGTGAGGGGATGTGCTGTGATGTGTCATTTGGATCTGAGGTACATTTTTTCCCCCCTCCAGACAAGCCTTTTGTGGTATATGAGCTGGATCCCATGACAATTCATTCTCTTGTGCTATTCCCTTGCTCTGCTTTTGGTTCTGGAGAGGATTCCTGCTTCTCTCACAGGCCTCCCAGGTGCCATGAGGTGATCTTAGCCTGAGGTGAGTGGGAGGTGGCTCTGTGTAGCTGCTCCTAAGTGGCAGGGAGGTGTTTTGGGAAGCTGTCTGCTGCCTCCTCACAGATGGAGTAATTGCTGCCTGTGTGCCAGGCGCTGGGAACGGCTGTGATACCATTTCCCTCTCCAGAGCTGGGGGTGGAATATTTTTACAGAAACTTAGTCACAACTGCTGAGCATTAAGAACAACAAAGGAGGCGTGGAAGAGATGAAGAGGGCAACAGGGTGACATTTAAATGAAAAAACTGCAACATTTAAATGAGGCTGGGAACCCTCTGATGACAGAGATGACTGGTGTACAGGGGTGGGAGGTTGGGACACCTCATAGCTGGAGGTGTAGGAGTCTGCTCAGTGCTGCTCTGGGGATTTCTGAGGAGGCTTTTTCAGCCCTGCAGCTGAAATCTTTCTGATGTTCTGTGGAGTTCACTAGTTCAGATGAGGTAACTGGTTTCTGGAGGCATCAGCCATGATCGTGGTCCTGCTGTACCAGGTTCTTCCTGACAGGGCCAGCCATGGCCAAGTGAATCTGTGGGAGACTGAGTCACATCCAGGGCTGGTGCCTGTGCTCAGAGTATTCAGCCACACAAATAAGTGCATGTATTTTTCAGAGGTGCTAGTTTTGGACGGTTTCCTTTATTTATTGTGAAAACATCAACCTGTTTCTGTGGTCTTACAGCTGGAGTACAAGGACAGAAGGGCTGCCAGTGCTGTTGTTTTTGTGTGCAGGAGAGAAGCTCAGGCCTGTGTGTAACCAGGAAGGAGCTCTTTGTCCCTTCACTTCTCTTTCTCTTTCTGTTTTATCCCAGCAAACAATTACTTTGTGGAGCACAGGTGAGGAAACAGTGAGAGTCCTGGCCTTCCTTGTGCTGAACAAGTTCTGCCGCTACAAGAAGGAGGTTTACCTGAGTCCCTTGCTCAAGGTAAGCCTGGTACTGGCTCTAATCTGCAGCTTTTCTTTCTCATATTATGTGCAAAATTAAAGCATTGAGCTGCAGCCTATTAGATGATGCTGGCTGTGTCCAGAAAATTAAACAAGGGAGAAATTCTGTTAGGTCAGAGTGGTATCTGCTTCCTGCTGCTGCCCTTCCTGCTGGAGGCACAGAGACTCTGAGCAGGGGGGATCCCTGGTGCTGATCTACGTACTGGGTGAATGCTCATCTTCCAAATTCTTCAGGGCTCTCCTGAAGTGCTGCCATACAACTGAGCTGCTCTGATCTTTCACCTGAAGTTCCCAAGTGTAGTTTTTTGTGGCGGTGGCACCTGAGCAAGAGAACTGTGCCCAGCCATAAGCACGGATGGCTCAGACCATCCCGAGTGCGTTCTTCCGAAGAAAACCAAGTGTTTTTTTTTCTTTCAGGCAAACAGTGGTGGGGAGATCTCTGAGCTTTGTGCTAAAGAGACTCTTTCCTGTCTCTCCTAAAGAAGGAGCAGGCTGGATTACTGCTTTTGCATGTTTTTTTTGGAGTGACTTGTCTGATAACAGGAACACTTCCCCCCTGTTTTGGACATACGTGGGTGGGGAGATTTTCTTCTTGAAGACAAACAGTGGTGGGAGCTCTGTGCTAAACAGACCGTTTCCTGCCTCCCCCTAAAGAAGGAGCAGGCTGGATTATTACTTCTGCATATTTCTTTATAAAAGGGACACTTTTATAAGTGGTTTGGACACGCCTGGGTGGGGAGGGTCAGCGCAAGAACGTTTTTCGCCGCGTTTTTACGTGGTCGTATCTCCTCCTCTTCCCTGCACAGCAAATGTACATTGCCTTTGTGAAGAACTCCAGGTTCACCTCTCCCAACGTCCTGCCCATGATCAACTTCATGCAGCGCACCCTGACAGAGATGTTTGCCCTGGACACCCACACCTCCTACCAGCACGCCTTCATCTACATCCGCCAGCTCGCCATCCACCTGCGCAGCGCCATGACCATCAAGAAGAAGGTGGGTTACCTCTCAGGTGTGGAAGGAGTGTGTCCTCCTGCAGGGAATGTGTGGAGAGGGGAAATTGGAGTCATCCCTTCCAGGCTTTTGGTGGTGTCTCTAAGGTGCCTCGCTTGCCTGACCCGTTTCATAACCTGCTGGGGCTCCGGGGTTGCCCGTGGTAGAATTTCAGCAAGGAAGGAGAGAAGAGAGAAGGCTCTGGGGTGACCTAATTGTGGCCTTCCAGTACCTGAAGGGAACCTACAAGAAAGATGGAGAGACTGTTACAAACTTGCAGAGAGGAGGTTTAGATTAGATTAGTAAAGAATCCTTCCCTGTGAGGGTGGGGAGGCCCTGGCACAGGTTGCCCAGAGAAGCTGTGGCTGCCCCATCCTTGGAAGTGTCCAAGACCAGATTGGATGGGGCTTGGAGCAACCTGGTCTAGTGGAAGGTGTCCCTGCCCACAGCAGGGTGTTGTAACTAGAAGATGTCTAAGGTCCTTTCCAACCCAAACCATTCCATGATTCTGTGAACTGCAGGGTGGGAGTCACTTTTCTCTCCCCACCTGCAAGAGTTTGTGATGCACTTCCCATCTTGTGCCTTGGGCACCCATTTTCCACTCTGAAGCTGCTGTTTGGCAGCCTCTGTCACAAAACCTCAAGGTAAAGAAGATTAGGAACCACCCTGGTGTGTGCATCTCTCCAGAGAAGTCTGCACTATTTAAAAGACTTAATTGAACAAAGCAGCTCAGACCTTTTGGGAGCAGCCCTGGTTTCAGCCACCTCTAGTCTGACCTCGGAAATCTAAGTCAGATTGCTAATCCTGGCTTTATTCGTGTTTAGCAAAACAGACCCCACTAGATTAATTGTTCAGCTGCCCCCAAACATGGCAGGATTGGTGACCAGCTAAATCTCCTGGCTGTTCAGACATGGGGATAAATAAGCAGAGATAAATGAAGTCTGGGCTGCATATCCCCTAATTGGATTGCACTGGCTTCTTACACCCTTAGTTCTGGTCCAGACAAGAACTAAATCCACTTGATTTCACAGCTGGGGAGGGCTGTGGAACTTTAAATGAGAACAGCACAACCAAAATGTACAAATCCAAGCAATAAGCCTATTTAAATGGAGCAGTGGATGGTTGTGGAAGGTGATTACAGGAGCAGATTGCTTGTCTGTCCTTGTGTGAGAGAAGCTGAGAAGAGCTTTTTGGTCCATCTCAGTGACCTGGTGAGAGCTGGCAGAGCTCTGCCATGTCCAGCTGTGGCTTGGCTTTAATCCCCCCTGCAAGGTTTGGTCCAGTGGCTGCAGTTGGGGGCTTCTGTCCTTGTTTCAAGCCTTGTGCATCTTCCTTATCCATTCAGAAGAGATGACCTGGGCCTTGAAAGTCTGAAACAAACACAAGTGGGAGCTGAGGCACCTTGTTGAGTTTTATCTTCTCTCTTCTTCATGCAGTTTTGGGGAATACATGCAGAACTCTTCAGAAGGGGTGTCCTTTAAAGACTCCTGCTCTATTCTGGGCTTTTATTTAATCTGGAATGGGGCAAGGCTTGACTCACTCTTAGCCATGCTACCAAGCCAGCCTGGAATGTTGGGTGAGTGTGCCATTGCTGCCAGGCACACTCCTGGCCTGTTGCTTTTTGCTGGTAACCAGAAGGACTGGCTGAAAAACAAAGCTGAAAGTTTGTTCTCAGCTCTGCTGCCTGTCATTTTTACCCTGCAGTTTTAAAAAATGAAGCTGTGCTGGGCAGTGTCGTCTTCAAAAGCAGGGAAGGGAGTGCTGGGATGATCATTTGGTCTTTGCTTTGACAGTGAACAGCTAAATATTTCCTGTGCTTGGCCACATCCCCCATCTGCTGTGAGCTGGGTCATGAAATCATCCTTCTCAAAGGAGCCACAGTTGAGCAACACCCCCAGACTGCTTTTATTCGCATTATTTCCTTCAGACACTGACTTGTACCAAACCATAACGTTGCCAATGCAGCATCTGAACTTGGCTGGCTGGTGGCTCAGCCACTGCTCTCAGAGTGACAGTACAACGATGGTTATTCCTCCCTGAGCAGTGCAGTGTCCTGCATAAAATGAGTCTTGTGGAGAAACCAGGGTTGAGTTCCTCTCAAAACGCCACGTTTTCAAGCTTGTGCCTTTTATTTTTCCCTTTTCTGCAGGAAAACTTCCAGTCTGTTTATAACTGGCAGTATATCCACTGCCTGTATTTCTGGTGTCGTGTTCTCAGCACAATCTATCCCAGTGAGGTCATGGAGCCCTTGATCTATCCTTTGACACAGGTCATCATTGGCTGTATAAAGTAAGTAGAATTTTTTTTTCTTTTTGGCCATATTTGTCCATTCCTTGATGCAGAGCAGTTGCTGAGGGGTGTTGCTGTTATGTGATTCGGATTTAACCTTGCATTTCAAGGAATTGAGTCAGAGCTGCTTTTGATTGAAGCATTGCAGCCAAAGATGTGTTGTGAGCGTGTTTAGGTGGTGAGGAAGTTGCTGTGTAGGTTATTCTTCCCTAGGCTAAATTCTGTGTATAAGAGAAGTGTCAGTCTGAATAGCCTGGACAGTTATTTTCCCAGCTGTACATAGTGGGAAGGAAAATGTTCTGTCTTGCTTCAGGATCTTAACTGCAGAATCAAGACCTCACCTCCAGCTCTGTAAACACAGTTAAAAGATGCATTTTTGTTGCATCTTTGTTAGAATTTGAAGAACTGGGACTCGGCTGTTATTTTTAGTGTGTCTGCTGAGAATTTCTTTCTCAGTTCATACGCGAAATTTCCGTGCTTTGAAAGGGCTGTTAATAACGAGCATCGAGGGAATTTCAGAATCTCTGGTGATCTCCAAAATCCTGTTAGCTCTGTTAACCAGATTCGCAGCTTTAAAACACCACCCGCCTGCTCTTGGAAAAACTCCCAAGTGGTGGTGAAGATAAGCAGATTTAAACGATCGTTAGAGTATGCAAACATCCCTCTTCCCATCCCCCCCTCATCCACAGGCTGCTTCCCACTGCTCCTCCGGAGCTCTGGTTGTCCTGGGGATGAATCTGGGCAGTTTTCTACCTCTTCAGGCAGATAAATCAGGTATCTGGGGCCAAGGAAAGGCGAGTTGGGTCAATCTCAGCAGTTTTGCTGGAATCAGTGATGGGCAGGGCTGCTTGGCATGAGCTACAGACACTGCGTGACAAGGCTTTAGAGGTTTGGGGTGACCTAATTGTGGCCTTCCAGTGCCTGAAGGGAACCTACAAGAAAGATGGAGAGAGACTTTTTACAAGAGCCTGGAGTGTCAGGACAAGGGGGAGTGCCTTCAAACTGGCAGAGAGGAGGTTTAGATTAGAGATTAGGAAGGAATCCTTCCCTGTGAAGGTGGGGAGGCCCTGGCACAGGTTGCCCAGAGAGGCTGTGGCTGCCCCATCCCTGGAAGTGTCCAAGGCCAGGTTGGAGCAACCTGGGCTAGTGGAAGGTGTCCCTGCCCATGGCAGGGGGTGGAACTGGATGATCTTTAAAGTCCCTTCCAACCCAAACCATCCCGCTCAGGAAAGTAGAAATAGATCCCACCCTGGTTTCCTTACTGAGCTGACCGAGTTTCTGGGATATATAAAAATGGAGTAGGTTAGAAGATGTGGGAATGACGTGGCTCCATGGGGCAGGATGCTGTGTATCATCTGGAATACCTTCTTTCCCTTGTGCTCCTGGTGTGGGGTAGTGATTTATCCAGAGGGATGGGAGGAGAGTCCCCTTCCCCACGGCCCTTTGTGCCGGGAGGTGGCGCTTGGCTCCAGCACAAGGGCAGTGACCACGGGCTGTGTCTGTCTGTCCCTTGGACCTGATAGCTCCATGTGCCACCCTGGCCTTTTGTGTGCCTCCTCAGTCCCTAAGCTCCTCCTCCTGATCCGTGTGCTTGCATCTGTCCAAGATCTTGGTTGTTTTTTTGCAGCACAATCTCCCTTTCTGGTATCCCTTTTCCATAAACTTGTTTTCTGTCCATATCTGCTTGGGTTTTTACCTTGCTCCCAGCCTAAGCTATAAAAAGGAACTTCCTCCCTGGTGTATAGTTAAATGAGGATTTTTGATGCCTGTTAAATTCCAGCCTCTCAGCACACACAGGGAAGAAAGCAGGTACAACTTCCTCCATAGGGAAGCAAGCACAGCCTTGGTGTCCCTGAGCAACTTCCCTTGGTGTCCTGTCCTGGTGGAGCAGAGGCTGAAAGAAGCCTCTGTGAAAGAAAGAAGCTTCATCTGTGGGCACCAAGAGTGTAACAGAAGGAGCTGTAGCAAGCAAAAATAAGCCTTGAGAAGTTTTAGGCTGTTCCAACCCCACAACCTGTGTCCTGGCTGCACAGGAGAAGTACAGGAGGCATTCCAAGACACAGTGAGGGAAAGACATTGGAGGCACTCTCCACTGAGATGAAATGTGAGTCAGTTTGATCCCCCTGGAGTGACAAGGCAGTTGGACCTCCCTCAGGAGAGCTGGGACCCAGCTGTGTTTTGTATTCCCTGTGCATCCCACCACTGGGATGTTGAGCAGATTGTTGCATCGCCACGCACTCTAAAATTAATGGTCTTGGTTTACAGTAAATCTATACACTTAACAGGTTTATTCCTCGATCAATTAATTCCTGAGAATGGCTTTCGTCATCTCCAGTGGTGCCAGATCAGGGGTGCAAAGTAGATTTATTTCTATAATGGATCCAATGATAATTATTTCACTATTTGGAGGGGGGGAAGATGCAGGTTGATTTATGGTGCCTGGTCAAGCATTTTCTCTTTTTTTTTTTTTTTTTTTTTTTTTTTTTTTTTTTTTTTTTTTTTTTTTT
>NW_016690302.1:1587273-1617816 GCF_001604755.1 Lepidothrix coronata | reverse complement strand
TTTTTTTTTTTTTTTTTTTTTTTTTTTTTTTTTTTTTTTTTTTTTTTTTTCTTTTGTGCTCTCTTGGATTGCTCAGCAAGCCCTTTGGGGAGGGGTTCATTTATCAGCTTGAACCTGTCATCTGTGAACTGTGTTTTAAAAAAAATAAAACTCCTGTTAATGCTGGAGGCACCCAAGTGCAGGTCATTCAGAGTGAGAGGCTTCCAGAGTGGTACAGCAATGAGGTCTGGTGTGGTTTAGGGGTTGCTCTCCATTCTCCCCTCTGCTCCTGGCTTATGTGGTGCTGGGGGAGCTGATCCTTCTCAGTCCCAGCCTGACAAAGGGAGTTGACTCAACTTTTGTCTTAATTAGCTGAGTGTGTAATGATTTGAAATGTGGGTGAAAGTAAGTCTGGCCTCTTCCCTCTCCATGCTGATTCCTGGCTGTTCAAATGTACATGTTACCTCTCTGAAGGAGGTGGGAATAGCTCAGGAGGGTTGGAAAGAGCTGAACAGATCTGGCTGTGGGAGGTCACTCATTCCCACTCTGTCCTTCCAGATGTGCTGGTCACTGCTAGTCCAGCTCCTGCCCCAGTGACCTTCTGCTCTGAGAGGGTCACTGTTCAAGTGTCAGCATGAACTCTGTGGGCACAAAGCCTGAGAAGGGAAACTTCTTCCTCCTCTGGTCTGCTGGGAGAGCTCTTTCCTTGGTCAGACTTGCTGCTTTAGATGGTCATTTCACTGCTGGTTCCTGCCACTTGCCCCGTGCTGGGAGCATGAGAGCCAAAAGTGTTGAACCTGACTAAACAGCATCAGTGATAAAACTTCATCTGCAAAGCTCTTGTAGCACTTTCTCCCAGCAGAAGCTGTGGGAAACCTGTGCTTTGGTCGGAGGAATTTGCGTGTTAGTGTTACAGCCTTAACATGTGAGTTTTATTTCCCACTGTGGGATAGCTCGGTTTGCTGGGCAGTACTGAAGCTGTCTTTCTTCAGCAGAGCAGGAAAGGCTCTTGAGTGCCACTGAAGGCTGCAGGTGCAGTTCCTGGATAAACTTGGCCTAATATCCTTTCTTTTCCCCCCCCCCCCCCTAGGTTGGTACCAACGAACCGTTTCTACCCTCTGCGCATGCACTGCATCCGTGCCCTTACCCTGCTGTCTGAGAACACCAGGACCTTCATCCCAGTGTTGCCATTTATCCTGGAGGTTAGTTTGCTTCCTGCTGACACCTTCTGCCTAATAAACACACTCACTACACCCACCAACAGCTCCTGAGATTTCCCACTTCTCTTACTGCCCTAAAATCCCTGGCAAACAGCATCAGACAATGTATTGTTTGGTGGGCAAATAGGATTAAACTTTTATTGGCCTGTGAGTTGCACCTGAGATCAGCTGGGTGCAAAATTAAGTTCCTTGGTGGTTTCACTGATGCAGCTGGAGTGGGAAACAGGGGTTCCCAAAGAAGAGATTCAGAGGCTCAGCTGGTTGAGCTGGTTGCAGTGACTCCCCAAGCTGATGTGTTCATGCCTTAGCAAAAAGGAGGAGTTCTTCCTAACTGCAGACAAAGGGAATAGGAAGAAAAAAGCCCTTCAGGAATTTAAAAATTGTTTAGAAAGATCTCTGTGAGCGTAACCTGGCAAAATTGAGTATGTTTGGTGAAACACTGCTATTAAGGGACCATCCAGCTTTCCCATGTATCAGACATTTGACATCTCTCCACATCAGTCTTTCTAGTTTGGCTGCTGTGAGAAGGTAACACAGAAGTTTTGCAGCCAAATTTCACTGAAGAAGTGTGAGCAAGGCGGGGTGAGGAATGCAGGGAGCCCCAGGAGGTCAGCATGAGGCTGGACACTGAGGAGGAGGAGGAGGGAGGGAAGGAGGGAGGGAGGGAGGGAGGCTTCTATAATAAGAGCCCTGAGTCAGCCAGGCTCATTCCTAATCAGGTTTTGTTGAAGCAGAGGCCTTTGTGGTTTGGGGTTGTTGTAAATGTCCCTTGCAAACCACATCCTCAGCCTGAGGAAGGCAGCGATGTTTATAAACCTCCTCCCGACCTGTGTGGCTTTGCCATTCCCCTGCTTCCTTCCCCTTGGTCATGCGTGTTTGAAACTCTGCCAGCCAGATTTTGTGAGAGAGGCATCCCCCCCTCTGGGGTCCTGGTGAGGATTCTCTCTCTGCTTTTTACTTTTCAGTGCTGTAAAGGTAAAACTTTTTCCCCTCGGGGCCTTCCCCCCCTCTTTGTGTCCTGGCCCCGACACCTCGTCTCTAATCTGAGTGTCAGGCCCCGGCCAGATGTTCCCACACTGCACTCAGAGCTTCCTCCCAGCTTCCTCCAGCCCCCAACCACATCCCATCCTGCTGGGTGTGTTTGTGAGGCACTGCTGGGCTCTGCTTGTGCAGGTGTGGTGACAAGGGACAGAAGGGGGCAGGGTAAATGTGTGCCTTAATTTCTGTAACCCAAGATTTCTGTAACTGTCACGATGTTAAACTCTCAAATCTCCCTGCAGCTGTCAGCCTTTCCCTTCTTCTTGTCTGTCTTCTGCAAGGGATCCCCCAACTAGTCTGTGGAGTTCCCAGGAGCATTCAGGACTGTTCCCTTTGTACTTCTGTCTCTTCCCAACTCCCTCCTCCTCTCTGTCACAGAGGTAGCTGAACACTCTTAGAACCCTTAGAGTGTCTCCACAAGCTGTCTTCAGGCAGGAATTGTATTCCAGCTGCGCAGATGAGATGGCAGGAAGTGGGAAGTGACCTGTCCAAAGTCCCAGGGTGGCTGTGGTGATGCTGGGAGGAGAATCTGCACTCTGATGCCCAGCCATAGTGCTTTGACTATGAACCTGTTTGTGCCAGCTCACAAACTGAGCAGTGACTAAGTCAATAGATACTAGTCTCATTCTGCATCATGCCATGACCTAAAATCCATTTTAAGCCCATTATCCAAACCATCATGGGATGGAAGGATGTGATCAGTATGTTGGTGCTAAACAGGAGTGCACTTGGGGAGCATGATTTGGGTCTGGAAAGCCTTCCCAGCATAGGGTGTGTTCCATTTGATGGGAAGGAGAAAAACTACCCTGTCACTGTTTCAACTGAATCCAAGTACAGGAAAAGAACAGCTGTGGAGTTCATGACCCTGTGTTTTGTGCACTTTTTGGAGAGGGCTCTATATGACCTGAGAGTGTAGATTCTGTGAAGCTGCTCGTGTAAGAAGTGACTGTGTAACTCGGCATTTCCCTTCTCCACCAAGGAAACCAAGTCCTTGCTGCCTCTTGTCTCAGCCCTCAGCAGCCCTGAATTGCTGCTGCACGCTCAGGAGGCACAGACTGAGCATTTGTGCGTTCCCAGAGGCACAGGAATTCCCCAAGCCCCTGCCAATGGAAATGAGAGCTGGCTGCTTGATGCATCTTGACAAGGGCTGATGCTCCCCAGCGTGGGCATCCAGCGCCGTCTCCTCTCTGACTCTGCTTTCCAAGATGGAGCAAAAGCAGCAGCTTTGCTAAAATTACATCTTAGATAGGAAGAGGTGGCTTGGGAGAGGAGTAGAGAGCAGGCAGGGGTTTATTTTTGTACCGTTATTCCCCTTGAAAGGCCTGTGAGATCCCAATCTTCCTTTTTTCATCACTTCACTTATTGTGTGACAGCCACTGGCTTCTGCAGCAGGAAAATTGGTGGCTCATCTGCTGGAAGGCAGGTGTGGATAGACAAGGTAGAAATCTCCCCCCAGGCAGACTTTGCATGCCAATTTAAACCTGGCTTCCCCTGCAGAGGGATGGCAGAGTAGGTTAACCCTGACATGCTTAGGAAGGCCAGGAGTGTTTCGCTTTGACACTTAAATGGCTGGAGTCTTGTTTTGGAGAAAATTCCCAGGGGCTTGGAGAGCAACATATATGGGAGTGGGCAGTGGAATGTGTTGCAGAAAATCAGCTGATGTGAAGACTGGAGAATGGATAAAGCTGGACATTGCCATACATTTAAACACTGGTCTGTTTAAAACACAGATCTTGTGTTTTCTACAAGACATGGACTCTTGTCTCCTTTACACTGAGAGGAAAAACTGGAACTTTAGACAAAGCTGCACCAGCTGAAGACTTATTTTTCCCTTTTCCTCATTCTCTTCCCTCCACCCTTGTATTGCAGCTCTTAAATTCTGGATCACAGCCCTGCAGGTACCAAGGCTGTTGAAGGAAATCATGCCTGACCAATCTAATGGGCTTCTGCACTGAGAGGATTGGCTCAGTGCATGAGGGGAGAGCAGTGCATGCTGTTTATCTTCTCTTTGTCAAGGTTTTTTGGATACCATCTCCCAGAACTTCCTCACAAGACAAGCTGATGAATTGCAGACTGGATAAGCAGGCAGGTGTATTGACAGCTGAATTTCCTGGCTGAACTTCCAGGCTCCTGCTCTGATCAGTGGCTTGAAATCCAGCTAGAGGCCAACCACCCACCCCAGGGATTGGTGCTGGGGTTGATACTGGTTATCTTATTCATTAAGGGTTTGAATAGTTGGGCAGAGTGGCACCATCAGCAAGCTTGCAGATGATGTGAAGTTTGGAGGAGTTGATACACCAGATAAGTGTCCTGCACTACACAGAAAATGAAATACAGGAGGCCTGACTTATACACTGGAGGGGGAAAAACTACACAGAGAAACAAGAAATCCCCCAACAATTTTATATGGTGATGTTAGAACAGGTTGCCTAGATAAATAATGGAGTGTCTGTCCTTGGAGACATCCAGATCTGGCTGGACGTGGCCCTGAGATGACTTGTTTGAGGTGACTTGCAGGGTGACTTCCAACCTTTTAATGTTTGTGACCAGCTTCTGCAGAAATTTGGACAGCTTGACTGAACCTGACAATAAAATTGGACTTTGCCTGAGCAGCTTAACTAGACTGAGCCCTTCCCTCAGTGAAGTGAGAGACAGAAGTGACTGACAGACCTGAGGGAAAGCTGCAGGCCCAGCAATGCCCCTGCTGTGAGCTGGTCCGGGGCATCCAGCTTTGGGGTGATCAAAGCAGATGCCAGGAGGCTTTTCCTAGAGCCTGAGAGAAGGAAAAGGGATGGGGTGACAGAGTGGCAGTGCTGTGGTGCAGAGCTGGTTCTCTGGTTTGCACTCTGGCAGTGTAAACTGTGCATCCCAGCTCCCTTCTCACTGCCCACATGGAAGACATCTGTGAGCCTGGGAGTGCCAAAAATCCTCCTCCTTCCTGCCTGTGCTGCCCTGTCCTTTCCTCTGTCTGCTAGTGGTTATCACTTCAGCCAAACTGCTGGCTTGTGACGTTCTGTGGCCCTCTAGTCCCTCATTATCACCTTCCCACCCTGCCACAGGATTCCTAGACATCAGTCATGCTCTCCCTCAGTCTCCCTGGTAGCTGATCCGTTCTGCACAGTCTTTTAAGATGGGAACCACATTTTTTTTTCCCCTTCCCTACATGTCCTGACCTGGCTCCCCAGCTCCTCCTGAGTGAGTTCCAAAGGCTCTGGTTGCATTTCCCTGCTTGCCTGGAGGCATGTTGGGATCCCACCGAGCCCGACTCCTCTCGCTTTAATGTGTCTGACCTCGGGGATCAATACTCCTGTTTTGGCCAAAGAAATAACGGTGCATAACGAGGTTTATAGCATCGATTCCCTAGGCAAGGGCTCTTTGTTTTCACAAGCCACCAAGCTTGTCCCTCCCTTCCAAATAACCTGGATTGACAAATAAAATGTAAAAAAATCAATAGTCGTCTCCATGCTTTTCTGGCCCGGGGGCACCGGTGTGACCTGAACACCCTCCCTTTCCTTCTCACCTCACCCTGGAGCAATCAGTGTGTGCTGCATCCCCACCTTGCTGGGCTGCTTGGGGTCTGATGATGGATGTGTTGCTGCTGCATAGAGGGAATGGAAATTATTTCCTGCTCAGGAGTGCAATTTAAAAGCGTTGGGCACAGGGAGAGGAGCTGTCAGCTGCTCTTGAGGTGTGCTGGAAGGGTGGGTGGACAGGATGTGCTCCTCATTCCCTCAATGGTTGTCATCAGATATGCAAATGTTACCAATTGTTGGCTCGTTTTTTATTTTTCTTTTTATTAGTTCCTATTGCCAGTGAACACCTCCCTTGATTGCAACTTGTGATCCCCTGATGGGGATCTCTGGGAATCTGGGTTTTTTTTACGTTCTTACCATCTTTCCCTCTGTCCCTGATAGGCTGGGAAAGGGCATATTTGTATTGCTGCTCGTTTTATAACCCTTTTACTCATCCCTGTATCTCACCTTCAGAGGAAGAACTGCACAACACACAGGATATTGGGACAGTGTACCCTCCTGTCTGCCCAGAGACCAAGGCAGATCCTGGCCCTACCTGGCTCGTGCTGCCATTCCCCCAGTGAAGTTGGGAAACTCCCCCAGAAAGAATTTGAGAAAACCCTTTTGTAGTTGTTGCTATTGATTACAGTTTGTTGAAGTTTTAAGGCAAGAATGGCGTTGAGTTAAAATCAAATTTGAGATGCCACCCTGGAGAAACAGCCACACACATATACATGAACTTCTCTCTTTTCTGCTTTTTACCATGACCTTCTGTTCCACAAATCCTCCTCTCCCCAGCCATTATCATTAGACAAGCTCTGGAAAAACACAAAAGCAAAGGTGCAGATCTACCTTTGGACATTTATATACGAGTCTGCTGGGCATCCAGCTGGGCCCTGGAGCTTGTGTCATCATTTTGATGGGAAGGGTGCAGGGTCTCCTCTCAGACTCGGGGAGGAGGTTCTTTTTTTCTCCAAGTCTCTTGCTATAAAATGGAATTTGTCCATGGAGAGTAATATGCATGTATTGAAAGGCTGTTCAGCTACAAGTGGTGCAGGGGGTGTTTGTGAAAAGGGCTTCCTGGTCTTTGTTTCCTGGGACAATCTTTTCAGTGATGGTGGCAGGGTAATGGGTTTGGTGTAAGCGATGTTTGGCCTTGCTGTTGAAAAATCTTCTTACCTTAAGGGACAGCTCCAAAATCCACCCAGGCACTGAGGTCTGATCTTTCTGACTGTTAGAAACGTGAGGCTGAGGAACAAACCTCCAGTTTCTTGTGCTGTTGCTTGTGTTTGTCTCCTTTTTCCTCACACTTCTGTGACATCTTTCTCACTTGGGTCTCTGAAGCTCCAAGTGTGGTTGGTGTCTGCTTCCTGACTGTCCCCTAAGTATCTCTTGGATATTTAGGAAAGCTGTGGGTCAGTGATCAGAGCAGGTGAGCAGGAATCAGGGTTTCTGGATTGTCTCCTCAGCTCTGCCACCAACTGCACGATCTCATTTGAGTCCTTTGGTGTTTGTTTTGTGGCATGATCGTCTTTACAGTCATTTTTTTCTCCTCTAGGTCTTCCAACAAGTGGATTTCAACAAGAGGCCAGGGCGAATGAGTTCCAAGCCCATAAACTTCGCCGTGATCTTGAAGCTTTCCAATGCCAACCTGCAGGAAAAGGCCTTCAGAGTAAGTGTTACTACAGAGTAAGTAACCTCAGCAGCTTCTCTGGGACCCACAGAGCTGCACACAATGACCTCTGTGCCCTGTCCCATAAGGCTGGAGACTCCTTTCCCAACCACTGTAGGGTTTGGTTCCTATGCAATATCTTTATTTCTGTTTCTCCTGCTCAGGATGGACTCATTGACCAGCTCTATGACCTGATGCTTGAGTATCTCCACAGCCAAGCCCACAGCATTGGGTTCCCAGAGCTGGTTCTGCCCACTGTCATTCAGGTAAGGTGTGAAATACTTCTTGGTCGTACCATGAGTGTCTACAGGGCAGGGATAAAGTCATTGAAGCTGACAGTGAACTCAAGATGGCCCTCAAAATGAGGGGAGAGCCATTTACCTTTTAATCTTAATTTTTATTTGTGTTTTGGGGAGTTCTTGGGGAGGAATAGAGGCATCACATCTAAGTAGGAGGCTGAAGGTAGGTGAAAGTGGCTGTGGAGTTTGCCACTCTGTTGGGAACCAAAGTAGAGCAGGGGCTGCATGACTGCTGTGGGGATGGGGTTTGGGATGGGGAACTCAGCTGAGTTCTTGGCATTCAGAGTTGTCTGAATTGCTGTGTGGTCTCAGAGCAGTACCTGTGCTCTGAGCCCGTGCTTTTCCTTGCCTTCAGCCTCCCTGAGGTGCTCTCCACAAGATGGCAATGTTCCCTCCTTTCTCCAGCCACTGGGGCACTTTCTCCCGAGTCCTTCCACACAACAGTGCAATTCTTGTCTCCATCCCTCCTCCTTGCTGCCCCTCACAGCAGTGCTGCACAGCAGTCTCCCTTGCCTCTCCCCTGGCATTCCATGGTGCAGGGTGCTCTTCCTGGCCACTTCCATGGTTTTGTACCTTACTGTCCACAATAAAACAGCCCAGTAGTGCAGTGCATCCCTACTGTGCATCATCCTTTCCTGATGCCTTGCTGGCTGAGTGACTCCAGTTTGGAATGAGCCGTGACCTCTCTGCTTTGAACAGTAAGATTATTATTGAATCAGAGAATATTGTGATTTGGAAGGGACCCATGAGGATCAACAATCCCACCCTGTCCCTGAGAGCGTTGTCCAAACTCTCTGGCTGCTCTGGCAGCCTTGGGGCCATGCCCACTGCCCTGGGGAGCCTGTTCAGTGCCCTCTGGGGGAAGAACCTTTTTCTGGAATCCAGCCTAACCCTCCCCTGACACAACTCCAGCCATTCCCTCAGGTCCTGTCACTGGCCACACAGTGGGATCCAGTGCTGCCCCTCATGAGGAAGCTGCAAACAGCACTGTTCAGTGTAAATATTCTGAAACATGTTCCCTCCCTTCCTCCAGCCCTCTCTGTTCTCACTCAGGAGTGGCAGGTGCCACACAGCTTTGGCAGAGGGCTGCTGTCCTGCCCTCCACAGGGACATGAACCCCAGCTTGTTTGGTGCCTGCCATGAGCCCTGTGTGCCTGCACACCTTGTTGCTGTCATACCTCTGGTTGACATGGGAGCAGTGGTTGTGCCCCTGGGGCTGCTTGGGAGGCAGATCTCCGTGTGTGCAGCAGCCTGGCATCTGTCAGGCACACGGCTCTTGGCCGGGGCCGCCAGCCTGGCACAGCCCAGCGCTGGCTGGCAGGGGCTGCCTTGGCTAATGTGAGCTGACAGGCCCTCTCTGTGCATCAGAGCAGCTCCTGTGCTCGCTGGCTGTGCGTGCTCCTCACTTTTTTGGCAGCAAACAAGGCCCTCTCCTCCCAGCCAGCAGCTATTGGGAGCATCGGAGCTGTCGGAGCCGATGTTCTGGCTGGAGTGAGAAGCGGCTGACGGCCCTCTGGCACCGAGCACCTCGTGGCTTCCAAACACACCCTGGGACCAGCCTGGGCTCCTGCAGAGGATTGATGCTATCGGGTTCCTCTTTGGCTGCCACTAACCGCAGCCTCGTGGCGTCTGCCGGGCTGGGGTGCTTGAGGTTTAGCTTCCCAAAATCTCGGAGCCTTCGGGAAGGCCTGGGGGGGTAGGGGGGAGAGGCTTTTCTCCTGGAGCAGTTCCAGTTAACTGTAAAAATCCATCTGTCCTGACACTCCCTCCCTGGTGAGCTCACGCTTCTCTCAGCGCCGTCGCGCGGGGGCTGCGTTCCAGCTGGCCAGGGCTGCCTTCCTCCTCCTCCTCCTTCTTCTCCTCCTCCTCTGGTCAGTGGGTCTGGGAGAAGCTGGGCTGAACTGCCTTCAGACTCAACTTTCCAACCTCCTCCTTGCCTGAAAGGCAGGAAGCACCCCCGGCAGATCAAAGGAAAGGAGAGCCCGGGAGGGACAGGAGGTGGTTCAAAGCTGCCGTTCTTGCCCCTTGGGCGACCCCATGGTGGTCACTGCCTCCATGGGCTGCTGAGGAGCTCAGTGCAGAGCCTCTGGATGCTTGGAAGAGCCTCCTCCCTCCTCTAGAGCCCTGACAGGCATCACAGAGCAGAGGTGGGAAGTTAGAGGGGGGAAAAACTGGCACTGCTGAGGGGTAGGCAGTGCTGGTGGAGGCAGGAGATGGCACAATCCAGGCTTGGCTTGCAGTGAGACAGAAGGGCAGGAGGTGCTGGGCTGCCTTGCCAGCAGCCACTCCTGCTGCTGCTCATTCTGTCCCCAGTTCAATACTCCTGCTTTTTGTGAGCAGGGTTTTGGGCATGATTTGGGTTCCCTGCAGGACGTGCCCAAGCCGCTTCAGATCATTTCTAGTTTCCTGCATCACTTACAGTAAGAGGAGCTGGGGTTTTGCTGTGGTCTCTGCTGGTGTAAACCTTTGGTTGGCAGTTAGACAGAATCAATCCCACTAATCACAGAGCTGCTTAGCTGGGGTGGGAGATCTTAATGACATATATCCACACACATTTATGTCCTGATTGCTTTTATTCTGGAAAGATATGACTTATATTTGGCAGAGCGGGAAAAGGCATACACAGACCCTTTTTCTCTCTCTGTCCTTTATCTTCTTTTACCTCCCTGGTTGTGTTCCCTGCCTCTTAACACGGGACTGAGATCTCATTACGTTTCATTAATATCTGTGGCAGATAGTGGTGGGACTGTGAGGGATTGCAAGGCTGGGAGAGAGGAGGGGGGGGGAAGCAGAAATGAAGCACAGGGGCTGTGAGAGCAAACACACAGCACCAAACTGCACTGATAGAGCCTGAGATTTCGCAGGATTTCTGGTGACACTTCTGCAAGGGAAGAAAAATGATAATGTATGTGGCAGCGGATGAAATGGATCTGGGGCTGCAGCTGTGGGGATCAAGTGAGATAAATCGAATGACAAATGCATCTCTCAGTGGAGATAAATATGCAGCACCTATAAAAAATAAATATTTTAGAAAGGGGGGGAGTGAGGGTAGGACAGGCTTCGTCAGCAGGAGAATAGTTTTGCTGATGGTTTCTTTGTACTGGTTTGATGGGCTGTGTGCTTTGTGGAAAGCAGGGAAGGTCTCTGTTTTAAATCCCATTTTTCTGAGATTGGTTGTGTGATGGCAGGTGGGTGTGTGCTGGGGATAAAGGGACAAGGGAAGCCCCTGCTGCTGGTTAATGGGGGAGATCCTCCATGTGTGTCACAGGCAGCAGGTCCTGCAGCAACATACCCATCAGGAGAGCAGTGCCCTGGCAGAGAGGGGCTGGGTGTGACTGTCACCTCTTGATTAACATTTAATACCTCCCCACTTGGCATGTAAGATCAAGCCAAGGCTTCACAGGAGGGAGACATCTTCATCCTTCCCCCAGCTCTGTCTTTTGAGGCAGAACATTTGAAGCCATGAGTAGGGGAGGCAGTAATGTATTTGCTGACTGGAAACCCTTTATCTCTATCATGATAGCATCTGCAGGCCCCAGCTGAGATGAAGGTTCCATTGTGGTTAACCATTTTCTTTTGCCTTATTGGATCTCTTTCTCTAAATCAAGTGTTTGTGTAGTGTGTGTGTGTGTATTTATATATGGGTCTAGCAAAGAGCTTGACCTGCAGAATTTGGACAGCACTCCAGAGGCTTGTCTTGGAGTTGGTGAAAACTGTTAGCAGACAGAGTAGTAAAGTGGAATTCAAGGCATGAGTCAATGTGGACACCCCCATCTTTCATTCTGTCATCAGGAGCATCCACTGCTGCCTCAGCTTTTATCTTGGAGGTGTCAGAGCAGTGCAGTGGTGTTGGAGAGTTATTTTGTAGATTTTTATGTGGGGGGGGGTGGGTTTGAACCCTTGAAAAGTCAGTGGTGCCAGTTGGAGCCGGGTTGGTGCACTCAGACATGGAGCCAGAGTCAGCCCTGCTGACTCTGTCCTGACCCACCTGGAGCGGCACCAAGTTTTCCCACCAAAGGATGCTAAAGGCCCTTACTCCCAGCCCACACACACCCCCACCCCAATTTTAAACCTCTTTTCAAACTCTGCCTTCAATCCCAGCCATCAGCCTCACCCACAACCCACTGTATTTGATATTGCCATCCCAATATCGACTGATGTTCCCCACAGACAGCTTTCCCCATTCCAATCCTGGCTTCCCTAGGCCTCTGGCCATTTAGTATCCACTGTTATTCCTGGTCTTCATGCATCTGGTCCACAGTCCTCCTCATTATTTGACAGAGCAGGAGACAGAGCTGTTGTAACTGCAACAGCAGCTGGAAGTTGAAGCCCCAAGAGCACAGACTTTTTCCTCCTGGCTGCTTGAACTCCACTGATCCATCTTTTTCAGAACAAAGTAGTGTTACAGGGTGCAGAAGAGCTGGTTTTGAGCAAGGCTCCTGCTGTGGGTAACATAGAAACATCTGGCCCATCACTGCAGCTCTTTGCACCCTCCCAGCCCAGGGAGGCAGGACCCCCAGGCCTGATCTGGGTGACACCCTGGAATATGGGATGAATTAAAGGGAAAAGATGCCCCGGTGCTGTCACTGCGGGTGGGAAATGCTTTTTCTTTTTGCTGTTTATGAAAACTCTCATATTGCTTTCATTCTTCCTCTCCTTTTCCTCCTCCCAGCTGAAATCCTTCCTGAAGGAGTGCAAGGTTGCCAACTACTGCAAGCCCATCCGGCAGCTCCTGGAGAAGCTGCAGGAAAACTCTGCCTACATCTCCAGCAAGCGCCAGAGAGCCGCCTTCGGCGTGGCCAGCAGGGAGGCTGTGGTGAGTCCTGCTGCTTCCATGTGGCCTTCCTGGAAAGGCAGCCAGGCTCTGGATGCTGGGCTGAGCTTGTGGCAGCGGGGGGGAGGAGGAGGAGGAGGAGGAGATCCTGGAAACGGTGGGGCAGATGTTCACAAACAACCGAGCCCCGGCAAGGCTGAGCAGCCAAAAGCCTCATGGAAAACACAGCCCATAAATTGTATCCTTCTGTTGTTTGTAAAGCACACACATGCATGGAAATGCCTTGCTTTGCTGGGGCATTGCCTTTGCTGGGACGTTTTCTTTCATCATCCCATTCCTGATGAGGAAGGTGCCCAAAGTGATGGGGGGATTCTGCCACCTTTGCAAGCCTGATAACGGGTGAGCTGTGTGTGTCCCCTCTGTGAGAGGAAGTAGGGAGACTGGCTCTTCCTTGCCTGGCAGGAGGGAGGTGAAAATATCTCTGTCTGCAAGGTGATTGACGGGTCAGAGCAGTCTCTGTGGCCACATGGTTTATTGGAAAGTCTGGAGTTCTGCATCATTGGAAGCTCCACCCGTTGGCATGGAGCTGAGCACGGAGCAGCAGTGCAGTGCAGACTAATGTGTCTGCAGACACTGAGGGGCAGAGACTGCAGGAAAATCAGCCACTGAAATCCTGGCATATCAGTGCCAGGACACAGCAGTGCTATTCTGGGATTAAGGGGTTTGGTGGGACTGGGTTTGACGTGACTAAGCAGTCTTTGGTTCTGTAAATGCCAGTCTGGGTTGGGCTGGTTTGTGTCCCGTCTGGAGCGAGGCAGTCTGGGGTTTGTTGGTTTGTATTTTTGTGGGCAGTGCTGTGACCACCCACCCACTGCAGAGGCAGAGATTTCAACCTCCCGGGCTCTCCACGAAATGGATGAGCTGGGGAAGGTCTTTAGCTAAACAAAAACAGGGTTTCCAACAACTCTGCCACTGTCTGCTTTTCCCAGCAGCTCTGGCTGCAGTGCCTTGTGTAAGAACCAAATGATTATTTTAACATCTTGCTTGCCTGGGTGTCTCCTGGTTGGTGCACCTGCTTTCCCAGGGATGTCTGGGTGACATCAGTGTGAATCAGGAGGGGCTGGCTCTGAACTGGCATCAACAGGCACCTGCCTTGAGTAAAGGAGGCTGGTTAAGGGAAGGACACCAGTTTGCCAGGCAGGTTTGGGGACTGCTGTTCTGCCATTTCAGGGGATAGAGCGAAGTGTGAAGTGCTGCTCATGGAGGACGCCAGGATTGCCTGTGCAAACTGCATTTCTGCACCACTGTGGTGTTGTCCTGTGGGAGGAGGGAGCCTTCCCTTCATTTCCTGGGATATCAGTGCTCCTGGGAGCAGAGGAAACAGCCCACTCAGCGCTTCTGTGGGGTGGAAAAGCCATAGTGGCTTATCTTTTGTGCCCAGAACCCAGGCTGGGCCTGTGTTTCCCCCTTACACCTTTGCAAGCAGATGGTGTAGATTCCCAAGAAGGGCCAAAGCTCCTATGGAGGCTGGGCTTCCCAAAAGGATTTGGAGTGTCCCTCGAAGTCTGGGTTGTTTCCAAGCTGTGTGGGGCATTGGCACCTCTCCTGAGCAAACACTGCCAGAGAAGGGAAGGGAAGGAGGGCTGAGGGAAGGGGAGGTATGTGCATGTCCCCCTTGCCAGCAGGAGCAATTGAAAGCAAATGCTCTCTGGTTTTCCCATGCATTTGTCCTTGTTCCACTGTGGAAGTCTAAATTCTAAGCTAATTCTTTCGGCAATGTGCCAAAATGTGTCTGTCATGGGGAATTACAGAGTGGTGAGTGTGCTTTGGAAAGGGGGATTTCACCTGAGGGACTCTTTCAAAGAGTCCCTGGGGATTGAACTTAATGCTGTGGGGTTGCAATGTTTAACTTAACATGGAGGGACTGTGGAAGGATCCCTCCTCACATCCCAGGAACTCTGGTATGGAGGGACATGCACACCAGATGTGTTCAGCCTGACTTCTTCCTTATTATTTTGAGAACTTTACTTTTTTATTGTCATTGTTAAGAATGAAGAGCCAGTGCTTTTTTTGAGAGCACAGTGCTAATAGGTTACTATAATAATTAAGGTCTTTATGAGGGGGAGCCAAGAAAAGTGGAGCCTGCAGCTGAAGTTGGAGCCAGATGCTTAATGTGCTGCTGTGATTTTTGGTTCCTCTACACTGGTGTGGGCCCTGGATTGGCAGGGGAAGATGCAGGGAAGGAGAAGGACCTGCAGTATGTGCTGGGCTCCCCATCAGACCCCTGTGCTGAGCTGGGGACCCCTCGTTTTGAGAGCAGTGCAGCCCCTCAGGCTGTCACGCTTCATGAAAGGGGAGGTGAGGGAGTGAGCTGGTGGAAAGCTTTGCCTCCTTTCCATGGGATTTCCAGGTCTTCTTTGTTCATCCCCATCTCACATTTCAGATTGAAAGCTTTTTTGGAGGGTGGAGGATGATATTTTTGTTGCTGTGCAGGGCTTAGTCCATGCGGGGTGTTCCCTGACAGCCCAGTGATGCAAAAACTGCAATAGAAGGAGAATTCCAAAAGGTTAAAGTGGGTGGGATGGCATCCCCTCTCTCAAAATTCCCAGTGAGGTGTTCTGACTAGACAAATGCGATTGTTTTAATGGTCTTTTTTATCTCTGGGTTCCAGCACACTTGCAAACCAAAAGAGCTGTATCAGGCAGAACAAACACTTTCCTCTCTGTAAGAAGAGCCTTTCTCAGAAGCTGTCCATACCAAGCAGCCTCAACAAATCACCTGATTACAGCTGGCAGCACGAGCAGAGCCCGATCTATAAGTGGGGTGCCTTTGTGCTGCTCAGGAATTGCTGCTCTGGCCAGAGGGGTGGGTTGGGTGGGCAGGGAAGATGTGCTGGGTCTGCAGGCTGGTGTTGGCACTGGCATCAGCACATCGGCCGTGCTGCTGGGGAGGAGGCACAAGCTCCAGCCCTGCAGACCTGGAGACATGCTACAAATAGTCCTGGGGGGGGGATTGGGAGCCTGGGCCTGAGATTCCCAGAAAGGGTGTGTTTGGCTCGGTGCAGTGTGGATGGTGCCTGTTGTAGGTGCATAAATGTGCTGTTGGAGCTGGGTGATGTTTGACTGCCGAGCTCAGCGCCTGGTACCAGCAGCAGAGACCACAGGTCACCTCCACTTCCCTCCCAGGGATGGGCCAAATCAGGGCCTGGTGTAGGCTGGTGCATTTCCCTTCACAGCACAGACTGAGTGCTTGGTTCCTGGCGTGAGCTGGGAGCTCTGTGCTGCTGTCCCTGCACAGTCCTGCTCTTCAGCCAACCCTCTCCCCATGCCTTGGCTCACAGCCTGCAGCCTCCACCCCACAGCTCCCTCCTTTTGGGGCTCAGCTCCCCAGGAGCAGTTGATTTGAGATCTGCTGAAGAATATTTAAGCTGCTACCGTGTTTTCTGCTGTGAGGATGATCTGGCTTTTCATTCTCACCCCTGGTGAGGAGCACTGTGTGTACACACAGCTGCCCATACAGAGCTCTGGAGTTTTCCCAGCCTTAGATTCAGGATACTCCTTTTGGATCTGTGCTGACCTTTGGGTGTATCTATGCTAAGCTTTATTCCTGTTGCTCATTCCCTTCCTCCTCTGCCTGTTTCAATTTCTGCTTACTATATGTCATGTCTTTCTGCTTAGATTAGGTTGACTTTTTTTACTCTGGGGTAATGCAAAGCCTCTGGGCTCTGTGGTGATCCAGGTAACAGTTCTGTGGGGGTTTTTAGTAAAGGGATGTTGGCAGGTTAAGAAGAATGTTTCTAATATGACATAGCAGCACCCCCTTTCAGCACTGACATGCCAGATGATTGAAGCATAAAGGAATTTTTAACCATTTAATTGGCTTCCCACCATTTAGGGTGTCTGCACCTCCTTATTCTCCCCGCTTGGGCAGCGGAAAACAGGCTCTGCACTTCTTCATGCTCTGCTCTCTCCAGGCTGGGATGAGTCCAAGACCCTGCAGGGGAATGTTTGTTTCAAAAATAAACACTTGGCTGTGGAACAGGGGGAACAGGCAATCAGACATTTTTGGTACTTAGAGCTTGTAAGTGCTCGTGTGATGTTTTCCTGAATTAAAAGCAAGGACTGAGCAGGTGATCAGATGCCTTCATTGAAGGAGCAGGGAATAGAGATTTTGTCCTGATAGATCCTCTGGTCTGTCCCTTTTTTATTCCTCCCTTCAAGTTTCAGTTGAAGTAATTCCTTTCCCAGTACAGCAGCTGCATCATCTGCCTTGACTTCTTTGTTGGCATCTTCTCACTGCAGCCAGAGCAGAAGTGAATGTTCAAGGCCAGGAAAGTAACAGTGGATCCCAGGGGGCATTGACTCATTTTAGGAGAACCTCTTGTGAGTTCTCAGCAACTCTGAGAATCAGGCCTGGCCTAGAAGGCAGAAATAGGAATCTGGGAACCCACATTTCACGCTGAAACAGTCTGATCTTCCATAAGCTAATGCATCATATAAACCACCATGGATGCTCCTTTGTGAGGACTCCATGCTGTCCTTCAGTGCCACTGGTGTCCTGTGCTTTGGCATCACATTATTAAGCTGTTTCATTGTCCAACCTGTCCCTTTCAGCTTTTGGCTTCCTCTGGTTTCCCTGCAGTGCTCAGGCCTTGCTTTGCCTAAGGAGAGCTGTCAGTCACAACCACTTCTGGCTCAGTGGTTGCTTAAATAACTGTGGCTGAAGTCACACTTAGCCCTCCTTGCATTCTTAGTTGTGGTTGCCAACTTCTACCCATAAGCTGGGAAGGTGTGGTTTGGGAAAGGGTCTTAACCTTGTGCTCTTGACTCCCTGTGTCTGCCAAAATGGAAAAGTGCTTTGAAAGCCTTTAAATTTGTACCCCCTTCTCTCCCCAGGAACAATGGGAGAAGCAGGTCAAAGAGGAGGGGACACCTCTGACCAAGTATTACACTCAGTGGAAGAAGCTGAGGGAGAAGGAGATACAACTGGAAATCAGTGGCAAAGAAAGGGTAAGTGCTAAATCCATGGTTTACTGGGCATCATCTGTGCCATGGGAAGACAAGAGCCACGTCCTGGCAGCAGCAGGGTGGTAAGCACCCATGGTGGGGGTGGCTGGTTGTGAGGTGGGCCTTGCTGTCTGAACAGAAGTGCCCAGACAACCATTTCCCACATCTCCTGCCCAAGGGAAGGCTCCTTGGCCACTCCAGGATGCAGGAGGAGGGGGTGGGAGCTCCATTAGGAGTCCAAAGGAAAGCTGTCTCGATGCTAATGCAATGAAAGTGGCTGAGCCAGGCTCCTGGCCAGGCAGCAGGAAACAGATATAATTGGTGTCTCCAGTGTATGCTGGGGAACAATTAAAATAATCGATGGGACATGAGGATGATTGGCTCCCAGACGAGTCCCAGGGCGTGGTAGGAGACCTGGGAGATCCTACAAATGCTCTGTACTGTAGAGCAGGCCGAGAGAAGGGCAGGAGGCTGAAAATCCCCGGGGCAGCCATGCAGAGGGAACAAAAAGCACGCTGTGTGCTGGGCAAAGAATGTGGCCTTTGCAGAGAGGAAATTGGGAGGGAGGGCTAAGAAACAGTGAGAAGTGATGGCTGTGAGTGGGGTTAATCTCCTGCCCAAAACTGGCCCTGCTGGTGTGATTAGACACCTTCCTGGTACTGAAGCAGCTTTCACAAGGGGAGAGATCAGCCCTCAGTGCAGACAAGCCCCTGTATTCTATTAAGTGGAGGAGGGGAGCTGGAGCTCCTTGGGGTGTCCAGGACCAGCTGAGGTGGAGAAGGACATTGCTTTCATATAGCAAGGCTCAAGAAACCAGGGGAAGTGTGAAAGGCAGTGACAGGGGCTTGTTTTCTGTTGCAGAAAGTGGGCTGAGCAGATAGACTGCAGAGAGAGGCAGAATTTGGAGTCAGAATCTTGGAAAGGCCCGTGGCTGCCTGGCATCTCTGCTTGGTGAATGGGGCTGTTGTGTGCCTCGGTGGGGACTGGTAGTTTAATGATGCAGCATTGTGAGCCCCAGCAGGAGAGTGAACACCATGAGGCCCATTAGGGCTGGGAAAATCCATGTCCCATTAGCAACCATTGGGGGGAAAAAAATAATAACAGGAAAAAAAAAAAAAAGATCAGGCTGTCTCTCAGCTGCTCTGAGCTGCAGCCCTGCCTTATATAACAAGGCTGACCCTGTCTGCCCATTCCATTTGCTTTTCCCAATGGTTTTTAATGGGATGTGGACTAATCGGCTTCGTGAGACTCAGTAGATAGTAACCCTCTAGCTGGGGATTAAAAGACTGGCCCCCAAATTACCTAATTACTGCTTGTGTGTGATGAACACAGCCCGTATCTGTGAGCTGTGGCTCAGTACAAGTCTCATTCCTTTGCTTTGTGATCACTCCATGGCAAGCAGGGGTTTGGGTGCCTTTATTTTGAGGTGCAGTCCTGTGGTGTCTCAAAGTTGGAGGTAGCACAACTCAGCAGGATTCAACACCAGGTCCTTTGTAATATGCTCAGGTTGAGTTCAGCCAGTACTGATGGTCACCCAAAACTGTAGGGTGCCTCTGGAAATGGAGACTTTTCCTAGGCAGTGTGAAAATACAAAGACTAACACAGGACTAACAGCCTCTGCTCCCTGCTGAACACGCTGCCAGCACATGAGGCTGTTGTGTCCACCAGAAATATGGAAAATGTTTTCACCCCTCTGCCTCAAGCTTGCTGGGCTTGAGGACTCCCCATCCCTGGAAGTGTTCAAGGCCAGCTTGGAGCAACCTGGGATAGTGGAAGGTGTCCCTGCCCATGGCAGGGGGTGGAATGAGATCTTTTAGGTCTCTTCCAGCCCAGACCATTCTGTGATTCTATAGAGATGGTGGCAGTCTGTCACTGGGTCAGCTGAGGGCAGCTGGTTGGCAGTGCCTTTGGATCACTGCCCTTGCTGCATTTTGCTTCCCAAGTCTCCTCTCTGGCATGGAATGACTGCAGTTTTGGAAAGCCAGCCCTGTGCTGCTCCCTTCACCCACCCTCCCAGCACAGACAGCCCAGCAGGGCCAGTGGGAGCAGAGGCCTCTCACAGTGGGGGAAAAAAAGAGCAGGTGGGAAGATGATTTAAAATTAGGCCCCTGCAAATGGTGGTCAGTGATTCGTTCTCCTCTCCCCTTCTCTGACCAGCTCCTGACTTTCCATCCCGGTGCTGCAGGTTATTGCTTGTAAGTGCTCAGCTCCCAGGATCAATATTGCCCAGCTGGGGACCATAACCGTGAAACAGGCTGGGAGAAATTGCTGGAATTGGCTGCGGGAGCAAATGCACATCTCCATCTCCCTTGTCTCCCCTCCCCATCCCAGTCCTCCCTTTCTCTCTCTCTCTCTGCTGAGAGCTGCCCTTCCACACAGGCTGTGCTTCCCTGCTGTTCCCGTCGGGAGAAGCTCTCAGGAGGGCTGAAGTGGTCGAGGAGGAGCGTGTTGAGGGGTGGTCTGAGGGGTTGGGGATGGGGGGGAGCAAATGAGTTATTACTCGAGGGGTGAATGTTTCCAAGCAAGCTAATGTGTGCTAATGCCTGAGTGCTTCCCAGGGGGTGTGCAGCCAGGCAGGGCAGCGGGCAGCTGATGTTCCCAGAGCACTTGGGATTTAATTTGCATTCTGATTATCTTTGCCCTGCTGGCCTGAGCCCTTGCGAGTAAATCCTCCCCCTAATCCCCCTCCGGAGAGGTGTAAAGAGCAGTGAGGTGGTGTCAATGGCAAGTGCTTAATGGCATTGATATTGGCTGGCTGCAGCAGGGGGCTCTTGGCCCATTGATCCTCCACGAGGGCGAGTGATGGGGGTGCAGGCAGACCTTTAGCATCCCTGCCATCTAACCGTGCTGAAATCTGCACCCAGCAAGGCAGCCTTGGTGTAGCTGTCACAGCTTTTGGTGTTGGAGGAACTCCTGCTGCAGAGAGGACCAGCACAGTCTGTCTTGATTGTGCTGCCTCCTGAGCTTCACTGGGCTTGTGTGGCTTTCAGTCCAGAGATCCTACAGCCAGCTCCTCGTGGATATCTTGCATTATTATCCCTGCTAAGGTACCAGCAGTAGAGGGTCCATTAGCAAAAGTAGTTTATTAGGTAAAGATCAATAGAGCAGCAGTGCTTTGTGTGTATCAGTCACCTTTGTGACCAGCTCACAGATCTGTGGCTCTCCCAGTTGGCAGCAGACAGACCCAGCTGGTCTTGGCAGGCTGGGCAAAGCCAAGTCCTGTGTTTAAACACTGCATTTTATATTTAAAAGTACAAATTAAGGTTGTTCTTACTGTTGGTTTGGGTTTTTTTCCAGCTTGAAGACTTGAACTTCCCAGAAATCAAGCGCAAGAAGCACGATGAAAGAAAGGAGGAAGATAAGAAGGAATTCAAGGACCTCTTCGAGATGGACAGTGACTCTGATGAGGAGAACAGTGGATTCTCTGTAAAAGGTACAGGGCTGGGGCTGGGCTTGACTTCTCCTTGTCCAGAATTCCATATGATGTGGGTCAGTATGGCCATGGTGGGTTCAAAAGATACACTGGTAGGGAGGGAGAGTACAGAATGATGGTGTTTGAGAGGCTTTTATCTTTCTCTCCTTTGTCAGTCCAGCTCATTTTAAAGCCTTAGTCCTGCATTAATCTTTTCCTGTGCATGACCTCTCTCATCCCCTTGGCACCTTGCTTTTGTCACACACACCGACCTCAACCTGAGAGCCCAAAAACCAAGAGATGTTTGGCTGGACAGGTTCTGTACATCATAAGGACTGGCTACCAGCAGGAGGATCTTTGATCCTCTCCTTGCATGAACTTCTGATCTATTTATTTTATGGTGACTGACATTCCAAGTATTCTTGACAAGCCAAGAAAACCTGGAGAACGTGGGTGATGTCACCCTCTGGCTGTGGCCACGAGAGGGCCACAGTAAATTGTGGAAACCTGCCTGAGAAGTTCACCACAGAGTTGGAGGATAAACTTGGATGTTCTTTTTGTCATTTGGAATGTTTGGGATGTCCCAGGTTTTCTAAATGTGTTGTCATTCATACAACAGGGCGACTTGTGCCCAGGGTAAGGTGTGAGGATAAACCTTGAGACTTGCCACAGAACCAGTGAACATCCTCTCCCTCACAGGCATCTGTGGCACAGGAGGAAGAACAGGTTGGAAAAGTTTGATGGCTTGAGGCTGAAGTCAGAGGAATTTTTGTAGGTGATCTGGCAAAGAATGGGAGGGGAGCATAAAAGGGGGAAAGGTTTGCAATCCACGTGTTAGGCGTGGCTTTGCCCTGGGCCTGTGCTGTGACATCTGTGCATGAGGCTCTGGCAGCTCTGAGGGTCTGCCATCCACTGTGACAGAGTGAGGTCTGAGATCCATGTGATATCCAAGGGCTCTCCCTGCTCTGTTTAGCTCCCACAGCTGTGCTGTGTAGTCTGAGTTTGCACCAGCACTGCAGTGCCAGTGATGGGCCTGGCCTTTCAACATTCCTGGGCCAGCCATCTCTCCTTAGCCTTTGTCCTTAGGAGGGTGTTTTCTGGAGGAAGGGAGCAGCCCTGAAGACATATTCCATCTCAAGGAGCAACTGTGCTCAGCCCCACATGGATCCCCAGGCGCTGGGTGGGGGCAGTGGAGCTGTGGTGGCACAGGGTGAAGTCCCCTCTGGCAGTGGTGTGACTCCACAGTGGGCAAGGGACAGGGAACAGGGAGGCTGGAAAAGCATCTGTGTCTTGGGAGACGCACACAATGAGCTCTTGTTCTTGCTCTGTGTGGGGTGTGAGATGTTCCCAGCCAGGCTCTGCACTCAGTGACTGTCAGAGAAGCCAGTGCTGCACTTCCCTGTGTTTTGTGGGCATTGTTTTCCTGGGTGGCCAGATGCAAGGGGATTTGGGAGGCCCTGCAGCTGCTGTGGCCTGTGTCTTCACTTCTTCTTTACCTGTGAGATGGAAGGCATAACAATCTCCTCTCTTCCAAAGAGTCAAAAGGAGAGTCTGGGGCAACGGTAGGACTTTGGTTCATCTTAAATCAGCCTCAAACTGTTTCCAAGAGAGGCATGTTGAGCAGCTCATGGCAGAAATCTAGGCAGGGAGATAAGACTACCCTGGATGGACCTTCTGGGACAGGGAAAAAGTTTAGCTGGAAAACAGGGAGTGCAGTTGAGAATGCCCAGTGATGCTGATCTTGAAAAGAGACAGGGAGAGACCTGACCCAGGACACGTTGGTGCTGTGGCACTGTGACACTGGTGTGTCGTGGGGATCTATAAGCCTCCTGCCTACTGGATCAGGATCCACTGTGGTCCTCCTAAGGAGATGATGCTGCCTGTTGGCTGTTTCTGGTGGTTCCTTTTATGGCCTTCACCTGGCTGTGGTGCTGCCACTCCCAGAAGAAATGGCAGCAGTGTATTGGTGTGTGCAGCAGGGAAAGGGATGAATTTGCAATTGTTTTTTAATGTCGTGGATCTAGGGGGGGTTCCCCTTACCTTGTGTTGGTGGAGCTGAAAGCTCCCTGCTCATTTCAGCAGGATCACACACCCTTGGCATCCTCCCCAAGGGAGCAGGGAAGGTGGTGGATGCAGACACTTCCATCACATCAGGACAAGCTGCCCTCTGGAATGGGTTTGGCAGGATGGAGAGACTCCCTGGCTGGGGTCTCTGCAAGGGCTGAAGAGGGGAGAGAAACCAGTTTGCACATTTTGGGAACCCCCTGAGCAGGAAAGAACGAGGAGCTGGGGAAGAAAGAGCGTGGATTGATCAGTCTGTGTGGGGGTGGGGAGGTACCTGCATTCCTCTCATTTACCAGCTGGATCTCTGGGAGGAAAGGCAAGGCTGGAAATCATTAATGGCTTCGGGAGAGGTGCTGGGCTGCCTCGTCATGAGGCAATTAAAGGCGAGGAGGGAGCGTCTCCCCGGGCCTGGCAGTAATGAGTGATCTGTCCACATTAGGTGTTGCTGAGCCTTAATGAACTTGAACAGGTTTCTTCATTTATCCCTCGCCTAATCATATTACATCAATTTAATGCCAGACTGGTGGGGGCCAGGGGTGTGGAGGGAGAGGGCAGGCCTTTTCATTTCCTACCAGAGGAATCGTGGCCCTTTCTCAGTGGGAAAATTCCCACTGTGGCCTGTTGGCAGCTGAGGAATAGGGGGCAGAAGTGGTTCCCTACTGTCTTCTGGGGTCTCACTGATGCACTTGTGCCTCAGGAGGTGGAATTTGGGGCTTGTGTGTGAGGGGAGGCTGGGGAAGTTCAGTAAATTCCTGTGTCACAGCAGGTAGGAATGACCCAATCCCTGCCCACACTTGGTCTCCTGAATCCTCTGGGCTGAGCTGGTTGCCAGGTCTCTTGGTGCTTTGGTGTTTGATGGATGAGAGCGTGCCCTGGGTTGTTTCCTGAGCTGCTCAGGTGCCCATCACCGTGATGGGGTGCAGTGGGCAGCACTGCAGTCCATCTCCTGTGGAGCAAGGGTTCGCAGTGCCTGGGAGCTCCAGCCGTGGGATGTGGCTCCCCATCCCTCAGGGGGAACTGTGCTGGCAGAGCTGACAGATGGGTGAGAGCAGAGCAGACAGGGTGGTGACAGGGAGCTGGGAATGCTGGCAGCCAGCTTATTGATGGCTCTGTCTCCAGTTCAGTGAGTTGCATAGGTCAGCTGCTGGGCAGGGAGGGTGGGACAGAAAACAGGCACCGTGGTGTGGTCCAGGGACCACAGAGTGAGAAGGATGTACAGGCAGGTTCCAAGCAGAGTCTGAAGTGTGAATAAATAGCTTCTTGAGCAGTTTGTAAGCTCAGGGCTGGAAGGAGGCAAGAAGCAGCTGGTTCTGCTGCTCCCTCTGTACAGAACTTGTGTTCTGTCATTTAAAAGCCTGGTGACATTCAGGGCCCTGAGGAGGGAGAGGGAAGCACTCCCCCACTGCAGTGAACCCAGCATGAGTAGAAATCTGGGTCCAGAGGCTCAGAAGTGGATGATTTCCCCACAAGCCAAGCACCCAGGGGCTCTTAACCCTTCCTGCCAGGCTCCCTTGGACCTGGCTTGCCATCTGCAGAGGGAATTTTCAGCAGCAGTGCCTGTTCCTAGACACTTTTGTTGTGACTAACAGAGGGAACAAAATTAAGAGAGGTTTACAAGGATGCCCTGAACCAGAGTCTACCCCTGTGCTCGGTTGCACTAACCATGGAAGGTGGAGGTGGGTGTGACACAGGCACCATCTCTCAGTAGAACCAGCCCTTTTCTGGTCTCAGCTGTGGGATTTATTCCCTCTCCTTTCAGCAGGCTCATTTCTTCTCCCTGTACTCCTCTGTCTGTCCAGCATTCCTGGCTCTCTGAGCAGGGCAGGCAGGCAAGATGAACACTTGGCTGCTGTGCCAGTGGTGCTCCATAAGTACCAGGTAGCAGCAAATCCTGGGCTTTAGCAGTAAAACCCTGCTGTGGGTTCTGAGCTGATTTCTTTGACTCTGTCCTGGCCTTCCTGGCCTCTAGCAGGTGCCTCTGAAATTAAATCCATCCTTCTCCAGGCCTCTGGTGCAAGAGAGAGGTGGGTTTTGGGGAGACAGGTGTGAGAAATGTGGAGAAACATCCCCTCTGGTGTGTGTCTGGCACTCCTGAGCTCTTTGCCCTTTCAGTGTCCTCCCTGCACGTGTGCTGCTCCTCACTTTTCCATTTACATGGTGAAAATACTTGCAGGTAAAGGCAAAGCCAAGCAGGCATCAGATGACAGCTCAGAAGAGAGCAGCAAGGAGTATGGTGAGGATGATGATGACGAAGAAGGAAGTTATGAAATCGAGGAGGACGAGGAAGAACTGGGAGAGGACAGTGAGTCAGATGGTAAGTGGAGCAGCTGGGCAGAGGGGAAGGGAATTCCTGACAGCACTGGTGCCTGAAGGCTCCTTTGCTCTTGTGAGCTGAGAGTGGCAGGAGGGACTTCACACACAGACACACACCCTGGGCAGGGAGACCTGGCAGTTCTGAGTTACACCAAGGAGAGAAGGGGTTAAGATCTTTTCAGGCCTGGCTCTAACAAGCCCCCAGTCCCTTTCATCTCTTTTCAGGGGCCTCCTGCAGCGAGGCTCAAACAGACTCCAAGTACAGCCCAGCCCAACAGGGGTACAGAAGCCTTGCTTGGAGATCACAGACCTTGCTTGGAGGCTCCCTGCAGGTCACACACACGTGGGGTGTGCAGGGTGCACGTCCCCTTTTATCTGAGCCATGCCACAGGGTAACCCTTCCTTTGGGCAGGACTGACAGGAGACCATGTCCAAGGCCCTGCATCCATGGGGGTTTCTGCACTGGGCAGTGTGTGGACATAGAACCACTGACCAGCCTCTGGGCTCGGTCCTGGTCACTCCTGCCCATTAGTAGCTGCTGCCCAGTTGGAACTGGTGAGTGGTGGGTGTTGGAGTGAGAGGCTGCTGGGGTCAGTGTGCTCTGAGAAGGCAGAAAGCAGCTCTAAATGGCTTTCTGTAAATGAGAAGGCTGCCAGCTCTGTCACCAGGGCTGTGCTGGACACCAAGCCAGGCTTTGTGCAGCTGAGGAGGACGTATCTTCCCCTTCCATCCCCTGCTCAGCCCCAACCATGACCACCACAGCCGTGCCTGTGCCTGCCAAGCCCCTCAGCTGACAGAGCAGGGGGAAGCTGGCCCTGCCAGGGGCTGCTGTGGGGCTCCTCTGCTGGGTTTTGTGCCACTGCTGAGGCCTCTGTGTCAGAGTGCCAAGGCTCTGCTCCTCACTGTGCCTCTGAGTGTGATGTGTGGTTGTGGGGAGCAGCCACAGAAGTGCCTGTGTGCGGCTTCTCTGCTGGTTTGGGGAGGGGAAAAGAGTCCAAGAGAGAGCAAAATCTGATGGATTTAGTGTGGCAGATGGCTGTGGCTTGGCAAGCACACCCAAACCCCAGCACCAGGAATAGATGGGTATTTGGTGTGTGTTCTGACAATGCTGTAAAGGAGAAGGAAGGAGAGTTTTCCCTCTCTGCCTGCTGGGGAACTCAGACAAGCTGGAGGAACAGCCTGGAAAAGGGAAAGCTCTGGGGTGACCTAATTGTGGCCTTCCAGTACCTGAAGGGAGCCTACAGGAAAGATGGACAGAGACTATTTACAGGGGTCTGGAGTGATAGGACAAGGGGGAATGGCTTCACACTGACTCTAGGGCAGGGCTGGATTAGATATTAGGAAAAAAATTCTTTACAGTGAGGGTGGTGAGGCCCTGGCACAGGTTGCCCAGGGAAGCTGTGTCTGCCCCATCCCTGGAACTGTCCAAGGCCAGTTTGGATCAGCCTGGTCTAGTGGAAGATGTCCCTGCCCGTGGCAGGAATGGGCTGAGCTTTAAGGTCCCTTCCAACCCACGAGCAGGTCCTAGAAACCGTTTCTCACCTGGGCCCCCCCACTCTTTGGGGAATACTTTTGCATTTGGAAGGTTTTGGTGGTACCTGTGACAGCTCCTTCCTGCCCAGCTCTCAAAGCCCAGCCCGACACCTCCAGTGAGGAAGACTGACCTGAGCCCAGAGGGATGAAGGTTTGGAGGCTCTGCCTGTCTTGTGCCCCCCAGTTCTTCCTGTATGTTTTTGCCTCAGGTGAACCAGTTTGGGCTCGGGTACCTCAGAGCCAGTGCAGTACCTGCACCCTGCAGGGCCCTCCTGCCGCGCTCCAGGCGCCAATAAATTAATGAGTGTCTGGGATTAATTAGTCATGAGTTGCCTTGACTCGCCTCACGCTGGCTCCCAGTAAGGCAGGATTTACAATTCTCTCTCTCTCTACCCACAGAGGAAGGCAGGGAAGGCGCTCAGGATTCCCAAGGGCCACGGAAGCAGAGGAGCTGCCCCCGAGGGATGTCACGCTCCGACCTGGAACAGCTCGCCCAGGGCGGGGAGGACATCGTGGAGGACCTGGCCTTCTCAGATGATGACTGAGCTCCCTCACAGCCTCCCCTCCACGCTGATCCCTTACAGACTGGATTCCCTGAGCCTCCAGCACCCGGAGCAGGGGGTAAGAGCCGGGAACACGGCAGGTGGGAGCCCCAAGTGCCACCGAGGACTCGCTCAGTGACGCGGCGGAGACGCAACTTGGGACTCTCAAGCTTTTTCTGCCAGTTATGTTTTTGGTAACAATAAAACTGTGGTCACGTCAAGGCCAGTGAAACTGCTCAGCAGAGATAATAAAAAGCCCTCATTAAAAATCTGCTGCTTTAAATAGCACAGGGTTCAGTTTGAGCTCCTGCTAAGCGAGCTGAGCAAGGGAAGTACGAGTTTTCTTGGCTAAGGTTCCTCTCTGCTCCACCACCCACCCCTGTCACCCCTTATCTTGCTCTGGGGCACTCACCAAAACCAACCCTGTTGCCAAGAAGGTCTTAAGGATGGCACAGCGTGTTTCAGAGCTTTGTGGCTTCAATGGAAGCCTTTTATCAGCTCAGTCAAGCTGGCTGTAAGTGTGCTACAGAAGGTAACTTCACATTGAAGTTCCTTGGGTTGGGGAGGCTGTGCAGGCAGGAAGGAATAAGGAAAGGCACAACTAATAATGCAGGAAACACTTCCATTTTGTGTTAGCTGTTGGATTTGTGTGGGATGAGTCTGAGTTTGGCAGTACCTGTCACCCACAGGGACATAAAATCAGCCCTTTCTAGGGCCAGTCCCAGCTGCTGTGAGCACCCTTTTGTTCTGGGAGACCCCAAAACAGTGACTTTGGCTTTTATTGCCTCAAAGCCAAGCCCTGCATCACCTGGGCAGCCTCCAGATGCAGCTCATTATGTCTCTGCCCCTGGGAGTGCTGCCTGTGGGGGGACAGTTTAGCTCAAGGTGGGCACTGGGCAATTTGTGATCTGCTGGGAAAGAAAAAAAAGAGCTTCTCTCTTGAGACCACGGGTAGTTTGCAAGGCTGGCAGCTAAGAAACATATTTCTTTGGAAAATAAACTGGAAATAGAGGGCATTTGCTGTTCAGTATCCTTAGGGCACAGCTGACAGAGTCACTCCTAAAAATTAACTGTGCCTCTTGAGAACATTATTATTTGTTAATGCAGATTTTTTTTTTTTTTTTAAAAAGAAGATAGAAGGCCAGGAGTAAATACATGATATTTATTCTTCTCTGCCACCATTCAGTGAGGTCAGTAGGTGTCTGTCAGTGCTTAGGGTGGCCAAGTGACTTGCACAGAGAGGGGCAGCTCTGCCTTCATGGCACTGCCTCCCTGTGCCCTTCCAGGCATCCTTACACTGCACACCACAAGGGGACAAGATGGTTTTTAAAAAAAAAGAACATTTAAATATAAAATATACTTTTATTTTTTGTGGCTTTTTGGAGCTTAGCAGCAGGAATAGGGGCGGGGAAGGCTGCTTATTCTTCAGTTACAGGAATTACCAGGCCTGCACCCGGATACTTCCTCCCATAGGAAGGCTAACCTCAGAAATTAATAATTTGGGGTTTATTGTTAACATAATCATTATTGTCATTATTTAAAGCCCGCTCTGAGGGGGCCAAAGTACCTGCTGGTTCATTAGGGGCTAAGGAGCCCTCAAGACTGAGGCTGAATCCTCAGACAGGTCCATATGGGAGTTCAGGATGTAACTCCACAGGTGAGAACTGTGATGTCCTAACTGTAAGGAAAAGGTTTTGACTTACCTGTTCTTCCAAAAGAGAAAGGACTTGCTTTATCTCCTTTCTCTATCTTAGCTGGGCAAAGTGCTGGCTGCCTTCTGGCAGCTGTTAACCATCCCCTGGATTGGTTTTTAGGCCAGAAATGTGGCAGCTCTGAAGCACCAACACCCACATGGCCCCAGTGGAAAAAAAAAAAGGAGAGAGACTTCTTGGTTAAAGCCAGGTACCATTTGTAAATTAAGTGTTTTCCTTTTTTTATTTAAATTGATTGCTGGAAAGCATTTTTTTATCGTGATGTGATGCATAATGACTTTTTTTTTTTAAACTTTTTTTTTTTTTACAATATAAAGAAGCTAATGTACCACCAAGCTATTTTGTAAGAAAAAAAACAAACGGTAGCACGTGCAACGTTTAACCAAAAAACAAACAAACAAAAAAAAAGGGGGCAGGGGAGAGAGAGAGAGAAAAGTACCACATGTGATTGTTGTTCACAACTGTACAAGTCACAGGAGGTCACCCCCAGGAGTTCCCAGCTCATTCACAGTAGTAAAAACTCTGCCCATTGTTTTTTAGCCCCCAGCATCCCTCCCCCTCCCAGGGATCTGTCTCATGGTCCACAGCAGGCCAGAATGTGCAACTACATCCACCTCTGTAACAAGGCTTTAAAGAAGAACAAAAAACCAACCCTAGGAACAAAAATAAAAAAAAAAAATCAATCAACCCCACCCCAGATGTAGCAATGAGTCTGTTGGACACGTGAGGAGGGAGGCTGTGAGCCTTCATCCCACCCAAGCAACACGTTTCCTCCTTCTTCTTCTTCTTCTCTTTGAAACAGGACATCTAATGGGGGAAAAAAAATAAAAGAACACCTCTGTAGGGCTGGAGCACAGGCAGAGTCCATTCTCCTGTGTGCTGACAGGGCCCTGTGCCAGGGAAGGGGCCAGCCCGGAGCCGCCGGTGCCGTACCATCCGCACGGAAGTAAACATGGACGGGAACTTGCCTTTTTTTTTTTTCCTTTTTCTTTTTTTTAATTCCTCTTTTTTTTTAATTTTTTTTTTTTAATTTTTCCTTTTTTGTCTGTCTTTGGTATTGTTTTCAAAGTCGCTAGAGATGCATAGACACCTGAATGAGGAACTGAGCACAGTTTCCAGGGAGGAGGAGAGATCTGGGAAGGTGGTTGGTGTGATGATTTTTTTTTTTTATGGTTTTTTTTTTTTTCTCTTTGCTCTCAGGGGTGCTGAGTACCATTGGGAGGAGCGGAGCCCCTTCCCCTTCCCTGCTTGGAGTCACACCCAGGAGTTCCTTACAGCCAGGATTCTTTGAAGGCAAAGAACAGCGTTCATTCCCTGTCCAGGGCTCTCCATCTCTGGGCGAGAAAGGGAACAGGAATGCTGCAGCCATCCTCCAGAATCCTTCTCTTCACTCGCGTTGTCTCAGGACATCTTTGGATCATTTTCTTTCCTTCCCTTTTTTTTTTTTTTTTTTTTTTGAAATCTTCT
>NW_016690302.1:1550147-1587248 GCF_001604755.1 Lepidothrix coronata | reverse complement strand
ATGTGTTTCTAATGTGATGGGAAAATTGCTGTTTTTTTTTTTGGTTTTAATTTTTTTTGGGTTTTTTTTTTTTTTTTTTTCCAAAAAAAAAAAAAAAAAAAAAAAAAAAAGCAAATTCGTCCCAAAAAAACCCCAAATTAAAACCTCCCTTTTCCTCCCTCACTCCTGCGTCTCGCGCTGCGGGCGGGGGGGAGGCTCCGGCGTTATCCTTCGGCTCGTCCCGCTGGATCCCCAAAGTCCCAGAAGCAGTCGGAGGGCACCCCGCAGTTAGGACGGAGGTTTCGTGGTGTCGTTGAGCCCGGGGAGGAGGGAAGGATTCCCGTTTTCCTGCTTTGGGGAGCCCCGGCTGGCAGAGGAAGGGACCCCGCTCCCGAAGGGAGAGGCCACGCTGCCCGTGGACGCAGGCCGGAGCTCGGCCGCCGGCACGTCCCGCTCCGGGGGCCTCAGCCCGGGGGGCTGCAGGGGGAAAGCCATGGGGAAGCCTGCCATGTACAGCACTCTGCCCACTCGCTTGGCCACCTGTTAATAAAGGAAAGGGGAAAAAAAAGGATGTGGGATCAGTGCAGGAGGGCGAAAAGGCGCACGAACGGTCTAGAGAGTCCCGCGGGTTTTCACGCGTAACGTCAGGTTTTGTATCCAAGCTGCAAATAAAGAGGTGGGCTGCCCAGAGAAGCTGTGGATGCTCCATCATCATCCCTGGATGTGTTCCAGGCTCTGAGCAACCTGGTCTAGTGGAAGGTGTCCCTGCCTGTGGAATCAGATGAGCTTTAGGGTCCCTTCCCGCCCAGACCGTTCTGTGATTCTGTGGTTGCATCACTGGAATGAAGCACCGCCATTCCCAGTCCACCTGGAGGACAAACCAGGGGTTTCCTCCTCTATCCCTGCAGGGCTCTGTCCTGTGCTTTCCAGCTCTGTTTTACTGGGCACTGTGGTGTGTGGCACCAGGTACTGCTGGAGCCACAAGGTCTGCCCTGAGTCCACATTTTCCAGGCTAAAGGTGTGCTGGGACATCCCCAGGAGAGAAGGGCTGACTGATTCCAGCCTCTTCAGTCCTTGCATTAACAGGGTGGACAGTTTGATAGGACAGTGCTCTCCTGCTGATGGCACAGCACACCACGTCCAGTTTGGAAGAGCGGGAATTGCTCCTAAAAGGGGGAGCTGGGACCAACACAGGGAGAGGCAGAACAAAAATCCTGCTGCGGGAAGGCTGCTGTTCCTTGCCCAGGCAGCTCTCAGCCTGCACCTCTCCCTCCTGCAGCCCCAGCCAGCTCTCCTGCAGCAGTTCTTGCCTCCCAGCAAGGGCCAAAGGCCCCACAGCCTCCCAGCACCTCCACAGCTGGTTCACATTTGAGCTTAAACAAAAACACAGGCTGCTGTTCCACCCAGACAACTGCCACATTATTCAGGGAGCAGCATCAGTGCTCCCCACTTACCTCCCCCCAGCCGTGCCTTATTATAGACCCTTAAACACTATTGATTAAATTGAAGCTGGTTTTTCTGCTTCCAGCCCATATCTCATATTCCCCCCACCCCAAGCCCCATCTCGGAATGTCTGTGAGCTATTCGACGTCCCCTTGTTTTTTAAGAAGCAGAAAAGAGTTTTATTTCCTCCTGAATCGACCCACGGGGAACAATTGCCCACAGAACCTTTTTATTAGCCCCCTCATAAACAGGGAGGGCTGGAGGGAAAGTAGTAAAGTTGCTCTTATTGTTTTAACATAATATAACCAGTGTACAGCCCTGTGGGTTTGGGGACCTGTGCCAGAGCTGTGAGTGTCCATGTACACATGACAGTCACTTCCATGACACGATTCCCTAGGGAATACACAGCACAGCCTGTGCTTTACATGTGTCACAAGTCTTTTTTTTTTTTTCCTGAACATTAAATGGGAAAAAAAAGAAAAATTAAGCCAGTGGAGATGTTCTCCTAGGTTTGAGTCCCACTGAGGGGAAGTGGAGGCAACTGGAATGGAATCCCCATGGCTGGCTGTGAGGGAGGCAGGGGAAGAGCAAAGTCATTTTAGGACAGCAAAGCTCTACAGGCAGGGACTTGGGAACCAAATCATGGTGGGGGGAAAAGGTATTTTGAAAAGAAACAGCTAAAAGGGCACAACAGCAAACCAGTCTGTGCTGGGGAGGAAATACAGTCCCCTAAAAGAGAACTGGACTAATGTAATCAATATAATTTCCACTTCCAGTGCAGCCAAATCAGCAGGACCAGTAAGTTATGACTGGCAAGAGATAAAGATGTTAGAGAGGGCTGTTCCTGGCACAGCAGAGAAGGGCAAGAGCTGGGTCATTATTCACTGGGGAGGGAAAGGCACAACAGCTGAGACACATTAAATGTGCTTCAGGCCTCACTCAAAAGGAGAACTGCCAGGGTTCAGCCAGGTACAGGGAAAAGGAGCAGCCAAAGGACCTAATCCAGCCTAGGAAAAGACAGCTGATTCCTGAGGTGGCTTTACATCCCTCTTTAGGTACTTTGGGGATGACTATTTTCAGGTTCAGCCAGTGTGAAACCACCTCCCTTCCCTCACCTGTTCACAGCTGTTCTTCCTTCCTGGCTGGTATTTATGGGAACCACCTGATGTGTTTTTTTTCCAGCAGGAACCACTCCATTTTAGGAGTTTCCCTCTGCATCCCTGTTATTTCCTCCTGAACTATTTGCTTCTGCCCCTGGGTGCTGAACTCTGGTTTCTTCCTTGAAACAGCTGTGACTGGATTTGAGTGAGGATATGGAACTTTTTGGAAGGACAAGACTGAGCTTTCTTGAGACAGAATCACAAAATAAATTGCTGCTTAATAAATGACATTCAATAAACCACATCTCTTGACAGCCCCATTCTGGTGAGGGGGACAATTTCAGAGCATGCCACGTGCTGCTACAGGGGAGATTTTCCTACCTGTGACCTTATCTTCAGGGCAGGTCCGAGTTTCAGCCCCATGTTGTTCAGTAAGTGCTCTTCTGTCAGGAGGGGCAGGGTCTCTCCATCAATGGCCTGCTCTCGGAATACCTGGAGGGAAAGCACAGCACAGGCCCAGGCTCAGAAATGCCACTGACACACCCAGTGCCCTTGTCCTGCCCTTGCACAGAAGGGCTCTGTGGGAAAGGTGAACTCCAAGAGTGAGGTCAGTCCATATTTATACACCAGAGGTGTTCACAGTCCTGCACCCACAGCCAGGAGCCAGTGAGCAAAAGGAGACACACGTGGGAATGGGAATTAGGGCTGCTTGGGCCAGTTTATATAAAACAATCATTTTTTTTTCTCCCCTTTTTTTTTTTTCTTAATGTCAGAACGGGGTGTGAAGTTTTTCATCCCAGGTTTAGCACCCAAACCAGCTGCCCCAAGTGCAACTCTGTCAGTGTTTGACAGCAGATTTTGACATGCTCAGGGGTCCCAACTCCAAAAAGGGCAGAAAACAGGGGGGAAAAAAATTAAATTTTGGCAAATCCTAAGTCACTCGCACTTTGTGCGGATATTGGGGAAAAGTTGACCCAGTAGACTCCAAAAATATTTGCAGTCCTCACTGAGGCAAATGCCATGGAAAAGGAGGGATGGATTGCTCATGCATTTCCTTCTCAAAGCTGCTAATTCCCAAACAGTCCAGGCAAAATACATAAACAGATCTGTGGAGCACATGCTGTAGGATAGATGGATTCACGTGCAACACTTCTGTACTTTTTTTTTCCCTGTCTCCTCCTTTGCCTCTCAGGCATTCCCACCATCCCTACAACACTCGAGCAGCCTGGAGAGTGCAGCCCATCCTGCTCCCAGAACACCCACTGGGATCAGGGAGGATGATCCCTCCTCGCTGGTCTGTTTTAACATTCAGCCCTTGCTTTTTCCCCCCAATACTAAGAAATCTTGCAATATTTATTAGTAGAAATACTAATAAACAGTACTGATACTGATAAATATTTCAGTGCCACGGTGCTGATGGAGCATGGAAGGATCCTACAGGGTGACCTGGCCTTCAGACAGTGCCATTAACCATCTCAGGGCTCTTCCCCCTCTCCCCATTAGCTGAGGGAAAGCAGGACCTGGTGATGTGCACACACAAATGGCAACGGGGCTGGTATAGTCCCAGAAAACAGCAGTTTCATATCAACACATTAATACCTCCAGCCATGCACAACTGCACCATTTTAACACGTTATTAAAGAAAAAAAAACCACAACAACCTTCGTTTTGCCTCCATCTATCCCAAATGACAGGGCCATGCAAGAGTTTCCCACCTAATATGTGCCGTGTTAGCAAGGTTAAGGTCTGGCTGTGTGGTCTTATTGCTCCATCCTTCACACACGGTGCAGGGGACGCTCCCACCAACCTCCTCGGGGTGTTTATTTGCACCAACAAGGCTCCATTTCAAGAGTAAATTTGGTTAATTCAGCCACCAGCTCCCCTTGCCTCTCTGGGAGGTGTCACTCAGCTCCCTGTTTTCCTTGCTACCCCACCTGCCTTTCCTCCCTGCCTCAACACCTCCTCAGCGTTTTTGCCACACTCCAGCTCACATTTGGGGCTGATCCTGCCCTCTCCTCCTGCAATGGCTCACACACAGTGTTTCTATTACTGATCACTATGGCAGAGGGGGTTAAATTTACCCCAATATCTTCTTCTCCAGCAGCAGAACCACAGCCTGGAGCCATCCCTTTGGAGACTGGCAGCGGCTGCTGGAGCCAAGTGGGTTTTTACTGCTGGACTCCTCCAGCAAAGCTGCTCAGGGCTGGGGCTGCAGCACACACTGCTGCTTTTTGACCCAGCAAAAAACTTTCTACACCAGTTTCTTTTCCCTTCCTCTGCAGCCAGTGTGGCCAGGAGCCAAAACCTTCCCTTCGCTCGGCACTAAAACACTCCACAAAAAGCCTTAACTTGGGAAAAGCATCCCCTTGGGTGTCCCCCAGATCCACTGCAGAGACAAAGCTGAACACCGTCCAGGCCGTGGCGACTTTTTATTTTTTTTTGCTGAAGCTTTTTCCTTGTTTTGCCTGAAACATGTTTCTAAATGCACAGCATTCCACCCGAACCTTGCAGGGTTTTGCTGGCGGGAGCAGCCTGCGGAGCAGTGCCAGACCTCCCCGGCAGCTGTGGGTTTGGAGAAGGGGAACACAAGGCAGCTCTGCAGCTCAGAGTCACCCCTGAGCACGGGCATTTTCACACAGTAAGAAAAAAAAATGTTAAACACACAACCATGGCATGAAAAACATCATCTCTTAAAGCCTCGAACTCCCGCTCGAAGCAACGACCTGGCCAGGGGGTGCTTGTAGCAGCTCCCATCTCCATAAAACATTTTGTTTGGAACGCACTGGGAAGATTGCTGAACCTCAGCTCTTGATTCCCCCCCCTCTGGTGCACCAGGATGGTGTGGAAGGGGTAAAGGGATGATCCTGCTGCGTTGGAGATTCCTGCACATTTCCTACTGGCCTGGTTCAGAAGCATCCGGGCAACTCCGACTGTCCTTCCCCAGCACAGGCATGCAGATAAACCACACCACCACCAGTGGAAGGGCACCCCAGTGGGGTGGGGGATAACAGGGAATGCAAAGGGCTGTGTATTTTGGTTTTAGAGCCTTTTGTTGGAGCTCTCAGCAACACACTCTGCAGCCCACACATGCACACTTGTGAACCCACCCTCATCCTCGCTAAACCCAGCTCCTGAACTCCCCTCTGCACACACAGATGCTCCCATAAACATCCATCACCCATCCACCATCTCTCTTTCTATCCAGAGTTCTTTCCCTCCCTCTTGCCACAATCAGAACCTGACCCTCCTCTCTCCCACGCACCCACTCACCCTGATCCACTCCTGAGCACAACCCAAATCCCTGTCACTCCATTTGGGGACGGTTACATGTCCCCCATCTCCACAACAAACATTCCCTTCCCTTCCTCTCCCCCCCCAGCACAGCTGTTTGCTCCAAAGCAGCACTGGTTTTCCAGGTAGTTTTAAGGAAGCATGTTGTGATGAGATTAACATCATGGTCTGGGGGCAGGGAAGGACAGACTTTAGACTGAAATCCCATTATCCATCACCTGTGCAAGGAGAGGGAGGTGGGGGGCAGTTCCTGGGTTCTGCTTCCCCTCTGGGGATGCACCTTTCCCCATGGCACTAAATCAGCATAACCTACAGGGAATCATCTCCCTGCAGGCAGATACACACACTGCTCCCCTGTCAGGGGTCCCAGCAGGCACAGAGGTGCCCAGTTTCACCTTTCCCAAAATAAATGCCTGGGGACGGGCTCAGCTCCGGGAGAGGACACTGGACCAGTGCAGCACAGAGGGACAGACAGCACAGGCCAAAGGAGGGGCAGCAGACTTTTAGAAACCCCATTTCGGCCAGCCTGGATGTCACAGCACAGCCCTGTACCCCTCAGCTGTCAGCCAGGGAGGGCAGCTCCTCTGCTGAAGAGGCACATCCAGAAAGCTCAGCTCCTGCTCTCCATCCTCCCTTTCCAGACCTGTTCTCAGCCCCTGCTGAAAGGCTGGATTGTCCTGAACTCTGGCCCTTTGCCTCTCTATCTCTGCTGCTTCCAGTCCCTCCCTCAGCACACTACATCCTTTTCCAAGCTGCCCAGGAATCCGTGCCCTTGGAGCATCCCTCAATGGCACATTGATCACGGCCTCAGGCAGATGCAGAGGCAAAAAAACACAGAGGGTTGGTTTTTATATTGCACCTCACAATCCCCCACTGAGCAGGCTTTATGGACACCCCACTGCTGATGGATGTTTCAACTCTGCTGTAAACGAGCTTAAAAATCACCACTGAGGTTACTTTGATGCCTGTGCAGGCACAGGGTCCGCCCCCAACCCCACTGTGACCCCACAGTGTGCTGGGTGCAGCAAGAGAGCAGAACACAGCACCTTCTGCCAGGCTGGTTGGCACCACGGGCTGCCCACCCCAATTTGGGGACCCCCTGGTACCCACCCCACAAAGCCACTGCTGTGTCCAGCTCCACCACGGAGCATCAGCAGCTCCTAAAAGCATGAGATGGGGGTGGGAGATCAGTGACACAAAGCCACTAACCACGATCAACCTGAGCTCAGGTGTTCACTCCTAACCTTGCCCCTAATCCCATCCTCTTCCACCAAACTCCACCCTTGTTTCTGTCCATCTACAAGACTCATCACACACCTTCTTCAGGCTCTTCACCAGCAGCAAGTTTAGCAATCCCCTCGGAAAAAAAAAAACAAACCCACACAGCTTCCAAGCCCTGCAGGGCTCTGAGATGAACCTCCTGGGAGGGACAGTGCAAGTACAACAGGCACAAACAGGAGGGAGAGAAGGGGGGCTCACAGGAAGGATGTTCCCCCTCCAGGGATGTTCTTGAGCCCGCTCAGATTTACCTGAGTGTACTCGGTGCAGCCAGACAAGTTGGACACGAAGCTGCAAACATCCTCCACCGTCCATTTGCTGATGTCTTCCAGCGCAGGGCTCTCCTCACCATCCAGAAACAGACCTCCCATGGTGCCTGGATTGTTTGGAGTCGAGGAGGATGGGTGGGGGGGAAGGGAGTAGGAAGGAGGGGAGGAGAAAGAACCATAAATCATTAAAATCCCACACGGACAACAACTAGCCTGAAATCTGAATATTTTTCTCTAGCCACACATTCATCTTTAATGACCTGTCAATTAAAGCACTGGGCAGGGTCAATTCATAGGCCTCTTCCTCCTGGAGGTCCCTGGCTGAGGGAGGGGGGCAGGGGGGGAAGGAAAAATCCGAGCTAATGCATTTCATGTGTTTAATGTTCTTCAGCTGCAGGGGGAGAAAAATAGGGGGGAGGGGAGGGAAGAGATTAAAAAAAAAAACCAAAACCCTGAAGGAGTGTTTCTCCACAGGCACCACAAAGCGGAAAACTCTGCCTTGCCCTGTGGGTTCCTCTCCCCCAGCCCTTCTCTCCTGCCGACGTGCTCCGAATGACAACAGGCCCCTGGTGCAGTGGGAATCGCCGGGGAACTCGTGCTCCTTCCAAGTGTTCCTTTCCAACCCAGCCCAGCCTGAAATATCCAAGGGGTGGCTCTGCCCCGGCCTCGGGATCTGCTGGGCATCCACCTCTCCTGGCCAGGCGTGTGACGGGTGACGGGCTGGCCCTGCCACCCCCGTGACAGGGCATGGACAGCAGGGCTCGGGCCGAGCCGAGGTGTCAACGCTCCGAAACGCAACAGCAGTTCAGGTCCCAGCCCTGTCAGCACCGAGGAAGGTGATGGGCTCCAAAAGGGTGGAGGAGCAGCCCCCCCCCAAACACTCCTGCATCACCAGTGCCTGACAGCACGGGATGTGTGTGCAGGGAGGAATCCAAACGGGACTCGGAGAGGAGCTGGAGAGGCACAGGGAATGAAAATGGGGAGAGAAACACCAGCCAGGTAACTCATACCTGCACGGGATGTGTGTGCAGGGAGGAACCCAAATGGGACTCTGAGAGGAGCTGGAGAGGCACAGGGAATGAAAATGGGGAGAGGATTATCCGGGATTATCAGGTAGAGAGTTTATGAGGGGTATGAACTGTTCTGCTTCAGGGCACGAAGAAGGACACTACCAGAAAAAATATTTCTCCCAGGGGCCTGTCATGAGTTACCAGCCAGGTAACTCAGATCTGCACGGGATGTGTGTGCAGGGAGGAACCCAAACGGGACTCAGAGAGGAGCTGGAGAGGCACAGGGAATGAAAATGGGGAGAGAAACACCAGCCAGGTAACTCGTATCTGCTCTGGGTATAAAGGGGATGGGTAATGAAGAAACCAAACTCCAGAAAACACCCATTTTGGGGTGTGATGGGGGGGTGAAAGCCATTATTAATCTGTGGAACTCACTGCTGTGTGATATTCGGACCAGGAGACAACAAGGACATTTATAGGGATGTGAACACCCAGGATTATCAGGTAGAGAGTTTATGAAGGCATGAACTGTTCTGCTTCAGGGCTCGAAGAAGGACACTACCAGAAAAAAAAATTTCTCCCAGGGGTCTGTCATGACAAAATTATCTGTCCTGTGGTCTTAAGGTTTTTCCCTGATGGATTTGAACAGGGCTGTGGCTGTAACCCCCTGCAGCAACTCCCTCATCCCTGCCCACAGCAGGCAGGACAGTCCTTCCACAGGGAATGGCAAGGTAAAGCAGAGTCCAACAAAGTCATGGTGGGGAGCACAGGCCCAGAGGACCAGGAGTGTCCAATTCCCTGGGGAATACACCAGGTCAGAGGGAAGAGGCACAGACAGAGGAGCAGAGCCACACACCACAGCTCCAGGCACTCGCTGGCAAAGCCCCCCAGCACATCCAAGGGAACAGGAAAAATATGGGATCTCCACAGGAAGTTATCATGCCAATAAGACGCTTTTAAAACAACAGCAGCCTGCCCAAGGAGCAGGCAGACGCTATGTAATCATTTCCACTCCATTTCCGCTCCCAGCTTCCTGCTTCCCTTCCCAGCCTCACCCTCCGCGCCGTTCCCGGAGCTGCACCACCACCACCAGCACCACCACCTCTTGGGAAGGTGACAGCACCGTCTGCTTCACCCAAAACCACGGCCCCCCGTGCCCCTGCACACCTCTGGGCAGTCCATGTGCATCCCCCAGGGCACTGACTGCTCCAGGACCAGCAGCCTCACAGAGAGGGGCCACCAGGACCAGCCACAGCTCCCAAAATTTGGGGTGAGTCCGTGTCTCCCCCTGCACACACCACCAGTGCAGGCAGAGGATTGCCAGCTCCAGTGCCAGAATGTCTTGGCTGGAGCCACAAGGAGAGGCAGGAGCTCCCCGAGGCTCTCAACACAATGCAGAGTAACGTGCTCTTAGGAGATCCTGCTTGGGCAGGGAGGTTGGACCAAGTGAGCTCCAGCGGTCCCTCCAACTCCACCCCAGCCTGGGATCCTGTGACAGCTCTGCCAGCTCTGCCCATCCCTCTCTCCCCCCATGCCTCAGGGACTCGGTCACATCTCTGCAGCCCTCCTTGCCAGCACTTTCCACCAGCCCAGGACTCTCAGGGCGCTCACTGTGGGCAAACACCAGACCTTTCACGCCTCCTTCCCGTCCTTTCCTTCCCACGGGCACAGGTTCCCTCCCCTCCAGCCTCAGCTCAGGCTCACAGGACGCCCTTTGCTGCTCCCGGGATGGCTCTGCCCAGCTGTGGTGTGCCAAGCAGGGAGAGCCCACTGCTCCCTCCTCACCACCCTGCACCCTGCCAGAGCCCAGGGAAGCTCCTCACTCTCTCCACACCTTCTTTTTCCAGCTAGAAAAAGCTTCAAATGCTTTTGTGTGCCCGATAACAGAAAACCACCAGCTTTCCTGGGAGCAGGCGCCCATCAGCACAGGAGGTGAAGGAACAAGCCACTGCCAAAGGGCCAGCAGCACTGTCCTTCCCCTTGTCACCCCCAGCTACGAGACAGACAGATGGACACGAGCCTTCATTTCCATGCCTATCACATTCCACCTTCCAGGAGACACACTCAGAGCTGCTTATGTTAAAATTCACAGAACACTCAGGTGGCCGAGGGCTTCCCCCCCCCCCTTTTTTGTCATTTGGAGGGGGGGGGATTTTTCTTTCGTAGGGTGGAGGGGAATTCTCTTCCTCCAAAAAACTGGCTGCAGCCTGGTAGACAGAGGAAGGGAAACTGAACTCAAGATTATTCCAGGCACAGTCAATGCTCGGGCGAGACACCTCCATCTGCAGCCAGAGCGTCTCCGAGGGGATCCGACTGCAGCAGCCAACTGCTTCAAAATTAGGTACTTCCTTATTCCAAAAGCAGGCCAAGGACTGAATTCCAGCAACACAGTGCTTGGGAACGAGCCCTCCAGTCGCCAGCCAGCCTGAACTATGCTCAGGGTTTAAGCTCAGCCTGCACAGAGAGGGGCTGGTCAGTCCCCACCAGCATGGGCAGGCATTCAGCCCAGATGTTGCTCCCACAGCTGGCAGGGAGGAGGAATCTCTCTCCTACACACGTGCCTGCAATCCTGGAACCTCACTGGATGAGGGATCACTTTCAGTATTACTGGCACAGCCAGCAGAGCTGGGCCAACAACTCCTGTTCCTACAGCAGCCTCTCTCCTCTGTGGTTTTCTCTCCTTTGTCTCTTCCTGCCCCAGAAGAAGGAAGGGAGAGGTCAGGATGCCCACAGACAAACACACACAGAGCCTGCTGTGTCCAGATCGAGGATAAGGCAGAACCCACTGCATGGGAATATTTTCCACCTACCCACACACAGAGAAATATAATACGGCCAAAATATTTATCTCACAGAGTTTGTTTTCCCTTCCCATTTATACCAGGGAATTACTGGTGGAAATATTTTTAGGAGGGGGAAGGTAAATACCAATACTTTGGGTTCTGGCCTATTAGCAATTTCTGTGCCACAGAATGTAAAATCTAGAGGGTGGAAACCTCTATTTCCACCAAGATTGGTGGTAAAACACCCCTGTTACTACCAAAAATCAAAGAGTGAGTGGTATCTCCAAAGGCTCAGTTCTGTTCTGAGTACTCAGCACCCTGCAGTCAGGGTTGCAGAGCCTGGTGTCCAGGTGTCCCCCCTGCCCTTCTGCTCCCACCTCAGCTCTGAATCCACCAGGAATAACCCCGGGAAGGATTTCTGTAGCTGATTACAGTGGTCCCTCCACCTCAGCGTGCATCTGGTTTGCAACGAGTACAGGTCCAGCCCTCAGCACGCTGGTCCCTTCCAATTTTACGGTCCCTAGAGCAGAAGGGCTCCTGTCCTTCCTCCTGTCCCTCCCTGGGAGGATAATGCACCGTCTGCTCCATCCCTGTGCGTGGCTGCATCCACTCACCCTGCTCTGGCAGCTCGGAGAATGATAACAAATAGGTGCCAAGTGGCTGGAAGGGACGCACCTTCGATTATAATAATGACATGTCACTGGATGCTGCGGGGCTGCGAGGAGGCATAAAGGGCAGCATCCATTCCCTGCCAGGCCTCCTCTGTCTCTCCCCATGATAAATGATGGTCCAAGAGGCTGGTAATGGATTACGGAGCATTTCACCAGATGGGGCCCAGCGTGTGGGGACTGAAAAGAATCCATCGTCCCAGGCCGGTGTCGTGTGGACAGGTGTCCACGTAAAAGCCCTCACCACCCATGCTGCAATCCATTTATAATTTCCCCTCCCTCCTCCTGATATCCAGCTGCTCCAGGAACACAAGCCAAAGGCTGGAGGGGGTCATGGGGAGCAAACCTTCTGGCCATCCCGGTCAGGGAAAGCTCTGCTGCAGATCCCCCAGCCGGGCTGCAGCGGGACCCGAATCCTGGCAGTGCAGGAGACAATCCAGGTGCCAGCTGGGAGACACAAAGAGAACCCCCACAGAAGCCAGCCCACCTATGGCTTTAATCAGTTTTGCTACCACTCCCCAACCCCTCTCCCTGTGCCTGCACCCCCTCCCTCCCTCCTGCCAGAGAGGTCACGGAGCAGCACGGCAAGGCTTGCGTTAATTGCTCTCCAGACTACAGATCAATAGAAGGATTTTAGCCTCCTGCACACTCCATCCTTCACCTTTTCCAGAGGACAGGGCTGGAGGAGGGCGGCAGGAGGAGGAGGGCGGCAGGAGGAGGAGGAGGAGGAGGAGGAGGAGGAGGAGGGGAGCAAGGCTGCTGAAACCTTGACGAGATGAGGTCATCGAGCAGCCGCCAGATCCCCAGAAGGCAGCTCAGGGAATCGACCCAGCTCTGGCTGCCTCATCGATATGCTTCCCAGCAGGGACAGAAAACAGCTCTCTGCCTCCAGGGGAGCCTCCCTTTGCTGGAAGACCAGAGGAACTGCCTGAAACTCAGGGGTCCTTTTCAGCTGGATGCTTCTCCCCTCTCCTCTCCTCCCTCTCAGCTCTTCCTCTTGGCCTGCCACGTTACCTGCCTCAGTTAGGTGGTCACTTTATCATTCCAGTCTCTGGTGCAGGGCACAACATCACATCCCTCCAGGCCTAAAGAGCAGTCTCTGTGCAGAACAGGGTTACAGGGATTGTCTGGCGCCAGGGAGAGGTGGGCTCGGTTCAGTCTGTCTGTCCTCAGGTGCTCTGTGCTCCCCAAGGGCCACAGGAACACATTTTTCCACCGACACACGTTACCCCAGCACAGCCCAGGATCGCTGCAGCTCTTGGATCGATACAAACCCTCAATATTTCAGTTGCTGGACTCCCAGCTCCCCCATCGACCCGTGGTGCTGCATCGAACAAGACGCCCTGTCTTCCCAAGGCTTTTCAGGTGAGAGGTTTTGCTATGGAGCTGAGCACAACGGGGCCTAAACCCCGCAGGCAGGCAGGATTAACAGCCCCAGCACCGTGTGAAGCCAGCCAGAAGCCAAAGAGCCCTCAGGAAAAGACCTACAGCCCTGGAACAGGCTCCACAAATCAGAACTGCCTGAAAACCGGGCAGTGAAACACAGCCCTGATCTGTGCCGGGGCCCCAAGACACGATGGTGATATAAATTCGAAGTGATAATAATAAATGGCCTATTACAGTAACTCACACATTGCTGGGGGAGGGAGGAAACCCATCCACATCCCAGGCCTCCCTGCAGAGCCTCGCACGAGCCACGAGCACCGCGGAGCTGCGCCTTTCCCCTTTTTAATGGCCGGGAGAAAAAGGCTCCTGCGAGGAAGCCTCAGCAGCCCAAGGCAGCAGGGATATTTATCATCTTGGCCACCTGCCTGTCACAGGAAAAATCGCTTCCTCCCTCCTGGTTGGGAGGCAGCTCTAATGAGTGATGGGCAGCCACGGCCGCAGCCACGGCCACTCGGGCAGCCTCGGCGACCCACACGCCACGTCCCCCCCTCTCTCCCTCCTCCATGAGGCAGGAGGTCCCACCGCCTGCTAATCGCTCACTCAAGTAATTAGCTGAGGCAGATTTTGGCTCCCGGCTAGGCTGGCGGGGCTGCCACCCTGCTCTGCCCAGCTACCAGGCTTTGAGACCCCACTTTGTACCATCCTGCTCCAGCCGTGCCTTTGCTGCCCAAGGGACTGTGCCACTGGGGACAGCAGTGACTTCCCTGCCTGCCTGTCCCACCCAACAGGCACCAATCCGGCTGTCCCAGTGCCTGTGACACTGAGTAATACACCACAGGCAGGGGAAAGGGCCCATCCACCTCCCCCCTGGAAAAGGGGCACAGCAGTGGTTACTCTGACAGCACCCTGCAGCCATTAATAACTGTTGCTGCCTCTCCCTGAAGCTCTCTGTAATTTACTGGTGTCTGTCCAAGGTGCCAAAGGAGGCCCAAGCAACTGCAAGATCCCTCAGGCCATCATTTTGGGGATTTCCCTTCTCATGTGCTCGGGACTCACTCTGTCCCTGCTGGCCCCTCTTTATGGCCCTTGATTTGCTTCACTGCAAACAGAGTCCTTCATATTAATTAAAAGAAGGTTTTTGGTTCCTTGCAGAGAAGCACAGAATCACTGAGGTTGGAGAAGACCTCCAAGACCATCAAGTCCAACCTCTGACCAACCCCCACCTTGTCAACCAGACCAGAGCGCTGAGTGCCACGTTCCTTGAACATCTTCAAGGATGGGCATTCCCACCATCACCCCAGGCATCCCATTCCAACATTTAACAGGGAAAAAAAATTTCCCTTTTGAAAAAAAACGACGGAAAGTTGAGAAAGCAACTGCAACCACACTGCGGAATGAGGGGTGGGGGGGAAGAGCCCCGTTTTTAGCACCACGAAACACGTCCCTCATGCGCTCACCTGCATGGAAGTAGGGGCTCATGGTGTAGGGGAACCCGAAGGGCAGCGGCTGAGGCGGCGGGATGGAGGCCGGCGGGAGGTACTTCACCTCGGCCTTGTTGATGCCCGGGCCGAGCAGGTGGCTGGGGGACTCTGCGCTCGAGGAGCTGCAGGGGGCATTCTGGGCCGCGCCCGCCTCGCCCATCTCCTTGGCCCCCTCGCACGCCTTGCCCGCCTCCTTGCACTCCTTGAGCTCCGCGGCCGAGCCGCCGCCGCCCTCGGCCTTCAGGCTCTCGGGCTTCTCGTCGCTCACGTCCGCGTCGCTCTCCGAGTCCTTCATCTCCTCGTCGTTACAGTCCGGGGCCCCGTCCCGCGCCCGCGGCTCCGCCGGCTCCTTGGCCTCGCCCACGCCCTGCGGCTCGGCGCGCTGTTGCCCCGCGGTTTTCCGGCTGCCCCGCCGGGGCTGCTCCTTGGGCGGCGTGGAGGAGCTGGCGCCGGGCACGGCGGGGTTGAGGGACAGCAGCGGGGTGTTGTTGTGCCGCAGCACCAGCATGGCGTTCCGCCGGGACAGCTCCTCCCGCAGCGGGTGGCCCTCGGGGATGTCGTGCACGTTGCGCAGGGCCGGGTGGTCCGGGGGCAGCCCGGGGTGCAGGCTCAGGGGGTCGCCGGCCAGCAGCCTCTGGCGGTGGAGGTTCTCCAGCTCCTTCTGGCGGATGATCTCGGCCGACATCTCCAGCCTGGGTGGGGAGAGGCAGAGGGAATGTTGGCAGTAACTACCCCCATCCTCGCTGGGCCACCTTGGTGGTTCCCCTCAGCCACATCATTTAAGGGTGCCCTCAGTGCTAAGAAAACCACAGTGCAGGTGGGGTGGGCAGTGGAGCGGTTCGGGACAGGCCTAGGGGATCTTTCAGAGCAAATATTAACATTCTTGTGACTGTGTGAATTTTCTTCTAGTAATTTTTCCTCCCTCCACTGCAGGTCCTGATCTAGTGAACAAATGTGCAGTGAGTGCGAAAATATTCCAAACCAGATCCCTTTCCAAATGGAGTTATTTTTAAATGTCCTGTCACAGAGTGCCAGACTTTTTGCTTGGACTTTCCTCTACAATGTGGGATCATCACAGTGCAGCAATGACCTGTATTAGGACTTGCTACTTTCATGTCTTGGGCTGGGTTTAACGTCGTGTTAAATAACGTGATGCTGCCAATCTTATTTGTGAAGAGAATATCTGGGTTTGCCTTATGACATTAATGGTGCATTCCATGGGACAAGATCCAAAATCACAGGATGAACATGCCTTTTCTTCCTTCTGGGAGGATTTTGTGTGTCAGTCCCACTTTATCTGTGCTCCAGTCGCACGGGTGGGATTTGTACTCATCAAAGTGTTCCCTCCACACCCACACGCTGTTTCCACTGGTCTCAGTTGGACACTGCTCTGTCACCTGGGCACAGCTCACCCCACACAGCACCTCACCTTACTCTGCCTGCTGCTGCTGGAAAAGGGAAGGAAAAATCCATCCCTCTCCCACTCTTACCTGGCCAGGTTTTGCTTTCGTAGCATCTCCTGCTGCCGTGCAAACATCTCCGCTTGTGCCGGCTGGAGGAACCCGTAACCTGGGGACAGGGAGAACAGCACCGTGGGCTCACTCATCTCAGCACTGACTCTTTGCTACCTCAGCTCTCCAGAGGGCTAGCTCAGAAAGAAAAGGGCAACTGAGTGCTGCTTTCTGCTCTAGAGCCCACGGGTTGAAACACCAGGGAGGCTGGTGGGGACTAAAGGAAAGAGCAGCCAAGGCAACTGCTGCTATTGCTGCAAAACCAGGGTGAAGTCAGCACAGCAGTCAGGGGGAGACACAGAAAGTGTGTCTGGGCTGTTTGGGTGGAGGACAGTTTGTCTCAGCCCGCCCTGGCTGCCCACAAGCATTACCTGTGCACTCACCTGGCGTCTGGCACAGCGCCGAAGGCACCCCGAGGAAGGGAGGTCTCAAGTGGGGCCCCAGGGCAATGTGGGGAGCGTTCTGGGGCGAGAGCAGAGGCGGTGGGTGGGAGATCTCCCTGCAGAAATCAGAAAATAAGTTCACGTTGAAAACCTGGAGGCTCCATCCAAAAGGGTCCCGGCTCAGGGAAGAACATCCTGGCTGCAGGTGACCTGCATTCTGAGCCAGAGGCTAATTCTGATACGCAGAGCTTCTAAAATGCAGAGAGAGAAACCAAAAGAAGCAGAATCAAAAGGGGAAGAAAGCAGACAGGACTCCACGGGTCACACATACTTCCCACCTTTTCCTCTGTGGTCTTTCAGCTGGGCTGAGAGGGATTTTGGCTGCCCAGGGCTAGCAAAGGCATGGCTTCAGATTCTGCATCTGCCTCTCCCTTTATCAAGCCTGGGTTTCTATCTCATCTACCGACAACTGAAAAGGTATTTTGTGTTTTGGGAGCTGGAGAGGGGTTCTGGAAAAATCTGTAGGAAACACCAGCACGCCCTGCAGAAAATCCCTGTCCTAGCTGGGACAAGGGGTGGTCTTTAATTCTGGAGAGAAGAGCTGGGAGTCAGGCAGAGAAAGACACAGACAGGAGAGATGGAGAGAGGGATGTGAAAGTGCCACGGGGCCAGCGGGAAGGTGTCCTGATGGAGAAGGGGTGGGTGATGCTGGACAGAATGGGCAGAGCAGATGCCAGGTGGTAAGTCAGCTGGAGGAGGCAGGTTTGAGTGGTGGGAAGGGGACAATGCCTGGAAGCAAGGCAGGTAGCACTTGCTTGCAGCAGGGGGGAGAGGCAAAAAAAAAAAAAAAAAGAAAAGCAAAAAAAAAAAAAAAAAGAAAAAGAAAAAAAAAACAGGCAGGAAGGGAGTAAGAGCCAAGGTCTCTTCCATTAGTCAAATCTGCCCTGGGAGCCTGCAAGCAAATCTGCTTTCCGGCTGCACGTCTCTTAATTCCTTTTGATGGCCACTTACAACATTATTACCTTCACCAGGGCATCCAGAGGCAAAGCCAAATGCTGTGCCGTTTATTTTCATTTTATGGTATCTCCCTGTAAAATCTGCTTCGGGAGAGACTGGAGGGCACGAGAAAGGGGGCCAGAAGGTGCCTGTGACTTTGCATCAAACAGACCAGCCGCACAACCACGCTGCCCATTTCAGAGGGGGGGATGACACGGGAGGGTGGGAGGAGGACCCCCAGCTGTCCCATGCGGTTTGGGGGGGGGGAGAGGAATTAACACCGTGAAAAACCAGATAAGGACTCTTTGGGGGCGAGGTGGGCAAGCAGAGATCTTCCTAGTGTGGTTTTATCCCCACTCTACGCACCAGCCACTACAAAACACTGATCCACGGCTGAGATCCCCCTCCAAAATTCCTCCTTCTCGCTCACCCCATCTTCTGCCTCCCTCTTCTCCCTTCCCCTGGCTGCCTCCGCGGCTCTCCTTCCCTCCTCCTCCTCCTCCTTCCCTCCCCTAGCTCTCCTCTAAACTAATTGCACAGCTCGCTGTGTCTGGAGGAGAGCCACGGATCGATCGGTCGCTGTTGAAATGTTAATGCTAATCGTATAACCGCTCCGCCAGCACCTCGCACTCCGCTGGCAGCTCCAATTAATCTCAGGTAACGCAGCGCGTGACCTTCGGCTCCGAGCCGGGGCAGCAGCCAAGCGATGCTTATGTAATTACACCATGAAGTGTGTAATCACCTGCCCTAATCCCCGAGGCCTCACAATTAGCCGAGGCCCCCCGGTCGCCGCGGCTGCCAAGTGCTTTTGCCACCCCGGACAGCCCGCAGATGAATAACGGACAATTAAAGCGGCGTGACGGGGGCTCCGAGGTGTCCGCTCGATCGTAATTAGCTGTAATCACGGGGAGACGAGCCCGGGCAGACGTGCTGTTCGTTTTATAAGAAGCAATTTAGGGAAATCAAGTCGCTTTTTTTTTTTTTTTTTAACCGTTCCGTGGCCGGGCGAGCGGCCTCGCCTCGTCCATAGTGCGGGAAAGGGGGATGCTGCAGGAGGTCCCGAAGCCCCAGGTGGTGGCAGCCTGAAGGGGACTCTAAAAACAAAGGAGCTTCTTGATTTTGGCCAAGAACACAGAACCTGTGCCCAGGAAAGTGGAGTGTTTGATGGGGATGAGGACAGGGCACTGGAAAATAGAAGGTTCTCCCTTCCGTGCCAGCCCGGTGTTTATCAGGTTATTTTTATGCTTTAATGTTGTGCTAATGGGCATAACTTTGATCCCTAAGGAATTCGCATCTGCTCGAGACTCTCTGCAGTTCGTTCCCTCTGTCCTCTCCTCGGAGCATCCCTGCATTCTGGGGGCCTGGGATCAGCTCCTGGTTTGGGCTGGCCAGTGAGGGGGGCCTGGCTGGGAAAGGGGATGCAGCAAAGGGACAAAGCTCTCGGCCCCAATCCCATCGGCAGGAACAGGGCTGAGCACAGCAGGAGTGACTTCAGACTGAGAAGTCAGGTGCTGCCTCTGTTCCACACATGCCAACACGCGCTGGGGATGAGTCCAAAGGCTTGGAAAATTCAGGGAGGCGCATTCACACACGCTGTCACCGTGCCTGCCTGACACAGCAGCACACGGAGACCCCGGCGCTGTCCTCTCAGCAGCCCTGGAGCTCCCCACCAAACACACACACGGGGCAGCACTGCTGGTGAGGGCAAAGGCACAGGAGCAGCCCGAGGTCCCACACCACACCCCTGGAGCCTGGCCTGAAGTCAGAGAAGGGAGGCTGCAGATGGCCCAACACGAAGGGGTCACTGCACCCCTCCTGCTGTCCCCCTGACACTCGGCATCAATCCCCAGCAGCAGAGAACTCAAAAAGCGAGCAGGCACGCTCATAAATATTTAGGGAACGAGGGACTCTTCTCCCTGCCAGGCATCCTGATGCTCCACAGCTCCTGCTGCAGAGCCCTGAGGAGCATCTCACATCCGTGTGAGACCGTGGACAGACGCTTCCTGCCATCCCACAAACCCAACCCTCTGGACACAGAACCTGTTGGAGCCTGCCACTGCTCCCTCCCAGCCCATCTGCCTGGTATTTGGCATGGAAACCTGGCACAGGAGGGAGGCAGTACCACCAGGTCGTGTCCTGGCACGGAGCTGGGAAGCCCTCCCAGGCTGCCTGGTGCAGATACAGCCAATTGCTTCCAAGCCAGCTTGGAAAAGAACTGGCAACCCCGGAGTAAAAAGCCCCAGAGACTTTAACAAAGGCTGCTGTGCTTTTAGACAGACATGCAGCACAACACTAATCCTTGCATCCTTTCCCAGGTATGTACCGGCCTTCAACCCCCCCATTAAATTCCTTCCTCCTCTTCCTCCACCACTCAAAGGGCAGAATTACAGCCCCATATTCTGAGAACCTGAATTTAGCCCCTGGCAATTACATCTGATAAGCCTTGTCCTTACCTTGCAGAGAGCAGTTCTGTGGTACTGCATATTCCTCCCCCCACCCTCTTTTCTTTTTTTCCCCCCCTAATATGCCAGCTGGAGGCTTGTGAGCAGGGTATTAGGGGATTTGCACTGCATGCTGCTAAATTTGATATGTCCTTTAACAGGAGACAAATGGTTCACAAGGCTTAAAAAGTATTGACTTTTCTTTAACAATAAGCACTAATGGCCTTCAAATAATCAATATTTAAAGTCATTATGGGGTTACACATTATACTGTTAAAACCAAGCCTTTCACTTTAACCCCATCATATCCTCCCCAGCCCAGAGCAATGCTCCCCCCTAACTTCAATCCAAGCTCCGAGGGAAGGCTCGGAGCACAGGCTGTGACTGGAGATGTGAGAGGGTCAGAAAATGCAGATTGAAACCGGCAAGGCATGGAAATAAATTTAGAACGGATGGAAGAAGGGGGGAAAAAAAAAAAAAAGAATGCATGAAAGCTCTGCTTTCTCCTGCTCTGCATTTGATAGGAAGAGACACTTTAAACCCGAGGTAATAGGCAGGCAGCACACAGCTCCTCGCTGCTCTGCCATCCCCAGACACTGTGCCAGGAAGGGAAAATAAATAAAATGAAAGGGCTTTCTAAAAATGGTGTTTGGGATTTCCAGGCAGGAAAAGACATGCACTGGAGCTGCCCTTCTAGGGCAGCAACGAGGCCTGGACACAGGGAGATGGGCCTGGTTTGTGGTGCCCGGGGAAATCGCTCCCTCAAAATCCAAACTGGTGCTAAAACCAAATTAGTTAAATCGGGTCGAGCTCTTTGGGCCTTTGCTCTGCATAACATTCAGCCAGCTGGGATCTGCCGAGGATCCCTCCAGTGCAAAAATCAGAAAATCAGAATATTCAGAGCAGAGAGGGGGATGCAAGGCTGGGGGGGTGGGTAAGAGGGGGAGAGAGACAGAGCCCAGAGAGCACAGGAGGATGTGCCCAAGGAGCCAGGAGTAAAAAGGAAAGCCTCCAAAAAAACAGGGGGGAGGAATTAGGTGGTGAAAGAACAAATCGTAGCAACAGCAGATGGAAAGAACTCCATCCAAAAATCCTTGCTGGGTATTTTGGGCACATCTCTGCTCAGAGAAAGCCTCTGGCTGATGCACAATGTCTGTCAGCTCTGCAAGGGAAGGGCAATGAGAGCCTCTCTCTCAGACTCTGTGGCTCCCATTCCCAGCCAAAGGGCTCGGCTTCCCAGGACCCCGGAGATGAGGATGCTGATGGCATCTCAGGCAGGCAGCGTTTCTTGTCCCTTGGCATTCCTCCTGCCTTCCCCTGGAACTGCCTGTGGTCCTGGAGGATGAACTGTGTCCCTAATGCTGGTTGCAGACAGCCCCAGAGCCAGCTGAGGGCTTGTACCAAGGACCTGCCTCAACTCCTGCCCTTCCCCTGACCAGGCTCTGCCTTCTCCCCTTCTGAGAGAGGGGCAGGTCCCCCCCCAGACCCCCACACTACACACTGCAGGCACGAGAACAAGCTCCTCACAACTCCTAACACAGAACTGATGCTTCATATTCAGCCAACAAGCTTCACCCCACTGATCAACACTGTCCACCAGCTCAGCCAACCTCGCCCGAGCTCCCGGCCAGTCCCTTCTGTTTGCAGGGTATGAAAGGTTTTCCTGAAGGGGGGAGAACACAAGTTGTTCCCCAGGCTCCAGGTACACCAGCCTGCTCAGAGAGAAGCAGAGAGATGAACACCTTGGGTGAGAACACGCCAGGCTAAACGACCCCAGCAAAACCAAGCACGCTGCCAACAAAGCCTGGAGGCAGGATCCAGGGGGTGGGATCCAAGAAAACTCTGCAGGGCACAGACATCTGCCATTTTTGCAGGATGTTTGGAGATGGGAAGTGCTCCAGGCTGGAGCAGTTACAGTGGCACCTTTTAGTTGTGCCCTTTCCTCTTCCAAGTCTTTTTATAACGCTGAACTCAACAATCCTCTCAAACCAACCACCAGGCCCTGGCACTCCTGGATTCAAGTCTGAATCAATCGAGGAAGGATCTAGGAAACCAAAACCATGAAACCAAATGGATTCTCCAGCCTGTGGCTTGAGTCTACTTTTGGCAAGATGTCTCAGTTTTACTGACTCTTTCCAACAGATGGACCAAAGAGGTGAAGGGGCCACCAAGCCACTAAAGGGACCCTGGAGCCTGGTCCAAGAAAATCCATATCCACGTGTTTGTGTGTACATGAGTGTATCATCCCCTCAAAGCCACTACTCACCTGCCTGCCTTGTCCTTACTGTCATTAAACCTTCCAGCCTGTTTCTGACCAGCAAAAATGGGTGATAATTAGTTGATGAATGTCTGAACACACCCATCTTCCCAACTGTTCCCTGTCTCAGACCCACCCTCACCCCTGGAAACAGGAAAACTGTATGGTGTAGTTCTCATTATCAGGCAAGTTCTGTGCATTCCTGTCTTTGCAAAAACATCAGCGCTGCCCTGATAAATAAAACTGGGTCACCACTGTGGGTTTCAGCCCCTTTGCTTTGCCACACATAATGGTTGAAGTGACTAATTATTCTTACCCACAGAGCTGCTGCACCTGAGAGCTGACCTGATCCCCACAGATCTCCCGATAGGAAGCTGAAATGGAATTTTAACACCATGCCAAACAGTTCACATCCCCCTGCATCATGTGTTATTACTTCTGCTCCTGGGAAAGGAGATGCTGTAAATCTACCTACAGTTTGCCTACGAACCTGAAGCAGCTCCCTCCACTGCCTTCTCCTCTGTCAGTGCCCACCTGAACCTCTGGAAAATTCTGTACCTTCCTAACAAAGGTGCACAGAGGCTGCTGTGATTTACCCTGTTGACAAAGACCATGGCAGCCAAGTACAAAACCCAAGGGTAACAGGGAGTGGAAGGGAGAAGTTACCCCACACAGAACTTTACTGCTTTACAACACACGGCCACAGTTTCTCCTGGCATCCCCAAAACCACCTCTGGTGTTTTGGCTGAGGAACAATTTGCACAGGACAGCTCCAAACAGGTCACGTCTGAGTGGGAGCAGAGGGATGCAAGTGGACCCTCAGTGATACTCAGGTGGCTGCAGAGCTCTGGGGAGAAGTAACGACATTGTGCACTAATCAGAGAATGGTTCGGGTTGGAAAGGATCTTAAAAATCACGTAGTTCCAATCCCCTGCCACGGGCAGGGACACCTTCCCATGCACTAGAGCAGGTTGCTCAGAGCTCCACCCAGCTTGGCCTTGGACATTTCAAGGGATGGGGCCATCCACAAACCATACCAAGCAGACTTACCAAGTCACGACCATGGCAACAGCTGTAGCTTCCCATTTCACAGCAGGTCTCCCCAGCTCTGCTAACCAAGGATCATTACACCTAAGAGCCTGGCCGAGGAGGTTGGCCACACAGGACCTCACCACACCCTCCCTGGGGGAGCAGATGGCTGCAGAAAACACAGACAGCCTGGTCTTGCCATGTCTTGGGATGGCAGAGGAAGGGAGCACAGGATGTGCCAAGCCAGGCCCACCATGGGGATGTTTCAACATAGTTTGTCTCAAAGCTCCCTGGAGAATGACTTTGCCCAGGAATAAGAGCAGGTCCCGGACATACAGTCAGAGCTGGGAGCACTGGGGGAAAACAAAAGCAGGGCTGGTAACCTGCTGTGAGCCTTATTTCAGCCTGCAGGCTCTTGGACAGAAACGAGACCACAAAAACAAAAACCAGCTTCTTTCTTTCGTGCCCACCAACACAGCCACAGGCTGGTCTTGCTCACAGCCAAATAACCAGACCTTTACAAGTGGGTGCAAATATCCTTGCTCCCCACAACTTTACCACATTACACTGCTCCTGAAACTGAGCCACTCCAAGGCCTTCCCAAATGCCAAAATACAACCTGCTTTCAAGATGAGAACCACTGTCACCGAGCAACAAGGGACACTGAGACACTGAGTGACTCCTGCAGCCCTGTTCTGAGGTCCCACAGGTGCTTCTCTCAACATCAAAGCCAGTTGTGCCCCTGTGTGTTCCTTCCCCCTCCTCAGCTCGCCAGGATTTCACTCCCACACCAATGCAACTACTCACGGGGCTACTTGGAGAACCGAATCAAGATGAAAAGTAGTGGTTTGTTCCAACAGTCAACTCCTGGCCTTCAGTCTCTGTCCCCTGAGCTAGTGAGCAACTTCTCCCCCCTTTTTCCCAAACCAAATTTCCTGGCCTAGCCCAGCTCCATTACCTCCAGCACCTGCCTGGCCATGGCAAGTACCCCTGGGTCTGATCCATATCGAACCCATTTTCGGTTTGCCCCTCCCGCGAGCAGCACCTCCCCGTTAGAAGCCTCCACCCTTCCCGTACATGCCTTTCCAGCCAGGCCTCCGGCTGGCCTGGCACCTCTCCAGGCCACACAGCGCTGGAGGAACGTTCCTGCTGACTGGCTGCAGTGAAAGCCGTGGATCCCTGCATTCCTCACAGGTCCGCCTGCAGCCCGCACAGATCGGGCTGCGTTTTATGAGGCGGGTTAGCCAAAGTACACCCCGCAGGAGAAAAGGTTTACCAGGTCTGCCCAGCCCCTACACATTGCAGAGGCACTTGGTTGGAGAGAAGGAAAAACGAGGAGGGAAAAAAAAAAAAAGGATCTCCAAGGCTATAAATGCGGGGGGGGGGGGAAACTCTGGACTCAACACGTACGTACACGTGCTACAGAAGTGATGCTGCAGCCTGCTCTGCACCCACCCCCTCATGAAAGCCAAAAAAAGTCTGAATACCAGAGCCTTTCACGGCTTGTCCCGTGATATCCAAAGCCTTTGCATCCCCGTGGCCCTTTCCCGCCTCTGCTATCCCTGTCAGAAACGCACGCAGCTTTAATTTAATTTCCCTCTGAAGTTCTTGATTGCTGAGGGAATGGCTCGTGGCACAGAGCAAGATAAACGAGCTAGAATTTCCTCGGAGGGGGGGAAGGGAGGGCGGGGGAATATCAGCTTTCCAGCACTCCTAGCAGTGGTAAAGGCAAGCTGTGCCTCTTTTCTGTGAAAAAGAAAACTTCTCTTTCTACTCCATCCTAGAGCATTTGTTCTCTCCCCTCGTCTGGAGATGCTGCAAAATGCAAAGTTAAACACCTAAACTTGCTCTTGGCCAAAGAACAGGTTGAAGTGGCATCTGCCCTGGAGATCCAGGGCAGGATTGGGATCATTCCAGCCACAGTCACTCACCTGGATGTGGATGCACATGTGCCCAAGCACAGATCATTCCCTTTTCCATACAGACACCCCAGCATGGGACAGAACACCCCCCACCAACTTCTGCACCTGCACAACACCCAGGGGAGACACTCACACCTCACCTGGGCAAACCAGCCCTGCCCAACCCCTGGGCACTGCACAGAGTAACAGAACCCTTAAGGTTAGAAAAGCCCTCCGAGATAGCTGAGTCCAACTATTAACCTGACACCTCCCTGTTCACCACTAAACCACGTCCCCGAGGCGCCACATCCACAAGTTTTTCGAACACTTCCAGGGATGGTGACTCCACCACCTCCCCAGGGCAGCCCGTTCCAACGCTTGACCCAGGCGCTCCCTCCCCTCCCGCACCCTCAGGACACCCGTGCCAGCCTTTCCAGGCTTTCCCGAGGGTGCCACCGGCGCGAAGCCCCCCGAGCCCCCCGCCCCGCACCAAACCCCGCCCCGGGGCGGGGGGTGACCCGCGCCCGCGGTACCTCTCGGGGAAGTGGGTGTCCCTGTGCTGGGGGAGGCCCTGCTTCCTCCGCTGGCTGGAAGAGTTGCTGGCCGAGGGGATGTGCGCTTCCATCGCGCCGGGGTTCCGCGCCGCCGCCGCCGCCGCCACCTCTTGCCGCGCCCGCAGGAGATCTGGGACAGGAGGGAAGGGATGAGCTGCTTGCCCGGCATCGACCCCCGCACACCCCCCCTCTCCCCCCAGCCCCGCGGATGGACGGACAGAAAACACCCGCTGCCCTCCCGTCCCCGCCGCGGGGGCTGCTCCGGGGATGCTCCGGGCTCCCCGCGGGCGACAGCGCTGCCCCGGGGCTGCTCCCGGCCGTGCCCGCAGCCCCTCGGGCGACAGCTGCCCCCCCGCCGCCCATCCCCGCGGCTCCGGGGCTCCGGGAGAGGCTGCCCGAGCTGCCCCGGTACTCACACGGCGGAGCGGGCTCGGGCTGCTCTTGGCGGGATCCGCCTCCGCCGCCGAGGGAGTTTGGCAGCGGAGGAAATTGTGCAACTACGGGAGGGAGGGAGGGAGGGGGGGTGGATTTGCTGTTTAATTGCCTTCCTGCCGGAGGGAAAGAAGGAGGGAAGGAGGGGGGGAAAAGGGAGGGAAGGATGGAAGGAGGGAGGGATGGATGCGGGGAGAGCAAAAGGAGAGGGAGGATCTCCCCAAACTGCCGTCTGCCCCCTCTCCGCGGGCGCGGAGCCTCCCGGTCGGTCCCGAGAGGAGCCGCGGTGGCACCTGACCCGGGTCCCGGCCCCGCCGTGCCCCCTCCGCCCCCGCTGGGCTCCGCCGAGGTTATGGGGGCTCCCCCGGGGGCCGCAGCGTTTGCCGCGTGTGCTCTGCCCCGGTCGGGACAGCATCACCCCCCCGAAACCACAGCCCAGCATCTCCAGCTGCTGCTGAACACAGGGAACAGGGGGAGCCACTTCCCCAGGTAGCCTCTTAAATCCACACCTGACTCCGTCGTTCACCTGCCCGGGGAACACCCACCCCTGCTCCCAGGGACAGCCTGGCAGCGGTCTGAGCACCCAGGGCTGCTTTCCCAAGCATGGTGCCCCCCCCAGTCAGCCACCCACATCCTGGGGGATGCTGTGGCCTCACCTGGGCAAGGGGTGAGGGCTGGCCCTGCAGGGTCTGTACCTGCCTGGCACAGCTCTGCTGTAGGAATGGGAAGGGCCTGGTCACAGAGCAGAGGAGGATGGGGTACAGGAGGGGCCCCTCCCAGCCTTAGGCACAACACTTCCATCAGACATCAGCTGCAGGTCAGAAATGCACCCCTCATTAAACCTGTGCTGCCCTGGTACCACTGCAGAACCTGTGACCTGTGTCACCCTACCTGTGACACGTGTGCAGTGACAGGTTATACACCTGTACAGTCTCTCCAGGGCAGGTGTCAGCACAAGCTGCCCACACAGGGGCTGTGTGATGGACAGTGCAGGCACAGCCACAATCACCTCAAGCACCACTAAAGGGGATCACAGCGAGCCCCAAGGAGGAGCAGGTGATGCAGGTACAGCTGATGTGCTGCTGCTCAGGGAACAACAAGGACTTGAGACATGGACACCCGTACCAGTCGCACTGACAGAGGCTTTTCCAGAGTGCTCCTCTCTCCCAGTTAAGCATCAGGAGCCCCTTAGTCCCTGTATCTATATAAAAACACCCCATACACAACTTACATCCCACACCAAAACCTCTGCTGCCATTCACATGGCACACAGGAAACTCAGACGCACAAGAGCACACTTGGAGACCTCCCTGACATGTTCACTGAGCACCAGGCTGCAAAAGGAAACCAAAACACAGCTGGGGAGAGGAGGAGAGGGAGATTTATCTCAGTGAACACACCCTGGGCAGGATCAGCTTGCACACTGAGATTGCAAAGCCCTCCACACGTCCATCCTCTTCCCACGATGGATTTGTAAAGCCAGGTTACTATAAGAACAATGCACGACCCTGGTGATGATAGACTTCCAATTTCCTTGCCTTCCTTTATACCACCATGCTGTTTTCCTTCAGTCCTGGAAATCCCAGATACCCACATCCCTGTTAGCCCAGCCTGAGCTTCCTCAGTCACATCATCCAACATTTTGGTGACGGTCAGGGCTGAAGCCCCGTGGTGGGGTGGAAACACTTACACAGCTGCTGTTTTTGCTGGCAGTAAGGAGGGCACCGGTGCCTGAATTTCCAGCCACACTCACACACGCACAGTCCTTGTCCCCACACCCCCAGCTGAGGGGACAAACCTTAAAATGACGCTTCTGAGCTGCAGGGGTATGTAAGGAACACCAAACCCCACCGGATCACGTAAAAAGGCCCAGAGAATTCGCGGAGCCAGGGGCCGTGCACCTCGAAACGTTTATAAATTAATTATCTGAAAAACCCAGGTCACTCCTCATTGCCACAGCGCCTGTAATTTAGAAGTCTGGCGTGCAGCCAGTTCCAGGAGCTGCATTGATCCTGAATGACCGCAACAACCCCCTGCACACCCACCCTCTCCTCGCTGCTTTCTCCCCCCTCCTCCCCTCCCCTGCGCCCCTACCCCCTTGCCCAGACCCCCCCCCCCTCCCCCAGGATCTGTTATTTACAATCCTGCACTCTGACAGTTGGGAAATCAGATTGATTGACAGTGGGACGCTGGCGGATGGAGGTTCCAGGCACGGAGACAGACTGAATTCAGAATGTGGGATGAATGCCACTGGGAGAACGGGGGCGGAGAAGGGAGGGGGGGGCTGGGGGAGGGGGCCCTGAAAAGCAATTAAAAAAAAAAAGATTTCTAAATTATTAACATTTTTTAAATTATTAATGTTATTGGTGCCTCCATGTGAGCCCGCAGATAAACTGCGCTTTGTACTGGCACTAATAATTTATAGCCCAACCAGGGCCCTGTGGTGTGGAGACAACCCAAAAATACACCAAGTTTTGTCTTGTCAGTGTTCCACGAGGGAGTCTGTCCGTGCAGGCGCCTCTTCTCCCCCTGCCCACCCAAAACCCCAGGGTGACCCCCTCACCTAACAAATGCTGCTGAGACAATTTAATCATAATCATAAAAATACGTCAGGCTCTCAATGTAATGAGCTACTCTGCTTGTTATAAGGGAGAGCAGTTCTGCAGCACATGCTGGTGGGATGGACACGTCCCTGAGTCCAGCAGCCATCCAGTGCCAGGTTGGGTGGTCTGTCGTGACTGTCTGTCACAACACTGGTACACACAACACATTTTGAGCTGTGTATTTGCTCTGTTGTATTCAACATGGTCTACATGTGTATTCTACATGGTCTAGATCTGAATTACTTGGTTAAATATTCAACCTGGGCACAGGAGTGTGTCACCCTTTTGTGGACAGTGTTACACGCTGTCCTCTCCTCTGTGTTCATCACATGTACATGTGAAACTCCAGCCCTATGGCCCTGTATCCCTGTGTTTGCAGGAGCCCTGCAGCTCTGAAAATGCCCGGGACAGCTCAACACCACACACAGAGCATGTGCCATGTTCACCGGGTCGTGCCTCAGCACAGGTTTGTGCCGTGCCTTTGCTGATAAGCAAATCCTTACTCCACAGCGAAGGGAATCGCCTTCCTGCCCCCAGAGAAGCCAATCAAATCAAACAGAGTGGAAAAGAAGACAGCCTCTTCATTAACCTAACAAGGAGCCCTGGGGATTTACACTCAGAGACCAGAGATTCTCCTCCAGCTCTTGCTGGATGCTTTGCTGATGCTGCTTGTGCTCCTCCCCCGGCTCCCCGTGTGAGCCCTCCACACCTCGGGCAGGAAGCAGCAGAGGGACAGATCCTTGCACAGCCCTGCTTTTCAGTGATGCTTCAACCCTCTGCTTCCACGACTGGGACAGCATCACCTCTTCCATCTCCCTGGCTCTGCCTGATCCAGAGAGCTGAGTTACTTCCCCCACCCCTGGCTCCTGCAGCGCAGGACTCGGTACAAGGCATGGCTTTGCTCAGGGTGAAGCTGAGCCAGTGGCAGCAGTTTCAGCTCTCCCGAGGGAAGGTGAGGTGGGCTGAGGAACCCCTGGAGGGAACGCTGCATCCTGGATCCTGCATCCTGCCAAGTGGATGCAGGGCAGATCCTGTAACTGCCTGGTGCCCCCTTTAGGCACAGCGCAGGACACGCTGGATCCAGCCGGCTCCTTCCACAGCCCAGGGAAAACATACCAGCAATCCTTCAACTCACACTGCACCTCTTAGGTCCCAGCACTGCAGGACACTTATCCCCTCCGGGCACCACTCCAGCCCCCAGGAGAAGGCAGCAACATCCTCTTGCCATTTCCATCACTACAGGGCAGGAGTGTCTGGCACTGCCTACATCTCACAGCCCTGCTGTGTTATCCCAACTTGCTCATCCCCCTTGCTCCACACACTGTGACCCAAATAAAGGCTTACACCAGAGATCCTGAACATTCACACTGACACAAACTCTTGAAACAAAGGAAGGACCCCTCTCACCACCACTGCAAAATACACAGTAGTGATACTGTAGGGAATCTATTCCAGTAAAGAAAAGTGTATCCCCATAGAGAGCTACAGAAGGAACTGGCACTTACAGATGGTTGAGGGGAGATGCCCCCACGGAGATGGTGGGAGAAAAGGGTCTCTAGGACACCTTTTAGCACCACTTGTATTCGCTGCATGATAAACAGACAGCACTGCAGCCCATCGATCCCCCTCAGGTGCACACTGGGGGGGATTAGGAACCTTTACAGGCACCACGAGCCCCTCCTCCCCTCTGCAGATCCTGTACCTCCGTGGCTGGGCACTGCCATGCTGTTGGCCAGCTGGTAGAGACGTTGCTGCTGCTGCTCTTCAAAGGTGCCATGCTCGTTCAGTGCTGACATCATGCGTCTGTAGTGCTCCTCCGGGGTCATCTGAGTCACCGAGTCCTCCAGCAGAGGCGTGTGGGAGTTTTCTGAAGAGCAGAAAGATTTGGGTCTTTTTTGTTTTTTTTTTTTCCCCCCGAGAAAAATACAGTGGAAAATCACATAAGTATAGGGACAGTGCAAAAAGAAAGAGATAAGGGGGTTAGAGGGATATTAGCACAAATTCCCACAACTCTCTAGTGTCCCCACTGAGCCTGATGTACCAAGCTGCCAAATCAGCTGTCCTTGTGCTCAAGATGTACCATTTTATGTGGTCATCCTAACAAATCAAACCCCCAAACATGGCTACACTTACACACAGAAAAGCCCCCATCACCCAAGCCCCCATCACCCAAAAAACTCAACAGCTGTATTTTCTTCTTCCTCCTAAAGCACCAAGCACTGCATGGTAATAACCCAAAATTGCCAGCAAGCTCTGTACCCCCAGCGTGGCAGAGGGGACTGGGAGGATGGAAGAGTTCACCGAGTTCTCACCCTTTCATCTCAGGGGACATGAGTTCTTTTTTCAGCTGGTACCTGGCGAGACATGCACCTCTTTCCCCCCACCTTCTTAAACACTCACGAGGACACAAAAACGTGAGATGCTCATCACCCAGTGCAGGGAGGTGATGCTGGCAGTGATGACATCCACCTGCCCAGCTCTTGGGGCTGGGGGGAGAAGTCTCAGGAGCAGGTTGTTCCACATCTGTACATGTGGCTGAGCACCCTGAGGCCATTAAAATCACACCCAGGATGCCTCCCTATCCATCTTCCCGGAACGACTGCAGAGCCCAGGAGGAGGGAGGTGCTTTGAGGAAGGCCCTGCCTGCTCCTGGGGCAGGAGGGATCCCGGTCTGGCAGTCAGGGAGAGAAAACCACAGAGGCTTTTCTGTTTACTGTAAGCACAAATCAGAGTAATTACCACTCTCCCCGCCTTGGCTGCTCTAACACTGTTTTATCTCGGATCTTCCCCACAGGCAAAGCCTTTTCATTACTCAGAGAGGAACTCCCAGTAACAATCTGAGCAGGCAGAGGGGGAGGGAGGGACGGGCTCCCCCCACGCTGCAGTCACAAGACCACCACTGTGTTCAGTGAGTGACAAGACCACCCCACCATGTGCCCCAGGTTTGTGCTCCTTCATTTCACTGACTGAGTCCCCTCAGGGACCACGGCAGGTGATTCTGCTGCCAGACTGGCTCCAAGTTCAAGGTGGTGGCTCTGAGCACAGGCCACTGTGAGGAACACACAGGCACTGGCCATCCTGCTGGGAAAAGAGCTGTGGGTCTCTCCCAGGTGAGACAAAGGCCCCTAAGCTGCCTATCAGAAAATGTAAGTCTGTGGCAGACAAAAAACAGCCCAAGAGACAGAGAGGCTGTAAAACGTGGCCCTGCCACAGCAGCTCAGGGATTGGGTCACTTCTGCCTTGCACAGAATGAGAGGTGAACGTGCTGTCTGACACCAAACCCATGGCACAGCCAAGCACACAGGGCTCAGATTTTGGTGGATGAAACCTTCGCATGTTGTAATGAAACCACCCTCTCTCCAAAACATAGGAGGGAATAACAACAATAACAGCAGCAATAACAACAACAGCAACAACAACAACAGCAACAACAATAAATATTATTATTATTATTTTAAAAAACAGTCTGAGCTGCACAAAGTTTCAGTACAAAAGGGTTGCATCACTGGCTCCCAAGGCACTCTTCCTCTGCAGAAGGGAAATGACCTCAGTCCCCTCCAGCTCAGGTCAGCCTCCCAGCACAGCAATTTGTGGCTCTACCTGTAACCACGGATCTCTACCCCACTGACACTCATCTGCACCTCAGGGACCACTGGCTTCCTGTGCAATCACAGGGTCAGAGGCTGCTTCAGGCTTGCTGAGATGAGGAGCTGGGTTCCCTATGTGCCTCACCCCTAGAAGCCAGACCCCAAAATGAGAGGCTGCCCTGGACAACAGCCAAGCCATACTTGCTCCCTCCCACTCCCTCCTCCAGCACCCAAACCTGCAGGACACCCCTGGTAGAAGCAGGGGAGTGGTGGGCAGAATTCCCTTCCAGGTCCCCTTCCCTCCAAGTCACTCCCAGGGGCCACATTCCCACATCCTCCTCTGCTCTCTCACTGCTCCTGCCACCTCCCCCAGGGATGCAGAAGCACAAGGTTTCAGTTCCCTTCTGATGCTCTTAACCAAAGGTCTAAGGAGCAAAGCCACATGCCACAGACCTGATTTAGAAAAACACTGATTTTTTTTTTCCCCCACAGCTGTGTCATTAGAGGAAGAAAAGGGAGGGGGGGAGGGGATTTAATAACACTTAATTACCATAAACTCTATCGGATCAGCCGCAGAGCAGATTTCAGGTGCAAGGAGGGGAGGGAGAATGGGGGTGGCAAGGGAAGGCTGAGAGGAAGGAGGAGCCCAGGGAAAGGCTGGATTTCCACACTTAAAACTTGGAAGATTTCACATGACTCAGCCAGCAGTAATTCCAGCTTTGCTGAAGCTTTGCTGTCTGCTTTTGTCATTACCAGGGGTAATGCGGGAGACTGATCTCGCCAAATCTCCTCCAGCCGCCAGGTGTGAAATGGACTCTGGCAGGGCCAGGGGAAGGCAGAGCCAAGGCAGCATCTGCTGGGCCCTCATGCTCTCTGCCAGCCCCCTCCTGTTCACCCGAGCCAAGGGGAGCCCACCTCTGCCACCGCTGATGGCACAGCCACGGGAAGCTCCTGGAGGACACAGCCCAAAGGACGTGTCACTGCTGCACAACCTTCCCACAGGATTCCGTAAGGTCCATCCTCTCCAAGCAATTCCAGGCAAAACACGAGCACCCAGCCTATCCAGCCCTTCTCCTTTGCTACAAACCCATGACAGGCCAAGGTTCCCTTTATCCAACCCCAGTCAAAGCTCGAGGAACCTGCTGCAAATGCGTCTCACTGCAAACTCAAGGCCAGGTCTTGGTCAGCAGCTTTAGGGTCTTCTCTTGCCAGGGCAGGGGGAGGCTGTGCCCACTCCCACCACACTCAGCAATCTGGGTTTGGGGGGTGGAGGGGGGCAGTGAAGTTTTTAGCAAGAACAGGGCCAAACCTTGTTCCTTCATTTGGCCTATTTGGACAGCTGCCAAAGCCACCAACACATGGATGTTCCCCTCCAAAGGAGAGGGACAAACTGACAGAGGCTGGATCTGAATTGCTCAGCTGCAGTCCAGCTCCAGTTCTAGTTCATCACCCAAAGACGCAGCAAGACTTTGTTTTGTTTTAAATGATCCACAATAGCAAAGAGAAGAGAATGGCAGAGGGAGCAGCGTATGAGCTCATCGCCCGCCCCAGGGGGTGAGCACAATATTGTTCCCTACGTGTGTTTTCCAGCACTTCGTCCAGCCCGGCTTCCAACCTTCCCAAACGACGAGGCTCCTACCAGATTTATTTTTCAGCGGCTCAAACGGGAACCAAAAACGCTCTTTGCTGGTTTTTCCCTCCTCGGTTTTTGTTTCGCGTCTCGGGGTACGGGGGGAGCAGATCTCCAGACGCGCTGCTGCCGCGGGAGAGCGAGGGTTTCACTTGGGGAATTGTCTCCTGGGGAGAGGAGAAAGCTTCCTCCGTGACCTGCCAGCACAGCCCTCGCTCCCAGCCTCTGATACCGCTCCCATTTCCATATTAGACGCGAGAACGTTCTGCTCTGTTTGACAGCGGCGTGGCCCCGTTTCCACCGAGATAGGGCTCTCTTTTGATCTCTGGAGCGCACACTGCGAGCTGGGGAGGGGGAAGGGAAGGTGGCTGCTCCCCTGCTGGAAGGGTTTCCAGCCCTACAGGTGTTTTTTCACTCAGTCAGAGAGCGGGAGTGATTTCCTTGGCTGCCTCTGTTCTCCTCGCCTTGTCAGGCGCGGCCACGGCAGCACGAGCTGTGCCATGGGGTCACTCCTGCTCTTCAAAAGGCTGTTCCCCAGACAAGGCAGCTGTGCCCCGAGCAAAAGCTGCTTCTAGGGCACTGTGTGATGGAGAGCAAGAGCTGCTTCCAGGGCAGTCTCCGGTGGAGAGGGGCAGAGTCCTGCCTGGAGCCGGTCGCCGCCACAAGGGATGCGGGATGTGGAGGAGCAGCACCTGCACAAGGCACAGGACCACCAGGCTGGAGGAGAAGGAGGGCTGTGTCCCAGGGAACACTGCAGACCCTGCTCCTACTGCAGCACAGCGTGAGGCTGCACAGGCTCCAGAACTCCAACCGGTCCTTGCTTCCCTTCCCGCTCCTAAATCACAAACTGCACTCTGGGTCCCAGCCAAGCCTGGGGCTCCAGCACAACCTCACACTTTGCTCCACTGCAGCAGTTCCCAAATCCCAAGTAACTGGCCTTTAGGGCCCATCCCATTTGAAAATGGCTTGTCACACAGCGTGGATCATTCCATTTCCAGCCAGAGCTGGGAACACAGGGATCATTTCCCTCCATGGCACCCGTGACACGGGAGCGCTGCCTGACTGACAGCAGGACAGGAAGGCTCCTGGGAGTTCTCAGCTGTGAGGTGCTGTCACTGTCTGGGCCTTAAGACAGCAACACTTGCTGCAGCCCCTCCTTTTACCCCCTTTCCATAGCAGGGAGTGGGGAGACAAAGACCCCCAAAGCACAGAAGTCTGGGCCCCTCACTATTCCAATGGTATCCCAGCATCAGCACAGCCTAGGCTTAAATTCCTGCACAGCACTGGAGGGAACAGGGGCTCTCCAAAGATCTAATAAAAAAACAGGTCACATGGGAGATCACTAAAAGGCCCAGCTCCAAATTTCCATTCTGTCTCATCTCTTTCAAAGGGCAGGGAAGGATTTCCGAGGAAGAAAAGTGGGAGCAGAAAACAAAACTTTTCTTTATCCAGGGCTTCCTGGGAACCCCTGGAAGGGAATCCCCCCAGTCACTGGGAGCTAAGGAGCAGGATTTAGATCCCAAGTGCATCCTGCAAAGCCAAGGGTTCCTCACCTGCCTCACACTGCCCTCAGCCCACCCCAGAAAACAAAAACGGTGGGAAGGCCAGAGGGAAGAAGTGGAATGAGATCATTTGACCCTGCTGCTCCCACGGCAAAACCAATCCATTTGTGCCAGTTCAGCCACTTTACTGGGATGACTCCCAATGCAACAGTTTGGTTTCAGACAGCTTGCTTAAAGTTTAGCCCATTCTCAGCCAGGCCACACAGGTTGCTGTTACCTGGATTCTGATACCTTGGAATTACAAAGGATACAAACGCAGCAGAAACAGCAAAGTGTCAAGTGTGTTACAGGAGTCCCATGTCTCATATAACAAACATGTTTCAGAATCTATAGAAGCATCCTGCTGGAATTTTCCTGCACATCCACTAGAAACATTTCCAGGATAACAGGAATAGGGCAGATGAAAGCAAATCAAGGAAAACAGATAAAGAGTAGCAGTATCAATGGTTCCCAGTAAAATCTAAGGCACTTCTACTGGTATAAAGGAGTTAACAGGCAGGAGAGGGTTACATGAAAGAGAAGATTTAGTGTGTTCTCAGGTGATGTTGGCAATATTCTATTAAGTGACACCAGCATTCAGAGTATGCTGCCTTCAGATCATAATTTGGGGACCAGAAACAATATACAGGAACATTCTGTGAAATCAGGATGCAGAACAGGTCCCTGCAATGTATCTTCCTAAAGCATAATATAAAGCACGTAGTTTAAGAAAGCTTTAGGACAAACTGCTGCAAAAAGTCCCTTCTGAGATTCCCTGGATGGGTTATTGAGGATATACCCCTTAGAGAGTCTCAGCTGAACTCCAAACCCATGGAACAGGATCTGCTTTTAGTTGGTTTTTTTTTTTAAAGTGGCAAAGAGTGCAGGTTAGGCACAGTGATTACACAAGACGGGTATTACTGACAGCTAATTAGTTTGAACTTAACAACAAAGCCTTTAAGTAAACGGCCTGCAAAACCTCATTTACCCAACCTGGAGACAAACTCATTAACTGCAGGCTCCATTACCCACCCCACTTTGCCAGCCCTAAAGAAAGTTTAAAAATCGCGTTCACAGGAAAAGAACCCGAAGACAAACCAAGAGATTAAAAAAATAAAAAATAAACCCCTAAGTAGAGAAACCTTCTGCAGATTCCATCTCTATAGGAACAGAGCCATAAATGCATAAGAGAGAACTAGGCAGCCCTATTCTCCCTGACAGGCTTCTTTTTTTTTTTTTTTTCCCTTTTAAAGGAACAGATGCCAGCACGATAAGCCTGCGTGTCTCTCTTTATATTAAACATGTAATCAAGACATTCTGCCCGAAAAAAGTGGAAACACCCCTAAAAATCCACCTCAAGGGCTGCGGCTCGCTTTTTTTTTTTTTTTTTTAAACCGTAATTTCCAGAGGTAAAAAGAGAAAACTCGTGCATTTTGCAAACTAGGATTTGTCCCACTTTGGAGTAGCTAGAATTGAATATCCAGGTGAGAAAGAAGAATGCACTGCCAAAGGTTGAGTTTAAAGCAGAATTCCCCCTTTTTAGGTTCA
>NW_016690302.1:1503070-1549513 GCF_001604755.1 Lepidothrix coronata | reverse complement strand
AAAGCAACTGGGGGGAAGGAAGGGGAGGAAAAAAACAACACACAAAAAAAAAAAAAAAGAAAAAGCACAACAGATCTCTGAATCTTCCTACCACAGTATCTCTCTCTCTCTCTCTCTCTCTCCTCTCTCTCTCTCTCTGTCTCTCCCCCTCCCTCCCTCCCCCCCTCCTCCTTCAAAACCTCAAGGTCCTTAGCAATCTTCCCCCTCTGGATTGTACGGAAACACTCAAGCCTTTTGCATTACTGCAGCCCTACAAACCAACAGAAAATATCTAATATACAATTACAGCATCCCCGACCAGATTTAAAATCAATATCCTCCCATAATAACGCTGGGGGAAACTGAAAGCATGATGGTGCATATGGGCAGGAAGGAAGAGCCTGTTTGTCACTGCAAGCATCAAATTCTCATCTATCAAGGGCTTGTTAAAGATGCAGCATCTTAAAAGGGAAAAAAAAAAAACACCATCTCACAAACAAGCACCATATTTGAGTGAGAATAGGTTGTATCTGCCTGTGCATCCACACACGTGCAAAGCTGCTGCAATCTGCCCAAAATGTGTGGGTTAGGGAAGGTTACAAACCCCCCTCGGTCCTGTTTATAACAACAACGACATTATTTCTGTTCCAGGGGACGTTTTCAGCCAAGCAACTGTCCCTCGCACTCAGAATCACTCCCCATCACTTGGAATTCAGCTGAGCAGCCCAGGTTCCTGCCTTGGCACTGGATTTATCAAGAGATCCAGGGCACAGGTCTGTGGCTGCCACAAGCTGAGTGCAGAGAGCAGCCAGACACTGTGCCCAGGGCAGCCCTACCAGCCCTCCTCTATCCCAGGAGCAATCCAGGAGCTCTGCAAAGTTCCAAGTGGCATTTCAAGCTTTTAAAGAGCACAGGGCTGCCTCCGACCTCATCTTGCCATGACCCTGTCACCCCAGCCCCTTAACAGAACTGGCACTCAAGAGACGACTGCAGAGCCTTGAGACCATCCAGAACCAAGAGCAAAGGAAAGCACAACAGTAGCAACTGAAAAGCAGATGGGAAAGGCCAGAGTCAGCCAGTGGTGGCACTGAAGTTCTCTCAGCACTTCACATCCCAGGTGTTGAGCCAGTCTTTCCATTTGAATTTTATCAATCCTCCTGCCTCAGTTTCCCCTTTGCACAAACTCCTGCAAAGCCACAGACGGTCTCAGCTTGCCAAGGCAGCACCAGAGCTCGGAAGTACCTGGCCACAGAGCACAAACAGAGGCACCAGCTCCCTCCCCACGGAACGCTTCATTCTTCATGCTGATTTTCCTGGAAACGTTATAGCCTGATGCTGCAAACCCTCAGAGCGCTGGAGGCCAAGTTCACATATCCTCCCCAGAAGTGTTCTCATCCAGGATTTGTGGCTTTGGAACAACGAGAAGTCCCGTTGCTCCGCTCGCCCCTCCCAGCCCCGGGCCAGGAGGCAGCAAAGCCCAACGAGGGCTTTTTAAGGCAGGAAGAGACTCCATGGAAAAAGAACTGGTGACAGAAGCACCGGTTCCATGTGACAGCAGTTGGAATGTGAGCAGTGAAGATTCCTTGGTTTCACAGCTCTGCCAAGGCACCTCATTACCCCCCATCCCTGCTTCCCTCCCGCTGTTCCACTCCCACCCCCGGGCCCATCTGCCAGCAGACGCTCGCTCCGACTCGCGCCGTGCCCTGCTATTCCCACTGTTCCCACACACGTCAGCAGGACAGGCTGCAAGCCCCATCTCCCTCCCAGGCAGCTGCACTGGTGCAGGGGAAGGCCAAGATCAAGCAGGAACTCTGAAACAGCACCAACTCCCTCAGACCTGTGCTCCTCCAGCCTCCAGAACCCCCCCACCTCTGGGCATGCAGGGAGGTGTGACATCCCACCACGGGGAGAGGTCTCAGGTGTCCTGCCCCTGGCTTGGTCCTCCAGAGGGATCCCACATTAGTGATTTAATCCCCAGGATGATCCTTCCAGCATCTCAGGTTCACCTTGTAGCACAGCCCCAAATCCCGTGCGCTGAGCCCATATTTGGGCTGCCCCCCAGCAGGTTTTTGGCACAAAATGAAACATTTCCTCTTTTCCATTTTATTATTTTTTTTTGTTTAAGGCAAAGCCCTGCAATGTGGCAGAGATGCCCCTGGCCCCAGAAGTGTGGGGACTGAATCAACAGGACACACAGTAAGCAAGGAAAAGGGAACAATTATCATCAGCAGCCAGTACGGAGGCACAAAGATCTAACAACCCACCCCAAATTTACCGAGTCATGAGGAGAGCACAAGCCTGAACAGCAACCTTCTGAGCTCCAGCCCAGTGTTTTAAGAAGTCATACCCCATCTTTGCTTTTCTTCCTTAGCTGCAAAGCAGGGCAGAGGCAGGTCCCAGTTTCATTAATTATTAGGTTAACTCACAGTTTCCGGGGTACAACCTCAACAGCGACGTGTTTGTGTTTCCTTTCCTCTTCACAACTTAACCCACGTGCCCAGCTTTGCCACACCACTGACACCTGCCAAACACACGCCCCCTTTTACAGGGCCCTGCACTCTTAAATTCATCCCTTTATCTCCACGTGCCACTCATCCAACCCTCCCCTGCGCTCACACAAAGAGCCAGGACACTGGGGTGGGAGCAGCCACAGTCCATCTCCCCCTGACTTTGCAGCAGCAGCAGCACCAAATCTGTTTTGCAAATGAGCTGGCAGTGCAGCTCCTGGATGTCTCACCACCCTCACAGAGACAGGTTGTGCATCGAGTACATTGCTACTGATGGACCACAGAGCCCCAGGACAGCTGTTTGCTCAGCCCATGCACCTGCAAAGGGCAGCACTTCACCTTAAAGGGTGGGGAGGGATGACTGGGGGAAGGGGGCTTTGGTTTTTTTATTCCCCGAATTCCTTTTGCTTTTGCCTCTTCTCTCCTGCCTTCTGCAAAGCATTTCAGCTGAAAGGGAGCCAAATCAGGGCAGTTTTTAATATCAAAGCTGAGAAAGAAAGACATTATCAGTAGAACTGGAACGTTATGAAGCTGGGCCAGGCAATAACACAAGGAAGGGGGGCTGGGGGAAGCCCCAAGAATACTGATCACTCCCTGCCACCAGTGCAGCACAGCCCTGACCACAAAACCCCCCACCCACACAGGTCCCCAGACCCCACATTTACCTCCAAGGCTCCTGCTGGCCTGGCAAGGCAGTACAGAAAGTGATCCAGAGGGAGGTTTTTTGGGAACAAAGTCAAATATTTTCCCCAAAGATCTCGAAATCAAAGTGGATTTTCCCCCTCTCTCTCAGCACTCACCTCCTACACTGAAGCATGAACAGAGACAGGCCTGGAAAGCAGGTGAGCTGGAGGAGGACAGTGCTGTCCCTACAAACAGGGATCACCCAACAGCTTTGCACCATAAGGAGAAAGGATGTGGGCATGGCACCATAAACCCAGCTTGTGTGGAAGCCAGGTTAGGTGGGGTTTATTTTGTCTCCTGCACTGCCTCTAATCCTCAGCCTCCCAGCACTCAGCAGAGCTGGGTGGCTTAAGAGTCATCTTCACCAACACATCTAAGAATCCCAAGCCTCCTTATCAGCTTTGATGAGAGGACTTGGGAGCCTAAGTCTGGGAAGATTAGAAAATCTATCTCTAGGTTTCCCCAAAGACGGGGGGACTTTATCTCCACTCTTTACATGGGAATCTGCAGCAGAGGAGATGCACCAAGGACACACATGGTGAGAACAGTGACTGGGCAAAGGAATTCACCTGGAGAAGGGACAGGAATGAGGTGGTCACAACATTTCTGGCCCTCCAGTGTTGCTAAATGGGTGGGCTACAGAGTCCCAATTACGGCTGAGGGACTGCACCAAATTCTTCTGCACTGTGTTCACGCTCCAGCACGAGGGGAAGAGATCAAGACCTATCTCACGCTCCCTATCCATCGCCCTGGGTTTGCTCTGAAAGCTTCTTGGACCCAGAAGTCCTGAGTCAACACAGAACTGAGCCAACTTACAGGGGAAATCACCCAGGCTCACATAGCCAACATCTAACCAGAGCAGAGTCCTTTTTCCGCCTCCTTTCCCATTATTTTAAGAGGAACAAAACATCCTCCCTCTCTCTTAACTCCCCCATCAAACTTAAACCCTGAAGATGACAATCCCCACTGACCAGCCTGAAATGTCTTGGCAGTATCTCCACTTATTCAGCTCTCCCCTTCCCTCTACCACAACCAGGCTCCCACCAGAGGAGCTCCTCCGCTCAGACAACTCCGGAGCTCCATCCCAGCTGCTCAGCCCGTCCCTGTGCCGAACCAGACACGTTTGGGGGGACCCTGGAGCCTCAATCCCGCAGCCGTGGGCTCGTCTTTGTAAGGAGCTGCCCCAGCAGTCCCAGAGCTGCTCCCAACAAAGGCAGTCCCTGCTCACAGAGTGTGGAATCCAGCTGCGCATCGGCACCCGGCCCTTGCCAGCAGGAATCAATGGAACAAAGGGAGAGTGAAGCACAAGGTCATGGGAATAACGGGCCATAATTTAACTGAGGGCAACAAGAATGGGGGGGAAAAAAAAATAAAAATTATTGGGGAAGCTGGGGGAAGGGAAGCAGCAAGTGAGCTTCTGGGATTTGGGAATCCTGGAACAATACAAGTGCTTGCCAGCTCACGGGGCAGGGACAGCTCTAGCAAGGAAGGAGGGAATGTCACTGCAAAGGGGTGTCAAACCAGCTGCAAAATAAAGGCAGCATCCTCCTCACAGCAGGTCAGCTTAATGGTTTTAGGGACATGGCAGGCAGCAGGCTTCAAACCTTAGTTACTGCACTGGGTTATCTCGCCCGCCCCTTTGTGTCTCCACATCTTTATCTATTTGCTGGATGTCATTTAGATTTAGATTGCAAGTGCTCCAGCACAGGGGCATTTCCTTCTGCTGGCTGCTGTGTCAGGCTGACAGCACAAACAGCACACACAGCAGAGCAAGGTGGGCACTCCTGGCTCAGGAATGTCCCTAGCCCAGACCAACATGTCTGCAAACATTCCCTAAGCATCATACTTCAAGTTCTCTGGGACAAGAGGATCTTGGACCAGGAAGAAAAACAGGAAATAAAGGGGAGGGAGGAATGGGACACACAAATGGGCTCTTAGTACAAAGCAAGGAGGATGGAATATTGAGCAATCAAAGGTTTTTCTCTTTCCTGCTCATTTTGAGAGAACTTTGGCAGACTGGTTGTGCAGCCACTCCTCTCAATGGCAGAGAAGGACTCCAGTTGGCAAGAGTCAGTGAGCATCAGCTGCTGACCTCAATGCATTACACAGGAGCACCCCAAAGGTAGGCTTGGTGTCACTAACCCCTTCCAAAACACGAGCTGACCCCAGCACATATGAAAGAGGGAGCTGAGTAGATGTACAACATACCAACCACCCTTTCCTTGGCATGGGAAGCAGCCTGCATCCCCTTCCTCAGCTCCAACCACAAGGCCATCTGCCTTTCCTCCTACCATCCACAGTATCCTGCTACTTCCCACCTCCTCGTGCTCACTTGACTTGCCTTGCTGGAGCAAAGCACCCGAAAGGACTGTCCAATATTTCAGTTGCCAAGGGGTGAGGGAGGTGCAGGTGATGCTGGAGCCACCCTCCTGCCTGTCTGTAATGAGGCTGTTTATTAGGGAAAGTGCACCAACACCCCCGTCTCCCAGGTTCTTACAAAATTCATTTTTACAGCACGCACCAAGCCACAGAAAGGTGGTAAATATTCATAGTATGAAAAACGCTCATGGAAGGGATATGCTGCACTTAAGAGAGAGATGTGAATTAATTTTATATGCTGTAGAGAGGCTTTTTAGCAGTCACAAACTTGTGAATCTCCACTTTCTTCCAGAAAAGATTCAAAGAACGAGGATGGGAGAGTGGGCTGGAAGTCCAGGGTTTAGGAGACTCACTTGCTCTAGAAAGGAGCATCTTCTAGCAGGTAAGACATGAGAAGGGGAAAGCCTGATAAATCAGAAGACCAGTAAGGATCAGGTTGCCCAGAAAGTGAACTCCCCATCCCTGGAAGTGTTCAAGGCCAAGGACAGAGGTTGGAGCAACCTGGTCTAGTGGAAGATGTTCCTGCCCATGGCAGGGGGTGGAACAAGATGATCTTTAAAGGTCTCTTCCAACCCAAACCAGTCTGTGATTCTGTGACCACAAACCCCTTGGGCAAAGATCCTTTGGCCTCCATTTATGTATCTGTGATAAAAAGCTACGAGAACTGGCATCACCCCTCTGACACAGTCCCCGAGTCCTGGGGAATGCCACACATCACCCAACCACGCCCCAGGGCAGGGACAGCATTCCCACTTCCCTGCAGGCTCCTGGGTGCTCAGTCTGCACGTGGTCTGTGCCAGGAGCCTGGTATTCCCCTCCAAGCCCCAGCACAGCTATTCCACCTCCCTGGCTACTCCTTCCACCAGCCTCCCAGCATTTCTTCAGAACAGCCAAGGCTGAGGACAGTGATTCCCAGCAGAGCTGCTGGTGGTGCTGTACCCCCTTAGCACCACCTAAATGTCCGATTGCACTCATCCAGCCCCTGAAAAAAACAGCTCCTCCAGCCCGTGACAGCTTTGACAGCCAGACTCCTTAATTCCTTTTTCTTATTCCCTTAATCTGTCATCTTTATCAGGCTGGGGAAGTGCCAGGCAGCGTGCAGGAGCCCCGGCCCCGATCAATCTCCACATTACAGCTGACAGAATGGTGCTAATAACTTATTGATCTAATGTTTGCCAAGCCCCACGGGGCTGAAAGGCTGCCATTGATTGGCTTGAGGGAAGGAGCCTCTCAGCTGAGAGCGGGGCGGAAAGCCTTCGAATTGTCTTCTTCCCGAGGAGCTTGGAGATGGAGGGAGGGTGGGGAAGGGAGAGCAGGGACGAGGACAGGGGAAATAAAAGAGGAAGAGAAATGGAAAGGAAGGAGGATACGAGGGTGAGGTGGAGATTAAGACTGGAAAAGGAAGCGGGGGGGGGAGGGAAAAGGGGTTTGAGAACCAAAGGAACGCGAGGAGGAGGGGAAAGAGCAGGAAAGGGGAGAAGGGTAAAGGGAAGGAAAGGAACTGGGAACACAAAGATTGTGCATAGATGAAAAATTAATGAAATAGGCAGCTGACCCTCTTCTTGCTCACAGCAGATCATTAATAAAATCTTTCCAACACCCAAACCTCCATCCTTGGACAACTCTTCCCAAGTCTGTTCATGTTTGACAAAGCATGTGGCACAGCTGACTCCCTGACCAGGTCTGGAACCACAAGCTTTATCTGGGGAGAGGGCAGCATTAGGACAGATTCCAGTTCCCCACAGGGACATACACCCAACTCGACCCTTGAGAATCCCCACCCATCTCCCTGATTTGCACTGAAGAGGCCAATAACCACAGAAAGTCAGCAGAGATGCTCAGCAGAGGGAAAGGAGTTGTGGGTCTTTACTGTGCCCCTGTGGAAAAACCTGGGAGAAACCTGCAGGGACAGCAGGAGGAAAAAAACCCAAACCAATACATGACCTTTCCCAAATTATAGTAACAGTTGTGGTCTCCTTTCCCATTTCCCCTGGATCAGCCCAGGCAGCCCGGCTTTGCCAAAGGGCAGAGGTGCTGGAGCAGGGCTGAAGCAGAGACTGAGCTGGCAGGACTTCAAGCACAGGCAGTCACAGGGTCACACACTGCCCTGGCAGGTTTGCCTGACCTGTGGCTCTAAATGCCTAGTGCTCATTCTGTCCAGGTCTCTTTTTCTTGGTGGACTTCTCTCAACTCTACCCATCCAAAAGGCTGAGTCAGCATTTCCATGTGTCTCCTCCAACACAGCTCTCCCACTCACAGATCCCTGCACCCCTCTCCCTTTGGCAGGACTTTTCCCCTCCCCATCACCCGACCTGGGAGCCACTGATTGCTTGGAAGAAACAGGGAGCAGAGCAGGAGCTCAGTGCCCGCTCCTGGCACCTCTCATCCCAACAGGAGCTTTGCAGACACGCAGCTGTGAGGGGTTCCTGGGGCACAGGAGCAGGGAGCCAGGCCCTGCAGGACTAACCCACGGCACCCAAACCTGGTGACACAGATACACATGGGCACTGGAGCTGGAGTAGGGCCAAACCCTGGCTCTGAAGCATCAGCTTGACTTGTGGCAGGGTCAGAGCTGCCAGCTCTGCCACCCAGCAGTGAGAGTGGACAAGGCAGGTGCCAGGTCACAGTCCACACTGGATCTCTATATATAACACCAGGGAGGTGTCACAGCACCAGGGATCTGTTTTCAGCTCCTTAGTAGCTGCCTGTGAGGCACCTGGCAAAGGAGGTGGAGGCAGGGGGCGGGAAGAGGTTATTTCTGGAAGCAGGATAATCTTGCTCTTCCCAGAGCCGCAAGGAAAGGAAGGAGGAGTCCGTGTTTATTTCAGCTTCGGAGCTGCAACGTGGACTGGCCATGAGTTGGTGGATCCCACTCCAGAGAGTGACAGACTCCTTGTCCTGACTGTGGCCAGTCTGCCCCATTCACACCAGGCACAGAGGACACCAGGATACTCAAGGTGCCCATGGTGAGCCCAGTCCAACTGTGGCACCCCTTTCCTAAAACTGAGGGAGAAACACCTTGGAACGCCCCAGTGACCTTCCCAAAGGTGTTTGCAGAGCCATCCTACAAGAACTCTCCTGCCAGAGGCAGGCTTTAAACCCCTGCCAAGGTTGGACTCGATGATCTTAGAGAGAGATCTTACGAGATCTCTTAGAGAGATCTTTTCCAACCTTTACAATCCGAAGTTTATTGAGCTCCAAGAACAGGGCACTGAACTTCCTCAGCTCCTTCTCCTCCTGCAGTGACAAAGCCAAGAGTAAAACCTGAACACTCACACCAGCAAAACCCCAGGCAGCTGCAGGGCACAGCAAAAGGAAACACTTCCATGTTGGGCTTTCCCATTTTTCCTTCCCCTCCCAGGAACCTCTGCTTGTATTACAAAAGGGTTGTTGGTCACCTCCCACTCCTGCAAGGCCTCAGGAGAAATAAAAATGAACTTAAATAGAGCACAAAGAGAGGACAGTCCTCCAGCTCCAAGCCAAGAAGAGGATGAAGGGCACTGACAGAGCCTCAACCCTCAGGTTGCCTAGGTAAACAATTGTCCTTCATGGTAAAACACATAAACAACAGTGCCTGGGCTTGCAGCTCCTGGATGCCCATTTGGTGCTGATTTTCTGCTCAATTTAAGGCAGCAGTCCAATAAAGGCTGCTGCTTTTTTTCCCTGTTGTTTGGCTTAGTTAAATGAAAACACGTCTGCATCCCAGCTCATTATCACACGCTCCGAGAGCAGCCGTTCGCTGTGATTCTGTCTCTAACCATTAGCTGGAACATCCGTGATCCCAATTCTTTTCCACCCCCCAATATTAACTCCTCCTTTGCAGACGAAAGCTCTGGGTCTCAGTGCAAAGCCAAATGAGGTCACTGGGAAGGCCTCCATGGCAGGCACAAAGAATTCAGGGACAGGCCCGCAGGAGGTGAGAGACACCCAGATCCATCCATCTCCAAGCACTGCCCTGTCAACAAAAATTCCACATTCCTAAATGTGAAGCTCTTTACAGCTCACTCCTAAAATTTCTCCTTCGCTTAGTCAACAGAGCATCAAGTGGAGAGATGAGACAGGAGGGTTAATACAGAACAAATAACCTCACAGAGAGAAGAGAGAAGTCTCTTTCATGACGTTTTTGGGACATGTGGATGAACATTGCTTTTCCAGGACTGCAAAAGCACCATACCTGGCCTCCAGTGGAGCAGGACTCCTAAACTGGGTCTCCTCAAGGGACACAGGTGTCATGTCCCCCCTGCCACGTGGGATTTCCACAGGAATCACTGCAGGTTAACACTGAGGACACCCCTGCTCTGAGGCCAAGGCTCTCAGGGTTTGGCATTTCCATCACGTTGAACCAATAACCCCTAGAAGAAGCCCAAGTTCTCTGGGAGCTCTGCACTGCTGGAAAGCTGGCCTTCCCACACCACAGCCAAGGAAGCCTCTAATCACTGGGGAAGGGGTCTTGAACCCACGACCTTGAATCCATGAGCAGTCCCCAATATTATCTGCAGAACCACGGTGACCTGCTCGCTGTTTGGAGAGAGACCTGACACTCTGCCCTGTCTCCTCTCAGACAATATCCACACCAAGCCAACTCCCTCCAGTCACGAGGGGCAGAAGGAAGAGAGGGAAGATCTACCCACCTTCCTCTAGCATCAGTGAGCCTGATTCTTCCACTTCTATCCATGCAAATAGTCCTACTGCAACTGGGAAGCCATGAAATGTGGCGCTGCAGAACAGAGGGTGTTTGAGGAGAGAAAGAGGAGAAATTAAGAGGATTTTTTTTTTTTTTTTTGCAGGAGAGGAATTACTTAGAGCCTTGGGACCAGGAGTCTACTGCAAAAGATGCTTGTTCAAACCTTACAGCAGTGTGAAATCACACACACGAGGGGGAAGGCACCTGTGCTGTCTCTGTGAACCACAGAGCCCCACGAGGCTCCTCCATCCTCCCCCACCCCACGCAGGACCTGGCAGACTCCATCAGCCAAACTGGATAGAGGGGATTGGACTTGTTTACAGCCACACCACGAGCTGCTTAGAGGGGTTCTAAATCCCTGTTTGATGTGCAAACCGTCAGCTTTGCTGCTGTGCCTTTGTCAGGCGGCCCTGGCTCTGCTCATCCTTGTGTGTGTGTGTGTGTGTGTCTCTCTCTCAATTAAGATTAAAGCTCCTTGTGCCATCATCCCCTCTCAAGGTAAACCCCTCTGCAGTGCCAGTGCTGTGCCCTGGCTGCTGCCTTGCCTTTATCTGATCCTTTTGGAAGTGACTTTTATATTCCCATTAGGCTCCTGCCTGCCCTCCCCTCCCACGTGCCTGCTCCCCCTGAGGCACTGGAACACACTTCTCTACCTTTGCAGATGTTCTTAAGCCTCTTACCGAATCTCACCAATGCAGCTGCCTCTCTGCCTGTTCCTGAGGAAGCACAAACCCCATTATATTTGTACTTTTCCCTCTCTTCCTCCCCTTGGCACGTTGCGCATCCCCATCGTGACTGCAATTTAATTAGCACCCAGGAAAGCACCTCCACCACTTCCCACTGCAGATGATCACCACCACTACCATGAGAGAAGGACAGGGCAGACAGAAATCAACCTGCAGGGTCAAGTGAGGAGAGACCATTCACGTTCCGGGAGCTTTGGGAATCACCAAAGCTTATTTTTCCAGGTGGGTTCTACACGGTGTTCCCCACAACTGCAGCCCTGCAGACTTGTCAGCACCTATAAGTGCTTGCTCAACTCTCTTCCCTGGAAAGGGATAGTATCCCTCTGCCCAAAACCCAACCTCACCTCCCAGCAGCTGCATTAGTTTCAAAAGTAAGTAAATAAATAATTTAAAAGGTCCAAAACTGGCGAGGGAAGTGGTAGGAGATTAAACCCAGCAGCTGGATGTAAGCCCAGTGTAGACATAACCCAGACTTCAGAAGAGGAGCTTGGTATCATTTTGATCAGCAGAGATGGCAGAGAGGCCCTTCCCTCACACTCCACTCTCTGAACCTCCACAAGAACTTACTGCTGCTCTTCCAGTGTGTGCTGGAAACAACAAACACCTGCACACTTGGAATCTGCACAACCCTTTGGAGGACAGGCATTTAGCAAGCACAAGCACCTCGACTCCCAGGCACAGAGAAAGGCAGAGAAAGCAGAGATACACTGTTCTTAGAACTCTGAGGACATGACACTGTCACCAGCCAACCCAGATGAGAAGGAAGAACAGTGTGAGAGGCTGCAGATGGGTAAAATCCCAAACCAGCGAGATGGATTTCTCCACCTAGTTAAGAATCCCGAGTTACAAACAGGGCAGCTCTTCCCAGAATCCAGGATCCCCTGGGACCTCAGGAAACCCAAGTGCCTCAGAGGTAATTGTAATAATAAATCTGTGGTGCTGCAGAGCAGGCCCAGCACACACAGGTTTGCTCCAAGATTAAGAGATCCCTGTAACACCTGAGGGTCCCCAGTGGCCCTGGAGCAGTGAGATAGAACCAACACACATCACCCACACACAAATATCTCCATCACTCCCCATGGACAGTGGCTCCAAAGCCAATCAATAGGGCAATTAGATTTTATCAGCACACACCTCTGGCCACCAACTTCTGCTCTCCTTGCAAAAGGCTCAGCCAGCCCAGGGCTCCAGGTTCTCACCGAGAACAACCACCTGGAGCAGGTTTTTGCCTTTTTTGGTAGAATTTTGCACTGGCATTCCTGATTTCCTTTAAAGGTGCAGCAGCCATCAGGGGACTTCAAACATGAGTTAGGCTGTCAGCTGTTCTTAGCTAGACATCTTGCTTCAGTGCAGAGAGCAGCAGCAGGGGAACACCACCCTCAGATCAGCTCTGTGCTGACTCTCTAAAACCCACATCTATTCCATACTGTCACCGTGGAACAACAGCATGGAGGTTTAGCAGAGATGTTAGGGAGGACAAAGCAGGAAACCGAGCTCTGTTGTTCATCTGCTTTATGATCTTGAGGAATTTGCCCTTCTTTGTCTTGCCTGACCCATCTCCTACAAAGTACTCGAAAACTGGTGCAAGGAATTATGCATCTTGTCCAACATTTCTGATAAAATTTTACCTGCTGGCAACGTAACTACCTCCCTTTCCCCTTTATCACTGTAGAACAGTGGTAACAGTCCTTCCATTTTTTTCCATGATAAATTTATTTTCAAAGCTCTGTAGCTCTCAGATTTCTGGAGATGCCACGCTTACCAACGTGTCACAATCACCACACTGGCCTTAATCACACCCTCAGCAATGCAAGAAACAGCAGAGCCATTTGGTGTTGATGATTCCAGACCCTTTATAACTCTTTGGAAATCACCAGATCCAAAATACAGTGAAGTTTTTGGTCCCAGCTGTCCCAAACCCCAAGGCTGCACCTCCTCCAGGTTTATTGTTCCAAACCCACCTCTGTGTGTTATTGCACAGCCCAAGTGGGTTATTAAATCCTGCTCCAGGCAGGGCCAAACCCTATCTGAGTCTTTCAGGGCACAGTTATTTATTTTCCAAGTCTTTCAGCTTCTGCTGTCCCAAATTAATCTCTTCAGTCTCTCTGTTCTCAAATATAAACATCACCATTGACATAAAGTGACCTGTTTTCACTTAAAAGTTACCCATAAGCCTTCCAAGGGTATTAATCAGTGCTGCTCTTCCAACCAAAGGTCTTATAAGTCCCAGTCAGTCTTTTCAGCCCCCTGTGACCTGAACATCAGCCCAGTTCTAACCTTGAACCCCAGCTCCAGCCTTTCTTATCTCCCAGAAGTCATAAAAGCCCCAGAACTAACTATACACAATTATTTTTCATTAATTTCAGCCCCTTTCTGCATTTCAAAGACCATCAAAGATCCAGTAATACTTCTGATTTTCCAGTCCATGCTGTTCAAAACCATTGCACTGCCTCTAATCCCGGTTCTAACTATAAATCAGGGAATTCCCTCACAGAATTAATCACACACCAGCCAAATCCTGCCAGCTTCAACCCTCCTGCTACCCTCACGGGCCCTGCAAAAAGCAAATCTCTTCCATTTGTGCTGTCCTTGTTCTCAATCCTCTGCTTAACCTCGGCCAGGGCCAAGAAGGAGCAGAGGCTGGTGAGTCCTGTTCCAGCAGCACACACTCACCTCTCACAAGGGGGATGTGCAGCTGGAGCAGCAGAGCAGCCTCTGGAATCTCCACCTCTCCTGACTGGCACCATGTGCCCAACTCCAAACCCATAAACCAGCAACAGAAACTGTTTTAGCAGCAGATCCCAAGTGCCTCTGAGAGCTCTGCAGCTCACGGACACGAGTGAGGCAGGAACGTGACGGCATTAACATCATTTATTGAGGATTGGTTATCTCCAGGTGCCTTTTGGAGGGGGAAGGTTCTCATAACCCAAATACACAGCACTGTTCTCGAGGGCACACAGTGCAAACACAGCAGACAACTGGGGGCAAGGTTCTTCTCCCATTATTGTTGTAACTAAGTGGCTTAAACAACAACCAGCCTTTCAGACTAACCCAGCACTGGCTCTCCTCACATTCTATACGTGGCAATTGGTGGTTTTTTGCCCCCTGCCAGCAAAAACGAACAGAACCAAGACACAAACCCAACAATGGGGCATCAGCTCCAAATCCCAGCACCTTCTGTTCCTGCTCCCCTGGCCTGTGTGTGCCCGGGAGGTGACACAGGGACCAGCTCAGCACACGCTCTGCACTCAGAGCTGGCAGCTCCTGCAGAGACTTTGGCAAAATGAGCCCTCCCTTAATCAAACCAGCATGGAGAGAGAGCTGGCTCCAGAGAGAGGGGGGAATTCAGAGTTAAACTGTCCCTGGGGACATGTGACAATATCCCCACCATGCCCCCCATCTCGCTCTTTTGCAGATCAGCTCTTGTCTGACACACCAGATCTGTCACGTCCTGAAGAGCTTTGTCGCTCGCTTGGTGGCCTCTTGTGTGGATGAGCCTCTTCTCTTTCACTGCTCCAGCACTCCTTGAGTATTTCATAGAACCATTAAGGTTGGAAAAGCCCTCTAAGATCACCAGGCCCAGCCATCAACCCACCACCACCGTGTTTCATCACTAAACCACGTCCCCAGGTGCCACATCCACACGTTTTTTTGAACATGTCCAGGGATGGTGACTCCACCACTGCCCTGGGCAGCCTGTTCCAATGCTTTACAACGCTTCCCATGATGAAATTTTTCCTAATATCGAATCTAAACCTCCCCTGGCACAGCTTGAGGCCACTTCTTTTGCTGCTTCTTAAGGTTAAAAAACTAGTCAGAGAACCTCCAACATCAACTCTTAACAAATAAGAATGAGGGCTTCTACATCTCATCTTTTCCACTGCCTAGCACTGATGGGAATGAGAAGAACCCTTCTGCATTTCAGGAATGCCATGGACCTCAAAGAATCCCAGCAACACTGATCAAGCCCAGCAGTTTCTCTGTAAAGCAAACAATGTTAAAAACCATTTTGACACACAGACATACAGACTCAAGCAAGGTCACACAGAAAAATGGATCTCTGGCCAGTTTGGTGCTCTTGGAGCTGTGTAGGAAAAGGGGATGTTAAGGAAATCTGTTATTGATGAGAATATGAAGATGAAGATGTGAGAGCAAAGACTGGGAGCTGCCTGTGGCTGCTCTACAGACATATCACAAATCCCCCAGCTCAGCACGACACACCCATGGCACTGAACACTTCACTTAAGTAGTCACACCAGTACAAATTCCACTGCAGGCAGAAGGAACCTGTCAGGAAAGGGTTAAACCTCAGGCAAAAAGCCAACCAGGTACCTGTCATGTTCCTGAGCACCCTCCAAAGACATTCCCAAAGGGTGTTAGACTGGTGTTCCCTTCAGATTTGGGGTTAATTTACACAGTCAACAGAATGGCTAACAAAAAAAAAAATGTGAACAAATCCACCAACAGACAGGTTTTCAGGAAAGGCCTGTATTAACACACATAGAGATCCAGCCCTGATTTGGAAGGGCAGGGATCAGTCAACATAAAACACTAACATAAATCACAGGTTTCCCTCAACATTTATTTATAATCAACGGCAAATCACAGATCCTGCAATCAACAGATCTCCAGTTTATTACAGAGCCTCACTTGGTGACTGATGAACAACTGTCACCAGAGCATCCCTGCCCACACTCCCTCACTGACATCCAGACAGGCACAGGGCAGGATCCCAGAGGAGCATTTCTGGTGCCACCACGTTAACCTGAAACCAGGTGAACTACCCAAAAAAAACCGGGCAGCGCTACAAAACCAAACAACCACACTCCCAAAGGAGTTGGCAGGCACAGCAGCAGCACGGGGAACCTCTGATTAATGAAATTACAAATCAAATCATGCTCTCTGCAAGGCCTTTCTGCTTCACTTGGCACCAACCCTGGGGACATTTCACTCCTCTGCTGGCGCAAGCTCCTTTGCCAGTACTCTAACACAGACCACTAGATCTGGGAATAACACACAGGGCTGGGATCTCAGAAGGACTTCACCATCACCATGAAATCCTTTCCACGTTAATCTTTAGCCAGAATATTAAAAAACCCCTTCCTAGAGCTCACAGAGTTGTAACACAAAGAAACCAGCTGCCGAAAAGCGAACGGACGAGGCAGCCAAAGGGAGAGGAGGGGAGTCAACGAACCCAGAGCAGCAGGACCTGCTCCAGCTCCTTACCTGCTGCTCCCAGGCCAACCTCGATGCTGTTTCTCTTGAATTCACAGCGGCTCTGGGTCTCTGGCATAACGAGCTGGCGGCTCTGGTGCAGGTTGGAGATGATAGTGGAAAGGTCGTTATCGCGGCTGCAACAGAGCAGAAAAGCACCAAGTTAAGGAAATCCTATTTGCCACCACATAATTGATTTCTGTGTGTGTGAGCATCTGTGTGTGTGTGTGTGTGCACATGCAGGAGCCTTTTGTCTGCCCCTGGCACCGCTGTATTCCAAGGAAGGTTGTTCCCCCCCTCCCACCCATCGGTAACCTCCTTGGTAACCTCCTCTGGTTTTGGGGAGAGAAGTGCAAAAAGTCCTTCCCAGCCAGCACTCTCATTTCCCATAAAGGACTCTGCAGCTGCCAGAGCTCCTGATTTCAGTTTTGCCAGATATAACTTGCGTGGGCCAGGACTTACATCTAGGATGGAAAAACTGAAAGTGCAGGAATTGGCAGGTCTGTTCCAGAATTAATAGGAAACTTGAACTGAAATAACTGATAGTTTTCTATCAGTTGCCACCCTTCTATTCTCAAAAAAACCAAGTTTTTCCATTCCATCACTCTTGGAACAAAAGACTGCTTGATTTGATTGAATAATAGTTTTTCTCTTTAGAGAGAAACCCACCACGAGCCCGGACATCAGCATTACTCAGAGCTGAGGGTACAGATTTATTTACTAAACTAATTTTCAACTCTTCCCTCTAACAGACCCTGAAACAATGCTCTTCCTTCTGGGAAAAGAGAATGTTTTAGAGCAATTCAGCATTATTTTGCCTGTTATCCTCGCATCAGATTGCTGCTAAGTAGGCTAGTTTAGTCTTTTTTATTTTTTTCTATTTCTTTTCCTTCTATGGAGAGGGAGAACACAAAAAGCATTCACTGTAGCAGATAGTGCATTTCAGTGGCAAATGCTTTTGCTTGCAAACCGCTATCCACTTGCAAAATATTTCTGAATAAATGATATACAAACAGTGAGGAGGAAGAACAAGGTAAAACACCACACTAACTGGCAATGCTGGAATGTCTCCCTTTTGTTTGTTTGCAGCGTTATGTCAAACCCCCCCTTCCTTCCAGCACAAGGTGCTTGCCCTGAGCTAAACGTGGCTATTTTTCTTCCTCCCCTCCCTTTACATGGAAGATGACAGCCAGAAGAACCGGAGACACAAAAAACCCCCATACATATTAGCAATATTGCCCCCCCCTCCCACAGCCACAGCTCCCTCCCAGCCTCTACTCACATGCCAAGTGCACCCACTCTGTGCTGCTGTGACACACAGCACATGACACCAACGCCCTGGTGGCAGAGAGTGTCCTCACCTGGGACCAGCAGGGCAGCAGGGAGGGTGCATTATCTGCAGAATTACCTAGCAATGATCTTCCTTTAAATATCCCCCTCTTATCCCCCCCCCCTCCACCTCCTCCCCACCTGCTGCGCCCCCACCTCCGGGCTGCTCCCAGCGCCAGGAGCGGATGTGCTCCGGCGCTCCCGGGAGAGCCCGTCCCTGCTGCTGGAGAGCAGGGGCTAATCTGTCGTCTAGCTCCCCTGCTAATCAGATAAGTTTATGACAGAAAGTCTTTAGACAGAGGTACTTTCAGCGGGCGTCTGGCTCCAGATTTTCACAGGATGCTGCAGACAAAAACAGCCCCGCCGCGCTCGCTCCTCCGGCAGCCGCTGCCACATTCCCGCTGCTCCCCCCGCCCGCCCCCGGGCTCAGCTGGGAGAAGGGATGCTCAGATCCCAAAGCCTTTGAGCACCCATTGCATCTTCCTCCGCTAAACCAGTTCAGATTCCTCCTTATGCAAGCAGAAGGCTAATTACTTAAGCAAGCCCACAGGTGAGTGGGAAGCCCATTTCTCCTGTGCCAAGCAGTTTTGGGTCTTATCCTCTTTTAGCTGCCACCTTTTAAGATGCATTATGCAAATATTTTGGTGTCTTAAGTCATTTATGGGATTAATGTGAGGTGATTATCAGTTCTTTTTAATCATGCCAATCAATAACTGGATGTCAGGGACAGAGGACAAATGCAGATAAACGCTGCCATCAGCACAACGCTGGGGAAAGGGCGGAGGAGAGGAGCCCGGAGTGCAGGGGGAGAGAGAGGCAGGGAGTAGGAAGAGAAAAATGGGATAATTACATCTTCGCATTTGCAGAGTGTCTTGCATCCCAATCGAGCCCACGGCACTGTAAACACGTTTAGCTAGGAGGAGGAATTGTTTTACCCACCACTAAAACTCAAACTTCCCGGAGAAGAGCGCAGCACAGCTCCTTAACCGGGTTCTCCAAAACTCAAAGAGTGCAGAAAGCTGTGATATATCCAATGAAAACAAAAACACACGGAAGGAAACACTACCACACCAGAGGTGGTATTTTTTTCTTCCCCAAAATTCTCGTGTTTTTTAAGGAGATTTTTCCATGCTCTTAAAATGAAAATCATCACAGGGTGCAAAGGTGCATTAGCAAGTCATCACTCCACACAGGGCTCACAGTCACAGGCTTTGAACTCCACTCAAGTCTACCCACACAATTAGGCAGAATCCCAGGAAAACAGGATTTCGCTGGAATACCTCTGCAGAAGGCAAACTGAACACCAAGGTGACATTGAGAGGAAAGGGAAGAAAGTCTCAAGATAAAGCAAACAGGCCGAGACAGCTTTTAACACATCAAACTGTCCCCAGGAGTTCCTTTTGCCCTGGTGCACGGGAGGTTTGGAGCAGAGGCTGCCTTTGTGTTCTGGGCTCATCCTACACCTGGCTCAGGAGGAAGCACAGAGCTGGGCCTCAAGTCTTAGCAGGAGAAAAGAGGATGAATGGTAACCAGAGATTTTTATGAAAAACTGAGATATTTCTGCATAGGTGAAAGATTTCAGCATTATTTAAAACTCTGGTGGCCAAACTGCCCCAGCAAAGGCAGCCCCACACAGCTGCAGTCAGACTGCAGGGACTGTGTGGGCTCTAACAAGGGACACACTTGCTCTGCTAAACCCACAGGACCTTCTACCACCACCATAATGGAGTAACAGAACAAAACACCAGCTTTGGCTCTGCAGCTGCCAGCTCTGCCACCTCCTCCTCACCCAGGACTGCACAAGAGAGTAAACTTATATAATTTCAACAAGAGACCTCCCTGAACCTCCCACAAAGTCCAACCAACTGCTTTCATGCCCATGCTATTTAATAAAAGGAGTGAAAGTTTAACTTCTAATTGACTCTCAGTTCTTCCAGTACTCCACCAGCTCTCAGTGATGTAGCTGGGAAGGAGGGCTCTGCCCAGATAACAGCAATTTTCAGAAATCACCTCTTTTTGCACATTCACTGCAGCTGCATCCCCAGCCCTAAAATTTTGTCCTGGTCCAGCAGGAAAAAAAGACATTGCACCACCACAGGCTTTGGGACACCAGAAACTGAGAAACATCAGCTGTAACTCCAGCCTGGCCAAACTCCTCACAGCTCAGTCCTGCCCAGGCTCTGCCTTCCCCCAGCCCCGAGGGAGCAGCTCATCCAAACCACCATCAGTGACACCACACAACTGACAGCAGGTAGACACCCACCTCAGCCCTGCCTCCTCCACGGGCCATAAAAATCCCAGCACGTTTCTCCGGGGAAAACAGTAACCTGGAAAGTTGTCCTCCTGAAGACAGGCTGAACCCTGAGCTCCTCCCAGAGCAGCCCAGATACCCCAAAATGCCCACAGCTGTGAGGAACAGGGAGCAGCTGTGTCCCACACCCCCTGCTCCAATTCCCTTGGACTGACTGGTCCCCTGCTCCTCATTCCCAAGCACAAACACAGGCCAGGTGGGGAGTGGACTGGGAGCAGTCCTGGGGAGTGGTGGTGGGTGAGAAGCTCAGGGTGCCCCAGCCACGTGCTCTCACAGCCCAAAAAGCCAAACTGTGTCCTGGGTTCATCCTCACGGGGTGAGCAGCAGCTGAGGGGGGGGATTCCGTCCCTCTGCTCTGCTCTGGTGAGATCCCACCTTGAGTGGGATCACATCCAGCTCTGGGGTCCCTGCACAGGAAGGACATGGACCTGCTGGAGTGAGCCCGGGGAAGGCCACCAAGATGATCAGAGGAGCAGCTCTGCTCTGGAGCCAGGCTGGGAGAGCTGGGGGGGTTCACCTGGAGAAGAGAAGGCTCCAGGGAGACCTTAGAGCCCCTTCCAGTGCCCAAAGGGGCTCCAAGAAAGCTGGAGAGGGAGTTTGGACAAGAGCCTGGAGTGACAGGAGAAGGGAACACGGCTTCCCACTGCCACAGGGCAGGGTTAGACGGGATATTGGGAAGAAATTCTGCCCTGTGAGGGTGGGGAGGCCCTGGCACAGGCTGCCCAGAGAAGCTGTGGCTGCCCCATCCCTGGAAGTGTCCAAGGCCAGGCTGGATGGAACTTGAAGCAACCTGGGCTAGTGGGAGGTGTCCCTGCCCATGGCAGGGAGTTGGAACAAGATGGTCTTTAGGTCCCTTCCAACCCGAACCACTCCATTAATTCTATTATTCTTCACTCTTAACTGTTGGCTGCAGACTTTTGTTCCCACATCCCATAAAAGAGGCCCTGGCCAGCACCTATCACAGCCCAGCTCACAGACATGGAGGGAACACAACAGGCAGAAGAACATCCAGCTTGCAAGACCTCAGGTCAGGATCCAGAACATGCACTTTGGGGCTACCAAGAGAGTACAGCAAAAGCCCAACTGCTGCATGACCTGCGTGGAAGGAGCCCACGCCAAGGGGAATGAATGGAGAGGGAGAGGATTCCTCCACCTGTGTGCCAAAGGCAGGAATTCCCCCTGGGAGCTCACCTGCAGCCCCAGCAGGGCAGTCACACTGTGCTGTGCCCTGTCTGGCCCTGAACCCTGCAGGGTGCCCCAAAGCAGCACCCCCAGCCATGCACTGACACATGCACACACAAGCAGATTAAAGGTCTGATCCCTTCCAGTAGCATAATATTATATTTTAAAAACCGGATTATGGAAGGGGGCTTGAGGAAGATACAGATCTCCTGAAAGGTCAAAGAGGAGACAGATAGTCTTCTCTAGGGCTGCAGGTCGCCATGGCAATGCTCAGTTTGCATGGGGTTCAGTAATTAAATGGTTGGGGGACCTGCAGGAATACAGGTGTGACTCCAAGCTGCAGGGGAACATGTCCTGAGGGTGGGTGGATGGGGGCACTTCCATCCCACAGCACCAGCAAGGTTTGCTCTTCCAGAAAATAAAGGGCAGAAAATGAGAACTTCCTGTCAGGATTCCAGAGGGCACGTGGAGGGTTGGCCACATCCAGATTTCCTTTCAGTCTGGAAAGTCACTCCATGTCGTTGACAATCTCCTAAGACTTTTTTTCCGGTATCTGGCTCTGGATGATCCAAGTTCTGATCACAAGACCCTTTTTTAGGCAGTTCTGCTGTTTTGGTGGGCAAAGTTTTAAGAAAGATCTTGCAGCACTGCAAGAAGATTTTTTTGAGTCTGAACTTCCAATCCAACACACATTTAACCTCATTCCAGAGCAGCAGCATTTGTAAGGATGGCACTTTAACAGGGAGTAAAGCTGGCAGTGGTGATGTCTATTATTGTGCTGCACGTAGCACTGGAGAAGCAACCAGCCCACCAAACGTGCCATATATATCCCTGCCTTTTCCCTGCCCATTTATCCACTGAGAAGAACGTCCTAAGCTTTTGCAAGCTGCTTCCATCCAACAGGATTCCCATTCCACCACTGGGCTCTGTCCTGCTGCCAAAAGCAACAGCCAGAGAAGTGGCTGGATATTATTATGGCTTGGGCAATTTTCAAATCCTTAATGAAGAGAGGGCAGAGGAGCAAGAGATCCATTTACCAGGAATGCAGGAAAGCTGTGATAAGGGTTTTTGCCCAAGCCACAGGCAACTGAGCAGCTCGCTGAGCACCACAACTCAGACCACGGATGTTGCAAGCAGCAACCACAAAGCTGTGAAGGCCAAGTCCAAAAGGCTCCTTTCACTGGATGTAACATGAAATAAGAGCTGTTCTCTAACAAAATGGCCACCTGACCTTTGGAGGGGATCCCTGAAAACACGGTGCACTTGACCTGCTCCACTGGCAACAAAAGAAAACTGCAGGGGAGCTCAGTGTAGGAGGCAGAGGATCCACGGTAGGTCTGGGGAACAACAAAAAAAAGTCTTTCTCATCCAAAAATCTCACGCCATAACCCAACAAACACCGGTGTGGGACTCTGGGAGTACAGGCAGGACAACGTGGATAACTGCAGCTCAGAGCTGGGTGTCTAAAATCTCCTGTCACATCCCAAGGCTCTGATATAGGGAGCTGGCTCTGCAGAGCAGTGATGAGACGGACTCATAACTAATGGCTGCAAAAATTGCTGCTGGAAGGATAAAAAACCACCCTGCTAATGTTCTCTACGAGTGCCCTGATTGCTGCCCTGCCTGTGTTTAATGGGATAACTGGTCCTGTGTCTCCCCAAAGCTGGTTGCTCCGATGAGACGCTCTGTAATGGCAGGGTAATGCTCCACCCGTGGCCACTCCACGAGCTGCTGTCAGGAACAGGCACCCAAGGGACAGAACCACACCAGAAGGTGCCTGTCTGGGACATGATGGCCCAGCAATCCACTGACTCATCCGAGGAGCTGCAGAGAAGCACCTGCAGAGCAGCCACACGAGCAGAGCCATCCCTGCTGGCACGGGCTGTGCCAGCCCCCTCATCCAGCCCCGCTAATGAGCCCCAACCTGTGCCAGAGGAAGGAGAAGTCCATCACAGGCACTGCCACTGAACTGTCACATTTGCTAATTGGGGCCCTCCCTCGGGAGGTATAAATGAATTAGGAGCCAGCCCTTCCAGGGACGCTGTGGTAACCAGACATGCAGCAATCCTTTCTGACTGACTTCTGGGAACAATAATCTTTTTTTTTTTGAGCAACATCTGCACCGTGAGCCTCCGACTGGCAGTGTTTGAAGGCAGCAGCTGTTGCTCCAAGACTCCGTCTGGTCCTGTCTTGTCCCCTGGTCCTCACGCTGGACCATCACCCCATTTCCCTCTTCTCAATCTCAGCTGCTGAAAGCCCAGTTCTGGAGCCAGCCCCGCCAGCACACTGGGATGCAGTGACTTTTGGAGGGGATGAGACAGATGGGGCAGACACCTCAAGCTCTTGGCCCCTTTGAGTGGGGGTGAGACACGTGCCCAGGCCCCTCTGTCCCTGCGGGCCACAAACCACCCTGAGACCCTCGGGAGGTGGCAGCTCCCAGTGACTATTGCACCAGATCCAGGCTGGGAGCAATGCCTTTTAAACGTGTTTCATTTACAGGCATTAGCAGCAACTGCATCTTTAACAAGGAGAAGGACGAGGAGACTAATGGATGGAGACAATTAACCAAAATATAAATCAGTGTCACAGTCTCTGCGTCTCGCAGAGGCAGCCAGGCGCCCGCAGGGTCTGCTGGTTCTTGCAAGGCGCTGCTCAAAGTGACTGCAAAGAGGGGGAGGAGAGGGGAAGGAGACAATTTGGTCAAAATTTAAATAATTCTCAACAGTGGCTGCCTTTCAGTTTGCTGCAGCTCCCCCTCTCCAAAATAAGGAGGCAGCAGAGCAGCAACCCCCCTCCAGATGCCATGCCCCGTCCTCCTCGCAGGGAGCCCTGGGTGCCTCTCGGAGATTTTCCATCCTGCTGGCACAAAGGGTTTGCTCTGCCCATGCTCTGAGCTGCAGGATCCCACACAGTAACATTCCTGTGCTCGGGGTGAGGCATAAAAAAAGTGCAGGTCGCCCTGCAGAGGAGGTGTTTCACCTGCAGTGCAGCCCCACTCAGCAGCACCCAAAAAAGGCTGCTCCAGTGTCAGGATATTTAGCATAAGTTTGGAGCTCAAGCTGTCATTTTTCTGCTCCAGTTTCCTGCCCAGACTTCACTGGAATGTCAGTCAAGCAGCTCCGTGCTGCTGCTCTCCACACACATGGGGATGCACCAGGCAGGGTGGGAGTGGGAGGCATCAGACACCCAGAGGCCACCTGGTCCTTCAGCAACAGGAGCTCCAGATATAGCTGAGATAAAAACAGAGGGAGTGATATTCCCAGCAGACACAAAATTTGCACAGATCCAGAGACTGCAAGACAGCCGAGGAAATGACGAAGGAATCCAGCCCTGGACCAGACTGAGTAAGTCTTTTTCCTAATAATTAATCAAACCAAAGGCAAGCTGAGCAAATCCAGTCAAAAATCTTTGAAGGGATGCAAAGCAGGAGATTGATACGAGGTTTGGAAGGGAAGAGAGACTCAGGAATTAACACGGGAGGAAATAAAACTGGAAAATATTTCTTTTTAAATATGTTTCAGCGGCTCTCCATCCCCTTAACGATCACACAGTAAGTACAAGGATTATATTAAATTTTACTGATCAATACAGTTGCTATAAAACTGTCCCGACCCTCTGCCCCTCCCTACAATAAAGAAAAAAAAATCCAATATGCAAAAGGAGGAATGTCAGGGCTTGCAGGGGAAAAGACATAGGGGCATTGATCAGGCCAGAGCAGGTGGAGATCAGGGCAGGTCTGTGCCTGTGCATCCTCCACACCAACCATGTCACTCTGAGGAACACACGTGGGCTTCCTTTTCCTTCCTTGTTCTCAGCCTGACCAGACACAATTCCAGTTCAAAGCTGAATTTCAGTGGTACCCCCGGCTCAGGTAACAGGTTCACAGACTGTTTCCTTTCCAGTCATTCCTTCCATGTACCACATGCACACCCACCCTTGCCTGGCCAGGCTGATACACCAGGACTGACAATCAGCTCCAAGGAGATGATAAAATCACCACAACCTGCAGAAACACAAGCATTTTTTTTTTTTTCTTCTCTGTTGACCTCCTCTCTCCTCACCACCACAAAAAGGCAAGTTCCTGGTGTAAGGATCAGACCAATCATCACAGCCAGGCTCTTCCCAGAGTCATTGGTGCTGGAGGAAACGGCCTCAGGTTGCACCAGGGGACGTTTAGCTTGGATATGAGCAAACATTTCTTCACTAAATAGGTCATAAAGCACCAGAACAGGCTGCCCAGGGCAGTGGTGGAGTCACCATCCCTGAGGGCATTCAGGAGACGTGGAGATGTGGCCCTTGGGGACGTGGTTTATAGCGGTGGCCTTGGCAGTGCTGGGTTAAGGGTCGGATTTGATGCTCTTGGAGGGCTTTCCCAACCTAAAGGAGTCCATGATTTAGCAACAAGAGCCAGAGTGAGTGCGTTGCTCAGGGCTGCCCAATCTGGAGCACACGCCCAGGGACAGGACAGGCATGTAAATCAGTGACTGTGCAAAGGGAATAATGAGCTTTTTATGGAAGCCATTAAAGGGAAAACCCAGATTGGTCTATAAATACCACTGCATCATTATAGCTCTGAGAAACAACCTTATGTAACAGCACGACCATGGGATGGCAGGACTGGTGCAAAATGAGCGCTCAAAAGCTCCCATATTTTTTTTTTTGGTTACCATTTTTTAAAACCTAATAACCATTTCCAAGGAAACAGATGCACTCCAGTCCAGCTCCTGGGGGAAAAAAAAAATCCACCTTCTGTTCCCCTGCTATTTGCAGGTAAATCTGGGGAGTTGTTACAAGGTCCTGGAAGGTTGCTGCCAGAGCAACACCTGATGCAGCTCCCACATAAAAAGCCACCAACATCACTCCTTTTCCCTTAACCTGCAATGTCCAGCCTCCGTGGGCCATTTAATCACAGATTCATTGATTTTTAAGCCCCAGAAGGGACCTTTATATCTCCCTGGTCTGACCTGCTGCACAGAACCTGTCAGGAAATCACCCCATCGTGCTCCCAGTTAATAGTGGCAGCTCGGAGTGGATAAAAAAAACGCATGACCCGTGTCCCTGCCCACCAGGGAGCAAACACAGACCCTCCATCCCCAAACCCTGACCACACCGAAGTGTGTGCTCTGGGAATAAAATCATGTTTATTCCCAGGAGCTGGTGAATCCTCTCAGCTTCTTCCTTACTAGGATGTAAACCTTCCTAACCAGACGAGAAAAAGCACATTTCACAAGCTCTGCCTCCCTGCCTCACACACAGCACCCGAATCAGTGCAGGATTAACCATCCTCCAGCCCAGCAGAGCCACCTTGGGATAAGAAATTCTGCAGAATAACTTTCTCCTCAGCACGTCTTGCTCTGCCCTGGCATGGCCTTTGAGTGCCAGAGGTCCTTGAGCAGACAGGCAAGGTCACTGTCTGACACTCCCAGCAGTAAAACCAGGGTCACTGAGTCAGCAGAAACGGAGATGGGATGTGGATCAGGGAAAGCTGGCAGCTCAGACCGATCAAGGGCTCGTCCCCTCCTCCCTTCACTCCTGCTTATCACCTTGCACACAGCTCAAAACATCCCCAGCATCCCCCTAATCACAGCACACAGCCAACACCTTCCCTCGCAGGTCGCCGGTGGACAAACAGCCAGCGCAGGATAAGACCTAAAGCTGGGCACAGGAGGATTTGGGTCAAGGATTTGAAGGCTCTGATCAGGTGACTAATGAAGAAGGGGCTGGGGGGGGTGAGGGGGAGCAGCAGAGTTTGCTTCCCTGTTGCACAACAGGCAGCGTGACCCGCTGACAGCCCGGGTCGCTTTTCCACCAGGGACGGGCGGATGAGCCCGGGGCAAAGAGCTGGATGCAGGCCAGCACGTGGGAGTGCAGCTCCGGGGAGCAGAGGGGCTGCCTCCTTCCTCCAGACCTCTCCATGCCTTGCTGCCTCTCCCCATCCCGCTTCCCACACTCCAGGACCTCTCTGGCACAAGCAGGGCAGCCCCTGACCTGCCTCCGCATGAGCTGCTGGGAGGAAAAACCACCTCCTGCTGCACCTGCTGGCTCCCTCTCCTTCCTTCCCTAATTCACCCCTAACTTCTCTACTTGCTGCAAAAACCCAGAGGACACACACCTGGTTTGTACCCAGCAATGTGTCCGACAGCACTTTCCCATCCTGGCACTCAGGAATCCAGCCTGGGACCTGCTGGAGGTAATGGAAACTCCCACCCACCTCTGCTGACACAGGAGTAAGCTGTTCCCCATGGGAATTTTGTGCTCCAGACAGAAGGTAGAAGTGTGATTTCCAGCAGGCAAAGCTCAGGAAAAAAAGCTGCCTCTCATTTCTTGGCCACCTTTGGTTATGATTTTTAAAATTGTGTAACTTTTGGATAACTTTTAAAACTTCACCCCTGATAAAAAAACCCTCTTGGTCACTCTCTGTCCTTCTTAAGACATCAATCTAAGACAGACCTTGACAGACAACAATTTGCCAGCCTCTCACCTCTGCCTCTCAGGTATCTCCACCTTCTGATGAGATGTCACCCACCAGACACAGGCAAAAAAAGGAAAGAAAGGGGAAAAATGAGGGATTGGGAAAAGAGGAAGGAGGGGTAAATAAGTTTTTCCAATTGGAAGGAACTGAGAGGCCTGAAAACCCCAACCCCAACCATGGGCAAAACAGCCCTAAATTTTCCTGCAGACTGATCTTGAAAAAACAAATTAATCATCCTGCAACGTCCCAAGCAAAACGCCCATAACATTTCATTAATGCTCATGACAGTTCATAAAAATGATCAGTAGCACTGGCAACTCCAAAATAAGGTGGAAATAAGCATAAAGACGTTTTTTACTGTAATCCTGCTTTGTCATTCAGCTCTCTGCAAGCCCATAAATAAAAATAAGGTGGAATTACACCCCAGCGATGCTGCACTGGAGATGGGGAGGAGAGATATCCCTGAAAGTTTTGGAACTTGCCTGGATGCTGCGTTCCAGGGTTCCTCAGAAACACACAAACAGAAGTGTTTTTGCTCAGCCAACAAAAAGAATGTGTGGCTGACACGCAGCTGCTGTGCCTGACGGAGACAGGGGCTCTTTAAATATCCCGAATTCCCCTCATTTTCTCAATTCATTAAGCTGCCTGCTTTGAACTGATGAAATATTAAAATACTCGGATGAGCAGCTTTAATTGGGTGACAGGGCACGAGTTTAGACGCTGAACAGTGGGGAGTGATGATCTACAGGAATCACTCACACAGCCAAGGCATTAAGGACAGGCACGTTCAGATCGTTTCAGTCTCACAGAAGGGCGTGAGGGGGGAGGTCAGAAAATCTCCCATTCCACAAATGTGCCCTTGACGTTTTGGTCTAAAAGCAGGTGGATGTGAGTCTTTCTCTGATCCCTGGATGGGCTAAAATGTATCAAGAATTCTTCCCAAAGCTGCATCCAAGCCTACCTGTGTCTCAGTGATACACAGAGGCCTTGAGATGCCTTCAGTTTATCCTGAATCCCTTAGGTTGTCCTACAAAAAGTCCATTATACCCCCCCTACTATGGCAGATACAACACACTGGAGATAAACATGAACAGAATTACTCTTGATTAAACTTTCCTTCTTCTTTGTAGCTGTCTAATAGCTTTTCTCACCTTTATTTGAAATATAATTGTATCCTTTTGGCTTTAAAATGAAAGCTAAAACTGGTTTATCAGCTACCTATTTCCCTTCTTTCAATCTCTGCTAGCCCATAAATGGTCTCCTTTCCCTAACCCACCCCTATAGCCAAATAAATCTTCCTGGGAATGAATGTAAGAGCAAAAAGTACTGCTAATGAAATAATGATGAAATAATTAATTTAGATTAAATAATACTCTTCAGCACTCCAACAGGTACTAATTTTCTCCTTGCTTGGCCTTATTCCTACAGGAAAGGGAGAAGAAAAAGCCTCTCAGGCATCTCTGCTCTGGATGATGCCTTAAAAATCCCAAGGCCCAACTCACCCTCTCCCACGGACCTTGGGGAATGTCCTGCCAGCAGCCTGTGTGGAGCACAGGAATACATGGAGGCTCCACTCCTTGGCTGAACCTTCCCAGCTGCTCTTCACTGACACAGAACATTCCTGTGAATGTCTCTTCACTGCGTGGATTTGGTGTGGATTTACTTTACCTCTCCTTTCCCAGGTAAACAAAAAAAGAGCACATCCATTTACCTGCTGGCCGTCCATTGTCTAAAATCAAACAGGTATGGCACTGTTTGATGAACAAACCCAGTTCACCCACCTGGAAAGACTTTTCCCTCCAACATATTGTGTCCACACAGCCATGCCTTGACTGCCAACAACAATGGCATTAGCCAAGAGCTTCCTTGTATTTTTTGGCGTTGCCTGCAGGAAGCACGTCCTGGTTCACAGCTCCAGCAGTTCCAAAGGTGAGAGCCCTCTGGATATTCCACCAAGATGAGGATTAAAACGTTTCCTTAAGCGGTCTCTGCCCCAAAACCACAGGAGAAATAACCTGGGAGGGCTGAATTCAGCCTCATGTTGAATAAATGTCCTCCCCACACCAGTGCAAGTCACGGTTAATACATTCTGTGGTATCTCACTGGGATCCCTCTGAGTTTTCAACAGCACAGAGTCAAGTACAGGCTTCAAAGTTGTCCTCCAAAGTCACCATGAGTTGTGGAAACAGCTCACACAGTTGGTATCTCCCCATCTCCCCTGCCCTGACTTAAATCAGATGGGCAAAACCTGACTGGTTCAGCTCACCACCAGCTTTCCAGCTGGGGCAGGAACAGTGAGTGGACTCAGAAAGGCAAAGGCAGGTCCCTATTTGAAGAAATAGGGACTCTCATTCCTCTGCCTCTCTGGTTTTTCTGCTGTGACTCCAAGGCTCTTATCTGACGAGCAGCAGCTCTGGCAGCAGCAGATGCTGAAGGCTGCAGGGTGTTACGGGGTCACATCCAGCTTCCAGCTGCTAAAAAAACTTCTTGTGACCTCTTAGTACCTATTTCAGGTCTCTGAGATTAAAAGGCAAGAGCTTGCTAGGAAAAAAAAAAATGAATAAACAGCCCAGCCCAGAAGCCACCCTATATCAATCCTTAAAGGGCAGAGCAGCAGGATGCTCTGGCACTTGATAACGTTACCTCTGTCACACAGCAACACTTTCTGCTGACTCAGGATCAGCCTTGACATGCTCAGAACCATCTACTTTTCAATTCTCCTCTTTTGCTTTCCTTTTCTCTCCCTGTGTGTATCTTTCCAAAGCCCAGGTATTTCTCACCTGCTTTTTCCACTCAGCCTGATTTGTTTCATGGTTTTTTGGTTTTTTTTTTGTTCTTGCCTAACCTGCCTTGTTCCTCCTTAAATACAGTTATTTGAGAGGTGTGCACTGCACCACACCAGCCAAACCTGCACGTCCAACACTCCAGTTTAAGCAGTTCAGCACTGCTGCTTAAACCCAGTTCTGCCTGAGCAAGTGTTTATGCCTAAATTACATCAACGTGGAAAGGCCCAAAAAGAATGTTCTAGTCAGATTTAAACAAGCAGTCACACATGGATCTCAAGACTCTTGACCAAATGTCTGCCTGTCTAAAATGCATCCTAATACATTTATGTCCCTCCAGAAGGGCTGGGTACACATCACTGTAATCTCTTGTTTAAATTCTAGTTGTTAAATGCATTTTATTTGCTCTGGGCAAATGATGCCTTTGTTTCCCTTCCAGCTCCTTGTGCAGCCTTCACGTGGCAGATACCTGGATAAAACTATCCCCTGGAGGGCCCAGGAAGCTTGAAATGTACCCTTGAGGAGCTTTTTGGTCATGTGGCAGTGCAGAGACTCCCTTGTAAAACAGAGACACTGTTTTACACCTGCACCAGTGCAGGACTTTAGAGGCAGAAAGGTTCCCTTGGATATTTTGTCAGAGCCTCCTCACTGTGCAGCCAAAAAAAGCCAAAGCATGTGCTGAACACCTTGATGCCTCCTCAGCTCTCTGCTCTGCTCCTTGCCTTTGCAATGCAGCTCTAACCAAATTACACACCATCTCCTTTCCTACATGGGCAGCACAAACACCCCTTGACTTCCTTGGAAACGGGGATGGCTTTAATTGCTCCGGCAGTGCCTTGAAATTCTCAGGTGGGCAAAGCATTTATTCCACCCTGAGCTGCACCAGGACGTGGGATTAACACACATGGCCTTTTATCTGCTCCTCACTCACCTCCCTGCAGCTCCCTCAAGACATCAAGTAGCAACAAATAGCAAGAAAATCCTTTTCCTCCTCAGAATTCCTTTTTATTCCACGGTTTATTTCCATGAGGTGCCTCCCCCTCAGCAAGGTAATCCCTCTGCTGTGGCAGAGACCAGGTTTTAACCTCGTGTTTACTGCTTTAAAATTGGACAGGCTCGTCTTGAAATAAAAGAAGGGCATCATTCACTGACCAAATTCACCATATTTCAGCAAATTATTCCAGGAACAGTATGTCCATACCTTGGACAGGAAATTTTGAAGAAAAATGAGCTGTAAACATCAACTCAAACCTGTATTAACTTCAAAGCTTAAAAGGGAAGGGAGCAAAGCACCTGGCAAGACACAGAGAGATCCCAATCTCCCCTTTCAGGACAATTCCCCTATCCTGAGCCTTTGCTTCTTTGTGTAGAGAATGATTTGTCCCCAGTTAAATGTCCTTTTATCCAGGGGCAATGCATACAGCAACTCTAAGGTGGCTAAATCCAATGAATCCAGGTATCCTCTGACAACTTGAAAGGAAGATCAAAGACAAACTCAGGACAAAGAGGCAGGTGAATTAAGGTGGCAGCTCTCAGCCCTGCTGGATTTAAGGCACCGTGGTGGCTGCTCTGCACTCCTGCAGGGCTGGTGCATTGGAACGATTCCCTGGCACGGGTTTGGGATGACCCACGAGCCACGCAGGTCACTGAGAACAAAGGTCAGCTAAACCTTTTTGCCCTCCCATGATGGATTTTAGATGGATTTGAGATGTTTCACAGGGCCGTGTGGCAATTTAGGTCACTTAAATACATAAAACCTCTTTCCGTGCTGACACATAAACACAAATTACTTCTTTTGTCACGCAGCATGACATGGGTTGTTTTTCTCCTGAACTAGTTTTTGATAGCTGGACTAACCATTCAATCTGCAAAACCACAAAACTTCTCTTCCCAAGAGGAATTACTGATGTTTCTTGCAGGAGAGAGCTGAACTGCAAGGGAACCAACAGTTCAGTTGAGGAAGCCCAAGAAGTGTACTTGACATAAAAATCAGACCATTATTTTATTCTGTGCTCTGCAAATTCATTTTTTTTTGTTTTTTAAATTTTTTTTTAAAGATAGAGATTCTAATTTCCAAAGGTGTTGGCACCCTCAGTTGCCATTGTGCAGAATCATTGCTCACATGGCCATTAATTAAGGCTGTTGTCAGCACTTCCATTCCAAACCTGCCTTTTAGGAGTTTATAACTCAGCCATAAAACCCGGCTCTGGGCTGAAATGCATCATGAAAGGGTCTGCCTGGAAGGAATCCATCCTTTTGTATTTGAGAGTCCCAAAAGCTCATAGCAGCAAACCAAGGATTTTATTCCAAAGGCTGCCACTCCCAAACCTGGGCTGCTTTTCATGAGTGCTGGGTGAGCTGGGCCTGCTGGACTGGCTCTGGGAGCTCCCTGGCAGGGTGGGCTTTGCACTCTTAACGTTGTAAATTTGAGGAATTATGAGGGTTTATGCTTCAGGGCCAAAGCCTGTGCTTAGTTTAATACCAGTGAGCACCTCTGCCCCCACTGTTCCCTGCTGGAGTATGATCCATATGGATTTCCCACCCTTCTCCCCCCACAACCTTCACTGGGCCTAATTCATACTCCAGTGCTCAGCTAAAGAGATGGAACTTGTCTCTCCAGGAGCACAGGTTAGGCTGCAAATGGTCCTCTAGTCCACTAGCAGTTGTAGTAGTAGTATTTTCCTACCTTTTCTCAGTCTCTTACTGAACAGGAAGTTTGCACAAGAGCATCCAAAACTACTTTTAGCAGAACAAAAAGTTATTAGTGGATTGCTCTTTGCAGTCCAGTGGAGCAGCTTCTGATTTCTTCAGTACCCACATGTGTCTGAAGCACACACAGAACCAGACCCTGGACTGTCCTGCACCCTCCACCTCCTTCAGTTCCCTGCTCCCCAAGAAGTTTCACGGCTCTACAGGTTAATTTTTCTTGTTCTAGAAAACAGGCAGTGCCTGCCAGGCTCAGCTGCTGCGCTCTGATCTGGCAATCCAGCGTAAAAGAGACATTTCAAAATTCCAGCTTGCTTTTTTTTCCCAGTGCAAAATTTCTGCAGCTGTATTTTTAAAGGATTAGAAAAGTTTAGGACTGCTGGCAACACGTAAAGATAATGCACCGTGCTCAGGACATCAGCTGACCCAGAGGTCACAAAGGAATATTCATGTTTGCAACTGGTTACCTTCCATTTATGAATTTCCACCTTCTCAGGACCAGAGTAAACATATCAAAACTAATAATGGGGTTCCTTTACAAGTCCAATCAGTCCTCTCTTCCAACACAAAAGAGACTGTTTCCCCCCACAACTTTCCCCAAAATAAAAACAAAAGAGAGGGGAGGTGGTAAGGGGAGAATGAGGAACAAAGGGAGGAAGAAAAAAAAACAAACCCACAGCACTGACAGAAATGTTCATTCACATCTCCCAGCATCCATATGCCAGTAACCATATCATATCACATAACCATATAACCATATCATAACTCAATAACCATATCATATGCCCCAAAATGGTACCTGCAAGAGGTCTCTCGGAAGGAGATGTTTAAATCCCAGTGGGTGTGTATCCTGTCAACAAACAAACAAACAAACAGAGAGGTCAGTGGCACGGGCTCAATGCTGCATCTCTTGCTACTTAAAAAGATCTGCTCCACCCCGACAACCCACCTATGGCCCCCCAAACCCAACCCCATGAGGAGCCCACAGCTGGCAGCACCCCCGGGTGAGCTGTGCAGCACCCACAGACCTTCCCCTTGCTGCATGCAAGAGGTGCAGGGACTGCAGGATGTCATCTCGACTCCCAGGCCACATTCAGAGGAAGCAGAACGAGCTCAGCGTTGACATTTTACGAAGGAAACCCAAATCTGTCTGTGCTGTGTCCCCTCCTCCGCACCCGCCCCGGCTGTAAATAAATTATTAGCAATTTCCCACCTCGGAAATTAATTCCACGTACTCTGTCACTCTGCCTGCTGACAAGCAGCAATAGCAGATTCCAGATGAACAGAGCAGCCAAGGGGCTTGGTTTTTTGATGGATTTTTTCTTTTTTTCCCTTTGCTACTAAGACAGCATCCACCCCAACCCAGAGGGAAAAGGCCGACGCTTGACCTTCTGTGGTCTGGGGTTCTCCTCTCAAAAGCAGGGAGCACTGATCTCCCCTGGCTCAGGGGATGGTCTGTGACCACCACTGTGTCTCCACGTCACGGTGATTGATGACAACCCCAGCCATCTGAGACCAGCCTGGCAAGCTGGAGTCCATATCCTCGCCCAAACCCCGCTCCCACGGCTCCCAGAGCCTGCCAGGGAACGTGCTGGGTCCTGGTTGGGCAGATAAATCACCTCCTGCAGATGCAGGTTCCCAAAGGGCCGCAGATATTCACGAGTAGCAGAAACCAAAGGCACTTTCTGCACATTTTGTGTAGCCCTGCAGCAACTCCTGCCTCTGCCCCCAGCAGAAAAAGCAGCGGTGCGTGGCTGTGGAGCATCTGGCTGCAGGAGGAGCCTCACCTAAAACCTGCTGGAGTAAGAGAGAGCCCTTCCCCCGGTCTGAATGGGCTGTGAATTGGGCCAGAAAACACTTCACCATGACCAGAGAAGTCGATGGGGCTTCACTCAGGTTTGAGTGTCTGTTTAAGTGCTTTCCCGCTCCAGCCTAGTCCTGAAATTACCTGAGAACAACTCTTAGCACGGAAATAATTTCACATCCAAGACATGCTGGCTGCTGCCAGTTTTACTAATGTGATGGCAGAGCTTTTGTGCTCTTCCTGCAGGTCTGACTCAGAAAGGAGTCTGGTTATTCTTTTAGGGGTGAATAGTTCTTTTTCTAGATATTAACGTCCACCAATAAAAGCCATTCTCAGAACTCCACTTAGCAGTGCCACGTGAGCCTAGTTTTTCCTATTCTTCTTCCTCAGATCTACCAGTCTAGGAAATCTATCCCAGATTTCCACCTTCCCAGCATTTCATTTGCGAACAGAAATGGAGCAGGCTCTTCCCAGCTCCTGAGCTTAAAGCAGGAACAGTTGCTCTTCCAAGTTAAAATTCAGAAAATGTTTGAAAACTTTCTGGAAAGGAAAGGTCAAAGTGGGACATTGAGTAAAACTTCCATGAACTGAAATCTGGTCAGACTCTGGGACGTATTTGGACTCTCCAGGTAAGCTGATCTGAATCCCAGGAACAAAGCAAATTCAAACCAGGCAAGAAAGGCCTAGAAGGGTCTGTCCTGCTCACAGGAGAGTGGAGCTGGTGATAAGCCTAATTTTGCACTGCTCCCTGGAATAGAAGATCTCCTACACACACAAAACCTTCCTAAACCCCCCTTTAATTCCAGCTCAGCACCTTGCACTGAGCAAATCAGACCCTGGCAGCTGCTCCCTGGAAGTTGAGAGAGCCCCAAGCCCAGTGGGACCAGCTGGAAATCAGACTGCAAGGCTGAAAGAGAACCTTGTGCTCCTCCTGCTTCTCTGTCCATAAAACATCCTTCGGCACCCTCAAAAATAAATATATATATATATATAAAAAATATATATATACCTAAAAAATATATATATCTAAAATATATATACCTAATATATATATACACCTTAAATATATATATACATAAAATATATATCTAAAAAATATATATACTTAATATATATAAAAATATATAAATATACATACACACCTAATATATAAAACTATATAAATATATATATTTTATATATATATATAATACAACTATACTATAACTCATCTAAAAGCTCCCATCCACACTGGGAACTGTGACCACTTCCAGCTCCCTGACCACATCCTGGGACTGCACAACCTGTGCCATACTGGGAGGGTCCACATCCCACCCCAGTGCCAAGGAAGCAGGTACCTCCCAGCCATGGCACTGCCAAAGGGGGCACAAGGCTGGAGGGTGAAATGATCTCAGCCTTCCATAAAACGTAACTTCCCGTGGTCTGTGCAGCTCCTGCAGTGATCCCAAGGCTCAGGGGAAGGCCTTGTCTCATGGTGAGACTCAGCTCAGCTCGACTTCAAAGCCCAAGAGCACTTTGTGAGAGAAGGAGGAGGGAAAAGCTCATCCCAAAGGAACGGCTCGGGATCCACAGCGAGGCCGAAACATCCGTCTGCCGAGATGGATAATTAAACACTCACATTTAGACAAATGAATAGGTGAGAATGAAATTAAATTCTCATTATCTTTTTTGGGGGGGAGGGGGGAAGGAGGGAGGGACAGGGAGCAGAACCGACACTCGTTCCACTGAGCTGGGCCGTTATCACCAATTAGATTTCTGAGCCTAATGTACATCTTGTTTGAACAGGTTATTCATCCAATTGAAATCAAATTACTAATAATTTGCAAAGTATCGCCTACACAGGCCTATCCTTGGGTTGTATGAAGAGTGGTGAGCAGGAGCCAGTCCCTTACAAATTAATAGCAGAAAAGGAGGAGGGGAGGAAATAAAATCCACAGTCAGGCAAGTGAAGGTGCTGCAGGTGCTGCTTCTCTCCCAACTCCTCACCCACCTGAGGGCTTGGACATGGTGTGGTCAGTTAATTGTTCCATAAAAATGACCAAATGGGTCCCACAGAACCAGCTCCCTGCAGAGCCTGGTCAGCAGGGAGGGGGGCCCAAGGGGTAATTCACTACCTGCTGCTTCAGGAGGGGCTGGAATGTCAGGGTTTGGCTTGAGCAAAGAATTAAACACAAAAAATACTAACAGGAAGGTCTGAGGCTATTCAAGGCATCTCTGGAGCCTCGACTGCAATGAGAATCCAGCCCAGAAAAGCAAGTGGCAGAGCTGGCAAAATAATGGAGAGCAGCTGGGATAGTTTTTAATTTTTAAGTTGTTTCCTTCCCTGTCATTTCTCTCTTACTCCAGCGGTCCCTGCAACATTTCAACCCCGGGGAAGGGGCCAGGAGTGAGTCAGGTGTCTCCCTGACATCCTGTCACCCTCATTCCCAGCTGAGCTCCTGCACTATGGCCAACCTGCTCCCTGTGCTGTCCCAGGTACACACTGCAGGAATCCAGGGACCCAGACACATCCTATGGAGCATGGGGAACACTGGGCAGCACCCAGCTACAGGAACAGGTCATTACTGCCAGAAAAACCCATTACAGCATCAGCTCTTACCCACAACTGTCCCTTCCTACTCCCCCTTAATTATAAGGCCAACACTTCCTTTGGATGGAGTTTGTCCGAACCTCTCAATTTTCTAGGCCACAGAGAAGAGAAAAATATTGACAAGGTTTTTCCACATCCTCTGGTTTAGAAGTCTGACCTGAAGGGACAGCGCTGGTAAAAGGGAGAATGAGGGAATTTCTGCACAATGGGCACAGCCCAACACCACCAGGATCGCTGGGAATTCAACATGCCCTGGGTGCCACCACCGTGCACGGAAACACGGAATTCACAGTGCTGCAGGGAAGCAGCTTGGGGAGATGGACCTGCAGGTGCCATTCTCCTGGATGCTGGGTCAGATGGACAGAGCTGGCCCCTCTCTCCTCCCTGCTCTTCACAATTATCACTGTCTCAGCTTCCAGAGTCTCCCTCTATCCATGTCAGGCTATTTTCAGGCAGCCACCACCATTAAGAAGCTCGTGCAGGCAATGAGCAGGAGTTCAGGAAACCTCACCCATGGCTGGAAGAATGGCCCTATTACAGCAAGAACTTGGACTTGGGGCATCTGGGTTATTCTCCACCATGGAACTGATGTCAGATACAGGGAGACATGGAGAGCAGCCAAGAGCACTTGTGGGTCAAGGTTTCATTTCCTTTCACTCTTACACTTCACCTTTCTTGCAGGTCTTTTACCTCCCTCCTAAGACAGGAGGGATTTCTTGCTGTTTATTATATTTTATCCTGAAGCATCCCTGAGAAGTGAGTAGCCATTTTCTCTCTCTCTTCCCCCTCAAATCCATGTCCTCATTAGGTCAGTGACACGCTTCCTGGCACTCTGGACCAAGTCCAGCCTTTGCTTCCCAGAGGGATCTTTAATATATTTATTGAATACGGTGACTGTTGTTAAGTGGTGCATGGTTCAGAGGGGAAGAGGGAAGGGAAGGAGGGAGGAAAGAGAAAGGAGAAGAGAAAATAAAGAGCTGCAGAGGGAGGAAGAGGGGACTGATAGAATAAAACCAGTGAGAGCTGTGAAGAAGTATCATAAAGCAGCAAAATGTGTCTCCAGCCACAAGAGGGGCCCTGCCTCCCTCTTCTCGAGTCCTGGCAATTAGGAGAAGGGCTGTCGAGTCTGATCTGAGAGCCTGAGTCCCGCTGGAGCCCAGAGCCCTGCTCTGTCACGTCTCTCTCCAGTTGTGCAGTGCCTGGCAGAGCCCTGTCAGCTCAGCCCAGGCGAGGAGCAGCGTGGTGTGGCACATCCTGCCACGAGACTGAGCTCCAAAGGGAGCAGGGATGTCACACAGCTCTCATCCCGAGGCTGCTGGGGAGCATCTTGGGAAGAGGCCAAGCGAGAGAAGGCAGGCAGCCCTGTGCACATCAGCTGGGAAGGCACTGGGACCTCGTGGCTCTGAATCACAAGCAGGTGCATGAGACAAACATAATGGGGGGTGCTCAGGTCTGATCTTCAATCAATTAGGGAGTCAGAGAGCAGCAGCCTTCTGGGAGGTAGGAAATAGCTTTCCACTTAGGAAGGCAGGCAGAGGGAAGGCTGACAGTGCCAGCCATTAAGGCTTCATGGAGGTCAGTAATTTCCCTATTAGAAAATGGGTGCTGAGCGAGGGGAAGGCTGGAAAGCTGTTCAGAGAGGTGAGGGGAGGGCAACTCACCCTGTCTGGGCTCCATCCAACGTTCCTGTGTGGACAGGGGCAAGGAGACAGCGTCCCACCATGCCTTCTGTAAGCACCTTCCCTCCAAATGCTCTTCCCTGGTTTGAAATAACTCTAATCCCACGCCAGGTGTTAGACACTGGGGTCATACTGCTGACACAGCCAGAGAAGGGTGTGGGGGGGAAGTGACCTAAAAACAGGATGAAGGACTTGAAGGGCAGGATGAGGTTCTCCAGAAATCTGCTTCTCGTTGCACAGACACCCTGTTACAGGACAGCTTTTGTTATTTCTCCTCAAAATGGCTTTTATCTCAGTTCATTATTTGGCGAGGAACCCAGCCCGTTGTGTGCTCTCATTGTACAATCTGCTACTACTTTTGCTCCCAATTCTCTCTTTTTTTTTTTTTTTTTTTAGTAAAAGAATTTCAAAGGCAGTTTTGCCACATTTGCACCTCTCCTGCCCATTCCTCAGCCCCGTGTTCGTGTTCACTGATATCCCACAAGGGCTCCTTCAGAGACAGGTCAGGTCAAAAACTTTCACCATTTTAACAGGTGTTTAAGCATTACTGCCTCTTAGTCTTAGCCACACCATCACATTTTGCTGGGGACTTAAACAAAGCTGCTCCTAACCCACCCTGTTAAATCTCAGATGCTCTGATTGCATTTCTCCTCTTCTCTTTCCCTCCCCTCCCACACTAATGAAAGAGGCCAGTCTTTAAAATAGAAATTAAATTCATGCACCCACAAGACAATGCTGGGCTTAAATCCAACAGCATGTGAGGATCTTTACTGTTAAAGCTGAGCCTTATTCTCTGGCTGCACTGGCTTTCATCTCCTTGGTGTTTTTTGGGATAACATAATACCCTTGAAGGCAGTTTTCACCTCAGGGTGGAAAAGCTCCCGAGCTGAGGTAATGCATTTATCAGTGCTGGTTGGAACCTCCCTGTGAGTGTAAGGGAGTTAATGCTCTCCAAACTATTGCAGGGCAATGGAATCTGCAGCCTCCAACTTAGAATCTGGGAATCATTAAGGTTGGAAAAGCCCCTCTGTTATCACCAAGCCCAACCTTTCACCCAGCACTGTGTTCTCCACTAATCCCTGTCCCCAAGTGCCACATCCACACATTTTTTTGAATGCTCCCAGAGAAGGTGGTTCTACAACTTCTCTGCATGTCTTATTTGGTGTCTAGGATAACCCAGAGATGGGGTAAAAAAAGAGAAGACTGGCCTAACTTTCAGTTCAGCTTGCTGGGGAGAGGCAGCTTAGTTAACTGCCTGTGAGAAAGGAAAAAGGCAAAGGGTTTTTTTGCCTCTTTCTACCTGAATTCTGCCCTACATAGTCCTTGTAGCAGTGCAGCTATGTCAGTATTATTTTGGCTAAAATAACTGTACAGGTTGACATTGGTACAGAAATGCCCAATATTGACACCATTCTTTTTCCCCAAAGGAAAAACGATGTTCCCAGCCAGACAAACATCCTTACCAGGAGTCAGGAAAGCTTAACCAAACCATGGGAGTTTAGACAATGCTACTGTTGCATGTAGGCAGTGTTGTAAGAGAGCAAGATCTTCAGGAAGCTGAAATCTGATAGGAAGAAAGAGGATTTTTCCTCTGCAACATTGTCCCAATAACCCTTGGAGCTGAGTGCCTGGAGCCTGTGTCAGCACGGTGACACGGTTTTGGAAGGACGTGGTTGTGAAATCATTTGGCATCCACTGAATGCACTGACTTCAGTGGGAGCTACAGGTCTCTGCTCCTTTCTAGGACTGCAAGAACCTGCCAAGGCAGGTTTCCTCTGCCTCAGATCTCTTCTGAAGGCCACCACCACGGGCAAGATCACAGAGGAAATCAGTGTCAAAGGCGATGGTGCAGGACCGGCCAAGAAACTAAACTTCCAAGTCCTTTTCTAATCCCCAGAGTCTTTTCTTCAGACCTCAGAGTAACAGAAAGCATTCCCTCGTGCCAGCAGGGGAAGGAAAAACAGTCAACACAGGTGAAACTGGGAGCAGGAGAAAGCAGAAAAGGCACCAATGTTGAAAGCAGTGAGGCAGGTGTTTATGATGGCACGGGCACACAGGGGGGGCAGCCAGGGGTGCAAAAGAGGGAAGCACAGGTTTGCTCAGGCCCTGACCTTGTTTTCCTATCACAGTTTAACCTATTTCTTCCTCTCAGTGGGGGACAATAAACCCTCAGCCCAATCCATGCCCATCAGGGAGGACACAACAGGTGAATTAAAGCAGAAAGCAGATGGGGCAGTGTCTCTGCCGGGTCCCAGCTGTCGTGTCTGAGCTGTCTCGCCTTTATGCTGGGCTGTGTCTCCAGAGCCAGCCCCATCCCACCTTCCACCCCACTCCCTGCCTGCTAATGACACTGGGATCACAGCCAGAGCCTGCTCCTTCCAGCAGGGCTGAGCAGGAGTTGGGCCAAGCTTCCCATTCATGGCTCTGGAACAGCTGGAAACGGCCAGTCCTCCCCCTCTTTGGGGCAGGGGGACCCATTTCCAAGGGACAAAATGCTTGGAAGTGCTGGAGGATTGGAGCAGTCGATGTTCCCTGCCTGGGCACCAAGCACTGAATTTCTTTTCTCCTCTTCTTCCTGCACTCATCAGGAATGCTGCCTGCCCTGTTTGCTCCAGCTATTCCAGCTTTCCCCCCCCACACACACACTGCATCAGAGCTCCCAGGAAAACAAAAAGGAGAGCAACTGTACAAAAGCAATTAAGAGCCTAATCTACTTGGTAAGAATCCTGTCCTCCTCTGAGGAAACAAGACAAAGCTTAAACAAGAGACCTTCAGACAAACTGATTGAGAACTACTGGAGAGCACGGCAATACCAGGCTGGGGGACCACTGCCTAATAACCACTAAGTATTTTTCCTTCATTTCCTAATAAGCAAGGCAAAGCAATTACAGTAATTAAAGATTTAAGATAAGAGCACTTTATATTTGGGGGGCCCAGCATATCAATTATACAGTTATCATGTTGTTCTCCCTCCTAATGAGACAATCTAGCACTATAATTTCGCAGCATTAAAAGCATAATTAAAGGGGGCAGGAGAAGAAGGGAAGTTTACCAAAACTGATTAGGAGGGTTTCCTCTCCTCAGTGGCTCCTGTGCACACACAGAGCACAGATGCATTCCCCAAACACCCTTCCATTTCCAAGAGATAACCCTGGAACATGGCTGTTGGACAGCTGCAATGATAAACCCAGGCTTTAATTACAGGAGGGTTTTATGGGAAGAGCTGGTTGCTGGTTTTGTTGTTTTTCTGCTGTTTTCTCCCTACTCCCAAGCTCTTGGTTGCTGAATGTGTACCAGCATCTGTTGGAAGGTAAGGGGGAAATAGCTTATCTTCTCAGAGGCAAGAAACACATAAAACATAAGGAAAGCAATTACATGCCTTCAGTTCCCACTCCTCTGTTTTTATAGGGCTTGTCTTAGAATCTGAGTGATTTTATGCATCAGAGGGAGATGACAATCAAGATGAGTGGCAATGATATGCATGGGAGGCTGAGGCACAGTGCCTTTAGGTATCTATTTTCCTGTAGTTACAGCTTTTCTGAACTTCCTGTTTTTTTCAGAGGGATGAGAGAACCCAGAATTTTGCAGCTGAATATTGTGGCCACTCAGACCACACATGAGAGCCCAAGGGACAGTTACCATAATATAACTTAATCCCTTCTCCTCCTCCTCCTCTAATGCTGCACAATTCCAGGAGAAATGTGAGTGGTACTGGGAAAAACAGGATCAAAGTATGTAAGCACTGAGGTGAGCCCTCACCTGGGTTACTCTTTCCTGCTGCAACTTCATCACTTCTACATCACTACTACAGAGGTTCTCAGGATGCTATTTGACACTTGTCCTTCAGGACATAAAATACCACACACTGCTGCTCCACACCTCCTTCCCAAACTTTGCTCCCCAACGCTGAATTATCCAGTTTATATTACATCTGAATTTGGGGACAATTGAAAGCAAAAGGTAGGATTTTGGACCCATGCACCGCTGTGTGCTTTCAGACAGCTCTGTATAAGCCCACAGAGGAGTTTTTGGTCACGCAGTTCTTTGGCCACAAAGGCACAGAGAGTGAAACACAATTTACAGCCTGCAAATCCAGATGCCTTGAGGGCAAACATGAGGCCACACAGAGCCCCACTCGCCCCAAACAGGGGTGAGTAAAGAGAAAAAACAAGACCCAACTACTCTTTCTGAGCTATAATGTGGCATTTGCACTCCAATTTCAGGCCCTGGGGGTCACTCCACAGGGCAGTGTTGGCTCACAAAGGCTGGTCACCTGCTGCCCAGTTCTCTGTGCCTTTGCTCCTGCACTTCAGCACTCCCTGGCAGGAAAAGTACCTTCTTTTCATGATACTGATGTGGAGATCCTCCTCCTGCTTTACTTCGGGGTGCTGACCATTGCTCTTGTCGCTCTCTTCGCTGTCGTCGCTGTGCGAGAAAATCGAGGGGAGCTCTTTCTTCGGGATCCTGGTGGGAGGCAAAGGGATCGTCCTCTTCTCTGCCAGGCGGCCCCGGTTCTGGAATTAGTTGCAATGGGAAAGGGCAAGAGGAGGAGAGAAGAAAACAAAGGACTTGGTCAGGAAACTCAAACCCAAGGAGCTCCTCTCAAAGAGCTGCCCTGAGAAGGCAGCACTGTCAGTCCCACTGTTAGGTGGGTGGGCAAAGGCCCTGCTCACTTTGCAAGAGGCTTTGCAGCAAAGGCACAGCTGTATCTAATTCCAGTTCTAATCAAGTCATGCCCTTCCAGCCTCTCCCACCTCTTCACTCCTAGCTCGTGTCTGATCCACATCAATAGGAAAGGGAGATGGCACCAATCTTTCTCTCCAGAGTATTTCCTACCAAACATTGCACATTAACACAGTGGAGTAAGTTCAATTAAACCTCTGCCAGTAGCCCAGGGAAGCCATGATCCAGATAATCCAGAGCACTTCTGACTGTAAAGGGGGAAAACTGCCTGTGTCAGCCAGCAGCAGGTTCCTCTCACACCACTGAACAGTCCACAGCAACTTCAACCTGAATTACTGAGGCTACTTCCCACTGCTCCTCTGCATGTTGAGATGGACTGAGCCTTGCAGAGATGTCCCTCAGTGTTCCTCCCTCACCAACTCACTGGACATGGCACAGCTATGCAGAACTCCCAGGAGGCCTTTTCCCTCACATTTACAGAACCTGGCACAGCATAACCCTGGTCCCAACCTCCTCCTCTCTTCAAGAAGTGAGATGTATCACAGATCACCCTGTCCCTGCAGCCTCTGTGCCTGATCCACAAGAAGACACAAACCCAGTGCAGCCTAAGCCAGACTGTGCTGGGCTTTAGCTCCCACTGGGACAGAACAGGTTTTTAGGATTGGGGTGTTTGGCTCCATCTGTGACTGACCAAGACAAGAGCCATAATATGAGCAGTCCCAGTGGAAGATGTACACTGGAAACCCAGGGAGACTGTGGTGTCATTCCCCCCCCAACCCATCCCAGAATCTAAAATTTTAGCAAACAAAATGGTGAAACTGGGATGGGAACCACAGAGGGGGAAGTGAAGCACAGTCCTGCGCACGTGCTTTGTACAGGAAGAAAGGTGTGTGGAACAGGCTGAATAAGTGCAGAGTAACACTGAATTAATAACAGTTCCTCTGAAACATCGATTCCAACTTTCCAAGTAAACCTGGCAAAACACAAAGGTCCTGGGAAAGCCAGTCAGGCTCTCTGCAGGGGAGAACCAGGAACACTAAATGATGGAAGAGCCCGTGCTTTTTTTAAATTAAATAAATTAAGAACCTTCCACAAATACAAAACAAAAAACTTGTTTACTTCTGTCAATAAATTCCAGTTGTGCTCATTAAGGGGAGTCCTAATCGCTGTGATAATTAGCTAAATCCATCTGGAAGGCATCACCCCAAGGAGCCACGTTAGAGCTTTCCCACCCTGATGCAGGTCCAAGCCAAGAATGCAGCTGTCTGTGAACAGCAGACACCCAAGGGAGAGCAGAGCAGAGGGCCAAGCTGGCATAAAAACGGGAAAACACGTCCACAAGGAGAAAGACACGCACTTTATACACTCTGTGTGTGTCTCCAACCCTCATGTGGGAGGTGCATTTCCACCCCTGCCCCTCTCCTGCTCCAGTGCAAACAGAGAATGTGCACCAAGTTCACCCTCTGCCCAAAGTCACCTCGGGAGCACGAGCTCACTCGGAGCCAGAAGGACAGCAGGGAGGTGAGGAGAGAAAGGGAAAAGCCAGGGGATGGAAAGGAAAAGCAAGGAGGGCAGTATTTGCACCAGATTTCTGTCACGGACCAGCATGAGCTTCACCACCCAAAGCTTTCTGTGTTTTTCAGGAGTTGCAATTAGAGGGGACGGGGAGGGAGGGGGGTGCAAATTTCCGCTCCGGAATAATTGGAAATCGCTCTCTGCTGTGGCTTCGCGGGCTAAAGAGAACGGCACAGATCAGACACTAAAAATCATTTTATGGCCATTATGGCACCTCGGAGCAGTTAGCAGGTCTCAGTGACTGCCCAGGGACTCGTCAGCCCCGAGCAGAGTGAGAGGGCAGCAAACAGGGAGGCGCTGAGCCCACGGAAACAGCCCCCAGGCCACAGCACGGGTCGCCCCTTCCCCTGCTCCTCAGGGTGCTTTTTCTTTGCCTTTCTGTAAATTGTACCCTTACACCTAAAGCTGCTGCACATGCACACACATATATAACATACAGATATTGCAGATGTACCTATATAGGTAGCACCTAACACATCTTCCTTTAAAAGGCAAATAAATGAGCGTGAATGGAGGAAGAGAATTTGCATCTGCAGCGACCTCTGGTCACAGGTGACCTGCCCTGCTTTTGTAGGACGACAATAGAACCAGAGTGGTTCCAGTGTCCCTGCAAGCCCCAACATTCCAGCCCCAGCAATGCATTTATTTTTTTTAAGTTCTGTTTACTCTGTACTTTGCTTTTTTTTTTTTTTTGCCATCAGGTTTGGGGTGCTTTTATTTATTTATTTACTGCGTCTCTCAGTTCGCAGAAAATTAAAATAGACTGAGGCAATCAATTTTGCCTTTTATATTCATCTATAGTCAGTTTTGAATCAATTGCACTTTCTTAATCTGTTTAGAGGCATTCACCAGTAGATACACATTACTTTTAAATTAAGCACAAAGGTAGCCAGAAGCCTGGCCCAGAACCTGCTGCAATCAATTGCCTTTCCATTGACTTCAAAGGGCACTGGTCCAAGCTGCAAACAAAACAAAAAACACACTCCAAAACACACTAAGGAATCTTTCCTGGGTTTTGCTGAAGTTTTTTTTTTCAGTTGTGCAGATAGATTACAGAACAGCAATGTACCTGCAGAGGTGAGCAGTGGGTTGAGACACCTACAGTGACTCCAATTCAGGGTTATCAAGTAACCAGT
>NW_016690302.1:1410163-1502567 GCF_001604755.1 Lepidothrix coronata | reverse complement strand
GGCTGCCCCATCCCTGGAAGTGTCCAAGGCCAGGTTGGATGGGGCTTGGAGCAACTTGGTCCAGTGGAAGGTGTCCTTGCCCAGGGCAGGGAGTGGAACTGGATGATGTTTAAGACTCCTTCCAACCCAAACCATTCCATGATTCTATGAGTCTACGCTTGGGAAAGCAACCCAAAACCAACAGTCACATACTGTGAGAGCCAGGCACCTGGGACACTCCTTTCCCCATTAAATAACCCCATTTTTACACACCTGAAGAGCGGGGGGAAGGTGTCCTCTGCCAGCTGGCTTCTTCAAACCAGTGGGACTGTTTTAGCCAGTGAGTCAGAAGGAGCATTTTCTGGGGCTGCAGAGCCAGCAGCTGTCCCAGCAGGGGCAGAACCCCCAGCAGAAAGATGAGAGCAGTAAATGCAGCTCAGAGCTCATCCAGCACAGCCAGCTTGCCTGCCTGCCAGCTGCCCAGTCCAGGAGGACAGACAAAAAGTGGTAAGGAACAGAATATGCCCCTGAGAGCAGGGGGGGGGAACACAGGACCCCCCCAGAGGTGAAACAGCCAGGCAGCCAAAATGCTGATGCAGAGTTATGGCACAGGTAATAACAAACCTGCAACAAACCCTCCAACAACCTCTTCAGGGCCTGAGAGGAGTCCAACCAAAGAGCTTCCCTTCAGGACAGACACTGACTCAGCTCAGGGGAAACCTCTCCAGGCTTGCACCCTCCTTTCACAGCAAGAGGATTTCCCCCACTCCTTGGATCCAGGGTGGAGAACACGATATCTCTCTTTAATTAGTGTAACTAGAAAGTTAAAACGTTCCTGCAATTCTCCAAAGCCTTTCCAAGGGGTGAGCGTTGAGGGCACGGCAGAACTGCCTCGTGCATTAGGGCTCCCTTCCCCTTCATACATTGTGAAAGATTAATTTTGTGGGTTATGATTCCAGCTAACGAAGCACAGCTGGAGTTTGAGTCAATAAACCCTCCGTCCCCCCAGACAATTGAGCTCCCACCCGGCCGCTCCTGCGTCAGCCCAGCCCTCCGTCACTCACCACTTCACCCTCCCAGGGTCTTTTGACACCATTAATTGCTTTCATTGCCTCTCAAAGTATTGTCTGGGTGGGGGGTTGCTTTGTTTTTAAAAAATCACAGACAGGCATATTTCCTTTCCCCGGGAAAAAAAATCAGATGGGGGACCAGCACGCTATTTAAAGTCACCCACTATCCAGAGATTGAACTGCAATTAAAAAAAAAAATAAATAAAAACCACAACAACCTGGGGACAGCAGCAGGTTACCCGAGTGGAGAAGCCTGGAAGCCCCATCGTTCTTGCCATGAAAGGCAAGGACCGTCGGAAAGATGGAAAAGAAAACAGAGGGGATGTTTCTTCCCTTCCAGAGAGCTGGGGGGGAAATTCCGCTCCGGGTGGCTAAACAAGGTCAGCGGAGTTACAAAATAAAATCTCTCTTCCCCCCCCCACCCATCCAACCCCCTCGTGGCTCTCCCCTGGAGCCCCGTCCTCCCAGCCACGAATTCCAAAATCCGAAGTGTTGCATAAGAGCCCTGGGAGAGCTCGCAGATGGAATGACGGGCGGAGAGCATGGGACTTGGGGGAGAGACAGGAAGGGAGGGTTAGGAAAGGTTTCCTGCCCTGGGAGCTACTGCAACAAGGTCAAAACAGCTGAACGCCCTGGTGTGACATTCAGAGTCAGCCAGAGAAGGAAAGATTCCTTGCCGAGAGAGAGTCCCTGGTGAGCGTTTAATTGATCCCAGCAATGGAAAAGGCCTCTGCTCCGAGAGCTGCAAGGCAAAAAAGCTCCACGGAGAAAAAAAAAAACAACAAAACAAAACAAAATAATGCACATGAAAGCAAAGCTTTTTGCCGGTCCACATTAACTGCCAGCCAAACTCTGGACGTCTGATCCCGTCGGGAATTGACCCAAGCAGATGAGCAGGTGCAGTCCCTGCAGTCACCACTTCTCCAGCATCCAAGTCGGTACCATTAAAAAAAAAAAAAAGGAAAAAAAAAAAGCACAGAAATGCAAATGCACAACGAATTTGCACAAAAATATCAAAGCTGTTTGCGAGATGATTCACGTGCCCGTGATTCAACTCTCTAAAATAATTACTATTGGATAAAAAGGGAAAAAAAAAAAAACAAACAAAACCCAAAACCCTGCAGGAAAACAAAACCCCAGCACATGCATTCCTTCTGCATATGTAAAGCTGGGAAATACAGGGAGCAGACTGGGAATGCTGGGGGGAGGTAAGAGGGGAGGTTTGTGTGCTGCCAACGCTGGGAGCTGGAGAATTCTAAATCTTTTCCATATGTGAAGGAAATCCTCAAGCCCAGACAGCATTTTCTCTCTCTTTTTATTGATAATAAAGATAGGGAAAAGGAAAGGGGGAGGTTCTGAGAGCCAGGAATATTTTTCTTTTACTTTTCCAAATAATAAACCCACTCAAATGGCTTTAATTAGGGAAATTACACAGCAACGGAGACCACACATCCCTCTGTAGAATAACTGACAGACTTTGCATTTACCTTCAGCTGTGATTAGTGTAAACACCTAAGAAAGGGTCAAGTTGCCTTCCAAGATAATCCTCCCCTCTCCCCTGGGCCTTCATTAGCTGTTCCAGCCCAACGTGCTACCAGGACTGTTTCGGTAGCAAATCCGGCCCAGGCACAGCTCTGCTGCCCTGAGCTTACCAGCAACTCCATCAAAGCAGAGGTCACAGGCAGAGGAAGGTGTCCAGGCTCTCATCCCACCTCCTGCTCTGGTGTTCAGTAATGAACAGATGAATAAAACAACAGCCGGCGGCTTCTCCGCGGCGCTTTCCTGCCTCCCTGCCAGCCCCAGCCCAGCCCTTTCACCTGACCACTGACAGGTTTATTGTTCATCATCTCCTTCCAGGGACACCAGTGTTATGCTGGTGTTGTTCCAGAGCAGGAGGGATGGCCCAAAGTACAGAGGGAGCAGGAGGGAACAGACAGAAAAAATTAAGGCGATATAGAGCACGGAGACTCTTCCAGGTTTTGGGGACTGTGTCACACTCTTCATCAGAGTCTCGTGGAAGTGGTTTACAAGTTTTGGCAACGACTAGAGGAGCCAGCTGAGGAGGCAGGTGGGCATAACCAAACAGGTCTAAGAGCTGTCACCAAGGGACAAAAGATTTTGGGGATAACTGTCCCCCAGCAGGCTCTCAGGGGCTCCCCGTGACCATTCCTCATTAATGGTTTTGAGTTGTCGTCAACTGGTTTACAGATGAGCTCTCAACTCCAGCACAAAGAGCCCAGGCTCATTTTTTAGGGCATTTTATCTTCTGAGAGAAAGTGAAGTTTACCAGAGAAGAAAATTACCCTTAACCACAATTTCCCTGTGTGATCCCAAGCAACTCACTTGACCTCATCGTGCTCGGTCTCCTGCTATAAAAAGCCATCACCAACACATTCCCTCCCTTGTACCTATTTCTCCATCCTGTTTATATGGTTTATCCTGTTTATACTGGAAGCTCTTTTGGGGCAGAGAATGACGTGTCGAGTCTGAGGCTGCGCAGAGAAAACTGAGCTGGAGGTACTGCTAAAAGTGGAGAAAATACGCACGTTTGAAAGCAAAAGAAAAGTTCCCCGGAAGCGAAGCTGCAGCTCTTCCCATCAATATTAACAACGTTATTTTCTGAAAGCCCTAAAGAAACAGATGAACAAGATCTGTGAACAGAAGGGAACATTTCCCATTTATTATCTCTCGGTGAATTATAAAGCCTAAAGGATAATTTGTTAATAGGGCGAGAGCTGTGCGTTTCTGGAGAAGCCAACTGGAATTTCCAGTCTTTGGAGGGAGGTAAGTCTAAGAGAGAAAAATCTATCAGCCCTTTGGAGCTACCTGTTTTCAAAAACTCTTTGGAAGAAGGCTGAAAAGTGGCCTAGTCTTTGTTTTCTGTGTCTGCTTCCACATCAAATGGCTTTGTCCCTTTCAGTCTGAGGTTGCAAAGAAGGAAGCAGAGATGTGAAGCCAGGTCCTCAGGCAATGTAAGTCAGTATTAATGGAGCAAAAGTCAACTTACACCAGCTGAGGATGTGCTACACTGTTGCTATCTCCTAAACAAAGGCAAAACTTACATATTTTTCTCTCTTTTTTTTTTTTCTTTCCTGCTCCTCCTGTCTGGTGAAGAGACAAGGAGCAAAAGGGCATGGATGCTTTCAGACATTTCCCCTTCTCTTCCTTCCCCTCACTGCTGTACCTTTCGAGTGGCAGAAAAACACAAGAGAACAAAATTAACGGCCCATCGTTCCCTCAGGTGTAAATGTTTCACTCCAAAGTTTCATTCCAGCGGGTCCAAGAGAACACAGCAAGTCTGAAATACTTCAGCAGCAGGAATCTGACTGGGCTTTATGCTCCTACTCTGCTCTGGAGACACACACTTAAAGCACTTGGGATCCTTGAGATATCCAAGCGTGGCTCAGAGCCTGCTCAGCCAAGAGGAGATGGACGTGGGCTGTGTTCAAGTCCTACAAAAATGAGGACCAGCCACTGCAGATCTTCACTGGGCAGGGTGCAATTTCTGCCTCGAGTTCTGTTTTGAGCTTTTTTTTCTTTTTTTGATAAGTCTTCGCTGTCTTAAAGAGCAACTTTCACGAGATTAAACAGAGAAGTTTAAGTTTCTCCCCAAATGCCTGTTGCTGCTCTAACAGAAACCAAACCAGGTTTTATCTGAACAGCTGAGCATGTTTCACAAAGAAAATTCACTAATTACTATCTTCACCTAATGGCACAGACAGACCTGGATTTGTTGCATCAGTCCCTCCTTTTCTTGTCCATATGAAAGAAGATTTTCACTGCTGCTGTAGTTATTGAGAGCCACAGCTGGTTCTGCTGGAAAGACCCAATCCAACACCATCCTTAAAAGCTGGGCTTCCAGAGTACTGAAGTGAATCAAAATACTGATCACTGATGACTTAGAAACCATAAGCTCATGGTTCAGCTTGCAGAGTGGCAGCCCCCAACCCCAGCCTTGCTCACCTCGAACATCCTGGTGCTGGACTGACCCCAGAATCACCTCCTGTCCATCCCCACAGCTGGACCACTCTCGTCACAGGCAGAAGGAGATGGCAACTAACCAGAGGGCAACGCTTCTCAGCTTTAAAAGGATTTGTTTCCCCTCAGTTTCCCTCAAAACTGAAGCAACCAAACTGACAGGAGCAGAGAAACAGCAGCTGCTCCACACAGCGGGGACGAGTAACCAGAGCTTAGAGTTACATCCCAGTATTCCCCAGGGAAGCTGGTGCCAAAAACCAGCCACATCTGCCTCCGTGACAGGACCACCCAGCACATCCTCCCTGCATGGCAGACACCCCTCTTCAAGAGCCTTGAGCTCAAGCCTCCATTTAACACCTGCACAGAGACCAACCAGGCTGGTTAAGGTGTAAAAAGATCCCCATCCTGTGGTGTTCCAAGTCTGATCCCAGCACTGACGAGCAGGTCAGAAAAATCTGAGGACGGAGCTGCCGCCTCACGAGTGAGCAACAGCCAGGTCTGCCCACAAAGCTTCCCTGGGATGACTCAGCCCAGGCAAACCTTGAAAATCCAAAGCAAACAAGAAAACCACCAATATTAATTAAGACTCTGCAAAAAAAAAAAAAAAAGCCTGGTGTTTAAGGAGCCATCATAAACCGTGGATACCAAAGCAAAACAGAGAAAGGTGCAGTTCACTCACAGATGTGGCACCGTGGGCAGAGTTTGCCTGAGCAGAATGTGTTCAAGGTGACACTCCAGGTTTGGAAGGACCCTTTTTTTTACAAATCAAACCCTCTGACACCTGCTGCATGCACAGTAGTGAAGCCACAGCGTCCCTGGAGCCCCTTCCCTACCACACAGAGCCAAAACCCAGTGGAGTCTGAGCCAACTGTCATCTGCTACGCTGCCATGACACAACACTTTCTGTTTGGAAAGCACAGTGTGTTTATAAACTTCTGTTATTAAAGGATTTAACACATCTGGAAGGCTGGTGAGGAGCAGCAGGTCCATTTCACAGCATGGTGAAGATATGTAAGATGATGAATTAAGTCACACAGCGAGGCCACTGCAGAGCCAGGAGCTGCCTGTTGCACTTCCAAAGCCAAAGGGAAAATAACATTCACATCCAGTGTGGAGAAACAGCTCTGTGGACCCCTTTCAACAATCACAGGAACTGGGCTGCAATACCTGAGCAATGCCATCAGGTGCTGTGGGCATAAACTCATCCTTTCAAGTGAAAACCAGCCGAAGCTGCCCCACTCTCTCCCTCCCAATCCCGCTGCCTTCAGATGTGCACACACACACACACACACACACACACACAGAGCCTCCACGAGGGAAGCACAAAGGACGTGGTTCAGATAATTGGAAGAGACCGACTGACAAATTGATCCTCCGCTCCTTTAACCTGAGCGGTGTCACCGAGCGCGGGTGACAAAGAGCTGTGCAGGCACAGAAGTGCCCGTCACCGCGCCGGGGGTGTCCTTGTTCACTGTTCAGCACCAGCCAGCCCCGCACTGAGGCTGCACGGGGCAGTCACCCCTGGCAGGGGACTCACAGCACCCCCTTAAAGTCATTTTGGGGCGATTATCTGACTTCATGCACAGCCTGCACGGTGGAAAGGACTCGCACAAGATCTGCTGGGTAAGGACAAAACGAGGGAGAACGAGAGCAGTTGTGTCTGTCACTCTGCTCCTGCTGTCACCTCCCTTGTGTTACACGCCGTGTGGTGATGTAAAACCAGCAAAAAGACCGTTTCCCCCTTCTCCTCCTTTCCCTGTTACCTTTCACAGCTCAAGGTCCCCTTTTCTGTCCTTTTATCCGTTTCCTTAAGCCTTGTCTCCCTTCCCACATCCCTCCCAACCCCAAACCAGCACACATTACCTATGCAAACCACTGCTTCCATCCCCGATCCGTGATTTGCCTGCCACACCTGGGGGATTTCCCAGCAAATTGTATTACTTTATTTGGTCAATTGGCCTACAAATTGATTTTCCTGTACAAATAATGAACATTTATGGTTATTTTCCCCATAGACTGCTTTATTTCACATGTAACAAAGACTGATTTCCTCCAGGTTTTGAGACCTGAGCATATGAGCTGCAGTTACTGTGACCCCTGGGTGATGGATGGCAAGGACTCGAAGCACAACAGGAGGGTCTGGGGTTGGTTTTTTTCTCCCCTTACTACAGAGAGAGGGCAGCTGGAAGTATAAACACTGGTACCAAACCAAGGAATTCTGTTTACTATGGGAATAAATTGGACTGTCTTAAAAGATCCTCAGTCCTAGGATCAGCCCCAAGGCCGAGCAAATGCCCATGAAGGAATCAGGGGGGACAGAGGACTGAGCTGGTGTCCTGGACAGGGATGGCAGAAGGCTGTGAGCCACCAGCATGGCCAGATGCCCACAGCATTTGAAACGGCATCCCCTGCTCATCACAGTTTTTTGGGGACACTCTGCAAGGCCTTTCCTTAATCTCAATGATGTCATTGTGGAGGAAAGGGGAGGAGGAGGAATCAGGGAAGAAGGGTTTCTAGAAAACCAGCTGGGAGCGAGGGGGGCCTGCTGTGATTCGTGGGCAGGGAGTGCAGTGTTGTTCTGCCCTCACCTCCCCAAGGGTGCAGAGCCACAGCAACAGCTCCACAATACATTTCCCTTCCACTAATGAGAAAACGACTTTCGAGACAGAGCCTGGAGCAAGTTTTGAAGGTCACTCCCCGCAGGTGTGGGAATGAATTGGGCTAGACCAGGGTCCAAGCCTAAGTTATTCTGCTTAGGCCACAAAGGCTTATTTGTGTGCATGGGGGGGGTTAATAGCCCGAGGGCTGTGATGTGTGTGTATGTTTAATTTAATACCTCTTGATGGCTGAGGCTTCGAGGGACAGGGAGGCCTCAGCCTTGGCACTGAGGAAAGGCAGAGACAGGGAGGTTTCTGAGGTGAATCTGAGTGAGGGTGGACACAGAAGGGAAAGTCAATTATGTGGAATAAGTCTCGGCTGCCTGCAATTCCCCATCCCCAGTCCTCGGGGGCGGGTTTGGCCCATGAAGTCTGACTTCAAATCCAATAAAAAATTAACTGATTTTGAACAACTACTAGACATGCCTCCTTGGAGTTTTAAGACGTGCTCTTCAGCTGCAGCGCAGAGTGGAATTAATGAACGGAAAGAGAGGCTGAGAGTATCAGGCATGAGGCTGAAGGCACTGCCAAATTCCTGCTTAGCTTCTCTGACTCGGAGGGGGGGTCCCTCCCTTCTTCTTGGCACTGCTAAGGACTGACATGCCCTCGGTCCATCAAGATGCTGCTCGGCTGAGAGCCCCACAAAGAGCTATGTCATGACTGAGGGGACACTCATCCTCCATCACAAGCTACTCCAGGCAAGGATGCATCTCCCAGAGCCTGTCAGTTCGGTGTGCAGACGTTTCACTCTGCGCTGTGCTTCCATGGGCTCCACAGCTGAACTGCTACACAGCCCCACCAGAACACATCTGAAAGTCCACCTCGACAGGGACATCAGTGCTAGGAGATCAAGTTTGCCCTCACACCCCACTCCTACTCAGAAGCCAGATGACATGTGCTGGTGGAGCCAGCAGAGAGGGAACCTAAATGCTGAGAGGGGACACTGAGATTCCAAGTGCTTTGTGTGAAGAAATGGGGTGTCAGACAGGTGACCTGCTGTGGGCATCACAACACCTCCGACAAGGACAACAAAAAGGAGCTGATTATCAGCTTCACAGGGTGCAGTCCCTGCAATCACACTGTGAAACCCATTCTCCTCACTCAGCTGACACGATGAGCAAACATTAAAGTCCAGCTCCAGGGTAGCAGTAACTGCACTTTGCAGTTGTCCATAACCTTTCACTCCAAGGCCTGCAGCAGCTCTTCCAAAAAGAGGCACAGGCTAGGATTCTACTTTTGGACCATCATCTAGATGATGACTGAGACCAAGGACAAGTATGGTGGGACAACCTGCTCATCATCACGTGGTAAAATAATACAGGATCCAAGCCTGGGACAGCACAGTCCTGACTCGAAATTTGGGGCTCCCACCACTCAGTAACCAGTGCACCCCTGAAAAAGATACCGAGCTGCGATCTGTGAGTAACTGAAGGGAGATCTGACACTGGTGTTTGCATCTGTGTCCTGACCCCAGCAATCCCTGCTTGCTCACAGGTGTGTTCTGCACACCCTGGGACGGTGCCCATCATTCACCACGACTGTGCAGCACCCAGAACCACGGCTTCCCTCACCCTGTGTGTCCTAACAAAACCAAAGGATAAGCCACAACCACTCACAGAAATATGCAACCAGCTGGCTCAGCACATTGGGAGCAACACAAGATGATACCACGCGATTTACAATACATTTGTATATAAAAATACCACTGGGAAATAAATACCCAACAAATACGGTGGCTTTCCAGGGAGTGCTGAATGAAGTAGGGAGTGTTGGGAGGTGTATGTTTTGAAGGTAAACACAAAGAGAATATAAAAAAATACAAGAGAGGTAAATAATTCATCAAAAGAATGAGAAACAAGAAGCTGAAAGGAAAAAAAAAATAAATAAAAGAAATACCAAAGGGAAGAGTTTTCTGAGAAGGCTGGAAAAAAAATTAACCTCTCACAGGAGTGAAAACCAGAGCCAAAATTAATTGGAGTAAAATGGTGTGGGAGGAAGTCTTTAAAGGTGAAACATTTTATCTGGGGATGGTATCTCCCCTCTTAGGCACTGAAGCATTTCCCCAAGGTGGGAAAGGGCTGCCAAGCTGCTGACAGAGACAGTGTGGTCTTACATGGCTCCCAGCAACACTAAAACCACGGGCAGAGACTTCCAGCCAGTCACACAACAAAACAAACCTGCTCACACACCAGCACCTGTTCTCAAGCAAGTCTAATGCTCATCATCCAATCCATCTTTCATCCAATGCCACCAAATCATCCATCTATTGTACATAAAACTGCACGGACACAACTTGCCCATAACTATTTGTAAGTCTTGTAGGTTTTCTTCAGGTTTTCTTTAAGACCAAGAACTCGCTCCAGAAAAGGAGCAAGTATTTGTATTTGGAAGTTTTGGCAACTTTTGCAACTGACCCCAAAATGCTGCACATCTGTAAAAAACCTAACTAAAGAACACAGTTGTTTTTGGTGTGGACACTAAAATGAGTGGAACAGCCCAGGCTGTGGTTCCTTCCCATCACAGAACGACACTGAGCTGGAAAGCACCTGGATGGTGCTTTACCTGGATGGTGCTGGACCTGCACTGGGCCTCCTGGAGGAGGGGGAATGTGGGGCTCAATAGGTGGCACTCTTCCTTCTTGAATTGATGTGTTTGGGTACTCAGAGGTGCCGGGAGAGCAAATTTAAGGCCCTGAGTTGTTATTTACTTGGTGATTTTCGGGGCCTGTTAAAATAAAAACCCCAGCCAAGCACAAGCTTTACCAATTACACTCTGTGCCAATCCTAATTATCCCCCTGCAGCCCCACCAGACACAGACTCCTCGGCGGCCACATGATCCTCTTGTGCACTGCTAAGCAGCTCTGCTTTACCAGGGAGCATCTGCACTGGAGAAGTCCCTAAAAGTGAAAGTGAAATCCCACCCTGGGCACGTTTCCATCCCATCTTCCTCCTGCAGAAACCACCAGTTCCCAATCCTGTCCGTAATCCTGCTCTATTCCTGTCCAGGAATCCCTGTCTCCAGTTCAGGGTAAGTTCCATCCACAGGAGTTTCTCCTCTCATTAGCCAAATTTGGAAAAAAAAAAAAAAACACAAAAAAGACATAATGTTTTGTGCCCCGGAGCGACAGAGGACTTGTTTTCTAACCCTCTTTAGGGGCCTTCCATAGGGAATTAGTCATGGAGGTGAGTAATATCCCTGATTTGACACAGGGAGAGTGAGCAGGCACCTGACAGGTTAGCAGGAGCTGCTATATTTAGGTGCCATTAGCACACACATGTCCTCACACATTCCTACAGGCACACCCGTGTTCAGCATGTCCAGAAGGCACGGGAAGGGAGCAGGTAAAATCCAGTGCCTTCCCTGCATTTCCCAGGGAGCAGGTAAGAAGTGAGGGGATTCTCTTCTCCCTGTCTTATCCCCACCCAAGTTTAGAGCCGCTGAAATCCTGAAAGCAGAGCTGACTTTTGCTCTCTGTGATCACAGAAAGGGTTGATTCCAGTCTAGTCTGGAGAGCAAGACAAAGATTCAGATCAAATCTCACTCCAGCTCTTCTGCCTGCAAGGACCTTGTCCCAGAGAGCAGCTCAGGTAACATAAAACACCCAGAGAGTTTAGCCACAGATTTTCAAATGTTTCTGATTTACTGGACACTTGCAGACTGAACTTAAATCTCCTGATGACAGGCTTGCTTTCCCTGATTAGTCCCCAGAGATTCCCCAGAGATTCCTGAGTCCACGCACCAGCTACGGCCAACGGAGCAAAGGATGGACACCAGTGGTCTGGGCTGGGACTGGGACTCTTGGAAGTTGAGCTCAGAAGGAAGAGCTGAGCAGCAGCTGGGGCAGTGGCTCCCCTCCAGACCTGGAACACACCTCTGCTGGTGTTCTCACCAGCTTCACAGCTCAGGGGGGGACACAGCAAGGTCAGGGACTCGGATGTCATCCCATGCCAGCTCTGGAGGACGTCTGCAGTGGCACTGAAGATGTCCCACAATGGCATCAGATGGCCCTGCTGCACTTATGCAGAAGGCAGAGGTGTGTCAAGCATTCCTCCCTGCTCCTTCCACTTTTCCCTCAGTGCCCCTCTCCCATCAACTCCTAAACCCAACCAAAAACCACCCCCTTCCCCCTACAGGGTCCCTGTGCTTTCACAGCTCAGTGAAAGAGAGGCCAAGCAGCACAGCCACCACCCCCAGCTGCCTGCCCTGCCCGGGGGCCTTTCATTTCCCCAAAAGCAGCCCCAGGATCCAGCCGGCCCCAGATGAGTCACCCTGCCCGTCTGGGTCCCTCCCAGGGCAGGGTGTGGGGGTGGAAGGGCTGGGGCTCCCTGCAGGCATTGCCACACAGCCCTTTTTCCTCACCCCACCCCAAAGGGAGAGCAAACAGCGACTCTCACCCAGGGAAGGGGGAGAAACGCGGGGCACAGGGATGAAGGGGAGGGAAAACGAGCAGGGATTCCAGCCCAGTTGCAGTTTATCTGCTGTACTGGGATGGTACTGGTACGGGGATCCCTGATGCAAACACAGCTCAACGACTGTCTTGCCAGGAATTCCCTGCACGAGGAAGGGAGTGCAGTCTCTTCCAGACGGATCTGAACTCCTTCTCTGGAGTTCCCTCGCTCCAGCTCAACACAAAAGCAAAATACAAATGTCAAAGCACAGCACAGCATCACCTGAACTCCACGGTGTAGTCTCTGCACAGGCAAAACCAAATCAAACCCCAGCACAAACCCAAATTCTGATATTGGATACTCAAGAGAAACAGCCAAAATAAAGAGTTAATCAAATCAGGGTCAAAATCTTACACCCACTGGTTCTGGAGACACAAGATCAGGTCTGAGAGGCAGCTCCTAAGAACTAAATGCCCTATTAAAATAAATAGGGATCAGATGGACAAATCCCTCCAGACATTTCAGCTGGCTCTTTCTCTGCACTGTGCTGAGGCAGGTGAGTCATTCCCAAACAGAGCAAGAGGAAAGCAATGCCAGGCCCTCCAACAGGCAGAGCTCTGGGTTTGTTTGGACACTGGGTGCCAGCTGGAACTCTTATTTTTTGATCCCCTCTGAAATCGCATTTAAAGTTGGGAAGGTAAATGAAAGGCAAGGAAAACAGTATTTAAAAATACAAGTTGAACGAACAATAATTGCAGATTCCTTCACAAAGGCTGCCAAGGTGGAATTCAGGTGGAAAGAAACTCTGGCCCCCTCGGGAAGCCACTGATCCCTGTGGCTCCTCGAGATGTTATTTGCCGAGCCCAGGAAGTCAGCTGGAAGAGAGGGATAAGGGGAAGGAGATTAGAAGAGCTCCACCTCCCCTGGAGGAGGGGACACCACACAAGAGCACCTTATTTTTCAGGGAGATCTGTTGTACTGGCACTGCTGTTGAACAACACAAGCAGTGAATATGCTTTTTAAATCAAGAACGTGTAGCACAAGCTCCTGAGCTGCTGCCTCTCACCCCTTATCTCCTCCTCAGAGTTTTTATTCCTGTCTTCCCTCACCTGCCAACCTGCAGCTGCAGCACAGCTCGCCTTTTTCTTGACAATGAAGTTATATTTTATCCTCTCTGCGAGGAAATGAAGCACAACAAGACCCAAAAGTTTGCTGACTGCTGTGTCCTGCACTGCTGGATGAGCTGCTGTCCTTCCACGGGCAGGGAGAACGGGGTGCAGGTGACAGGGAAACATGGCAAGGAAGCAGGAGAGAGCTCCTGTCTGGATCCTGACTCTGTATTCCTTGGCTCCACCACCAGCCTGGAGTCCCCAAAAACAACTCCTGGTGTGCTGTACAAACAAGGAACAAACCTGGCCCCAAGATCTCTGCTGTTGAAATAAAGGCACTTGTAAAAATATCTGACAGCTCCTCCACCTCCTTGCTCCCTCCTCGCTAATTTTATTGCAAGTGCAACAGTGGGTATTTCGTGCAGTGAAACAGTTTCTTCTGAGCCAGGTTTGCAACTGCTCTGTTATTTCCTTCTGGGTTTCAGTCAGCATTTCTGGGGCCTCAAAAACATACATATGTATTTTTTTAAATTAATTACTCATAACACCCTTGTCACCTCATGCAGCAGAAAGGGGCTATGCTTGACCTTTAGGCAACAGGAAGGGAGCTCACCCTGCACTCTGCAGCAGCAGCTCTCTGCAGCCTATTAAGGGCTAATTCAGCAGTAACAGGGAAAGAGAATTATTTCAAATACATTTCAGGCTTCTTTGGACAGGAGTGCTTCATCAAAGCTGGGGAAATGCTGTCATTGGGCCTTTTGGCTTCCACCTGTAAAGAACTTAAACTTGCTGCATGTGCAAAGTCCTATGGGGTGCGTGGGTCAGATGTGCCAAAAAAATAATAACCAGTGTAATGTTATTTCTATAATTCTACTGATGACCATGGTCAGGGGAGAGAGGGCAGGAGGAAGCAGGAGCCAGCACACACTCTGCACCAAGCTATCCCTGCCCTGCAAGTCCCCAGCAGGTCCTTGGAGTGTTCCTTCACAGTTCCTTGCTGGCAGTAAAGGAAAGCTGAGACATGCTAATGGCACATTCCCTTCCCAACCTCGTGGGTATCCCGGTGGGATTAACACAGCATTAACTCCCACACCCTTTCTTTCATGGCTTTTGGTACACAGGGAGAAGCAGGAAAGGTCTCTTCAGGTCTTCCCTGCAGGAAGGGGCCACTACAGCATCTCACAAAGAGGGAGAACTCAGTGAGCAAAGGTTTGGGGCCATATGAGCTGCTGACCCTCCAACCCCTGATCCCTCCTCACCTTTTCCCCTCCTTCATCGTCCCAGAAAATCTTTGGTGCAATTCTCTGCACTGTTAACCCAGGAAGGATTCACTTAAGGCTCTGCAGCTGAGGCTCCTGAGGTTTTTTCCCTCACCCAATTTTCTGTCCACGTGGTGGATAAGCCAGTTGAAGAGAGAGGGATAACTGAGATGGGCCAGAAGAGCAGTTTTGAGTTTCTGACTGTATTTTTAATTATTTGGATGGCACTTACAAGCCAATGACAGCTGTCCTATAAATCTAAAACAATTAAATAAAATAAGCATAAGCTAAATAATAGTTTTGTATGTGCCATGCATATTTAAATACCCAAATCACGAGTGTGATATTAATAAAGTGTATCAAAGTTCACACTGACATAAACCAGATTTATTGGGCTATATATATAGTACAGCTGGGCCTTATATATATAGCATCACAGAGGTGGCAAAAGCAATAAAAACCTAATCTGTTTGTAGGCAAGCAGCCACCATCGTGTTTGATGGGTTCACACAGGCACAAAAAACTCAAAACCCAGCTTTATTCCCTCAATTTCAAAGATCTAATGAGCTCTCTGCATATGACAGCTCAGGTCCTTCTCCCCTCCCACCTGACACCATTCCCCACACGTTCACTCACAAACCATTTCAGCCTTCAGCCAGCCCTGAGATGCTCTAATTTATGCCACAGAACAAAAAAAAAAAAAAAAAATGCTCTCAGCAGCCACTGAAGAGCTGTATAAAAGGAAGAATTTTCCTTCTCCACCCTGTTAGGGTGGGTTCATCCTGATTCAGGGCCCTCAAACCAGCCCAACTGATCACACCAAAGTGCTGCCACTGCAGAGCTTCTCTTTTTGGTCAGTCTTTGCTGACAGGTAAGGACTGAGTGATCTGTGGAGACTGAGCATCCCTTCTGCTCCCTGGGAATCCCTCCTGGCCAGGGAAGTGGAGAAGGTGCTCCTGGGGCTGACACAAGAGAGGGCTGAGGATAAACAGGGCAGCTACTAAAAAGGGAATGGAGCCTCAGGGGCTGTGACACGGGGGGAACTCCATTTCCAGCTGTTTCCCTGGATGACAAGGGGTCATTTCCTCTCCTCTCCTCATCATCCACTTCTCTCTCATCTATTTTTAAAACAGGGGGGTTCATTTTAAGGGAAAATAACGCAGCACCCAAAATTGGTCCCTCTCTGGGATTAACAACACAGCCCTTACTCCAAAGCCCAGCCCACCTAACGCTGCATTGCAAGAGCAGCCAAAAAAGCCCCAAGAAAACACACACCGAAATGCCAGCACGTTTCCCAGCACTCTGTGGAGCAGCCTGGGTGATGCCACGCATCTTCTTCAGCTCTAATTACCAGGATTCTCTGATCAAGGCACAATTATTTGCTGATCAAGGGTATTATTGATTCTAACCCGTTGGCCTACTGGGATCGGTCTGAATGACACGGCAGACCCGGACAGATTAAATACTGTCAGAACATTCCAGGGAAGCTTTGAGGGAAGATTCTCTTCCTGTTACTGCCTCAGCATATGTCAAGTTTCACAGCTCGTAGGATATCAAGATGTTTTGTGCCAGGCAGGGCTAACAGCACAGCATCTCAGTGCCAGCCAGAGCTGGGGAGGGTTCTCTCTGCAGAGGAATGCAAGAGTGAAGAGGGAGGTGGACAAGAGGGCACTTCCTATAACAGTCCTTCTGGTAAGCAGTGAAGGTGAGGGTTCCAGATGTGCCACGAGCCCACCTCTTCTCCTGTGCTGACATCCTTCCAAGAGGATTCAAGGCACACACCAAAGGAAGGTGGATGTGGCTGTTTAAGGAGCTGCAGCTCTGACAGAACACACGTGAGCACATCTTTAGGCAGCTCAGATTCCACCTCGCTTCGTAATCTGGCAGCAGACTGCGAGGATCAGGAGAAAACCAAAGCAGTCAGACAAGAGAGCAAACTGGAACAGCATCGAGGTGGGGGAAAGGCTTGGCCCTCACGAGAAAGCCACAGAGGTCATTTGTTTGCAGCCCAGCACATCTATTCATTACCCAAACCCACAAGCTCGGGCTGGCAAGGAGCAAACACCACGTGGAGAGGACGGAGAGGAAGCAGCATTCCCTCCACAGAGGCACCTCCAGCTGCTCCACACACCGGGTTTGTGATCAAACCCACACTCAACAGGAGGCAAAAAGGCAGAAATCCCACTGGAGGCATGAAGCAAATCCTAAGGAGTAACAGACTTTAAGCCAGTTGGATATTCCATCAGCACAACACGAAGGGCCTCTGTGGTGGGGAAGGCCCGTCCTTCCCCACCCACCAGGGAGATTTTAATCTTCAATAATTGCAGGTGTGATTTTAACAATGCCTTCATTCACGGGAGAACTCCAAACTGGTTTGTAAACTGGCAGGAGGCAAATAATGGTTTCGGCCTATTATCAGGTGGGAAGGGTAGAACCACCAGAAATGCTGAAAAAATAAGAATATTCAACAAATATTTTTCTTTCTGCCCCGGGAGAAAAAGCCAGCCCTGATATGGTATGGATATGAAATACTTTTCAATCCAGCAGTGAATTAGGAGGTTCCCAAACAGAAACTTCTTAAGTGATAATAGATTTAAATCAGCAGATTTAGATAAGTTGCTCTCGAAGACTTTCGGAATAGTTATCCCGGGATGTTCTCCAGAGTCTTCACTCAAGATTTTTATTGAGCCTCAGAACAATGAGGAAATACAAAGTAAACAGGAAAACACGGCACTGTGACTGCATTTTAAAAAGCATAAGCAGACTAATCCAAGGAATTTTATAACCCCCAGGAGAAATAATGAAATAGAGGAACTGGACGAGTCATAATAAATTAATGGAGGGTGATATAATTTATGCAAATTAAAGCTTGTTAATGGAAAAGATGTTAAACTAATATATCTTTTTTGCTGAGACAATGGCACCGGGGTAATGTGCTTAGATTTCTGCAAGGTGTTTGATCTTACACCACCACACAACTTTGTGAGTGAGAAATAAGAGCACTACAAGTGAGAATTCAGACCTCCTGTGTCCTCAGGTACCAAGACTGGGCTAGTGGAAGGTGTCCCTGCCCATGGCAGGGGGCTGGAATGAGATGAGCTTTCAGGTCCCCTCCCACCCAAACCATCCTGTGATTCTATGATTCTGAAAACACTCTGCCAACAACATGTCCTGTTGTCCTGCTGGTGAGGGTGGAATTAGACACGGTGCAGATCTATTTAGAGTTTGGTCTTAACACACAGGACTCGCACACAAACATTTTTCAGCCTCCTCTGTCCTTCCCTTTCTCCCACTTCGTTGCATGGAAGTGTTTCCTTGTGATATGGGGGGGGGGGGAATTAGTTTTTGCTCTTGTTTCCAGAGCTTGGTATGAAAAGCAGTCCAGAGGGTTAGAGGAGTCCCACCACAACAAAAAAATGACTCTCAAGATGCAAGTTTTTCAGCGTCACGCAGCTCAAGGTAAAGCACAGTAACTTAGAGAGCACATAATTTCAAATATCCTTTGCACGTGCTTTTTTTTCCCCCCAGATTCTATGGTGATTTAAAGACAACAGCAGAGACATCAAAGGGAGAACTAAATCCTCCCAAAGCAAGGATGATTTTTGCCCTCTGCACACACCAGGGGACAGGAATATTTACCAGCCTCATAGAATTACTGAATTTACTTCTGAGAGACCCATCACAGCCAGGTGAGACTTCAAAAAACCAGATCCACGCTGCTGACACAAACTAGCCCAGATCCACAGACCTGGATGACCAGCTCATAAATTTCAAGCCAAAAAAAAAAATGTTTTAAGGCATCACATTGTTAATTTGGGGCTTGAAAACCCAAATGTATTACATTTTAATTCAGAATTAAAAGCATCCTGATAAAGAGTAGCCAGGCTCAGTCTGGATGGGCTGCTCCTTGTCTGCTTTGAGAGCACACTGTGCCTGCAAAACCCTCAGCAGTGCTGTTTGGGACAGCAGCACCACCACCACCACAAAAAAATACATATATATAAAAATAAAATATATAAATATATTATATATATATATTATATATATTACATATATATTATACTTTATATAAATTATATTATAAATAAATATATATATAAATAAATCAGCCCCCTGAAAGAGCCACTGTAGCTTGCTAAGAAATAAAACTGCTTAAAGGACAGAACACCCCCCATTTTCCATGCTCTGCTGGGTGTCCTCTGGTGCACACCAGATTTTGACACAAGCTATGCCAGTCTAAAGATGAAAAAGAAGTCAACAAGAGCTAAAGGGATGTAAATCTTGCCTGATTGTGATCAAAGGCCATCCTTATTTTAACCCACATTTACTTTAGGTCTCAATTCCACTGCAGCTAAGCAGGAACATGCCAGGGGCATGGATGAGGTCCCAACAGTTTTAGGCATGGAATACACAAAGAACAAAAAAACTACCCAGCCATTCACAACATCCAACTCATTTTCATTCTTTTAACTGGCTTTAAAACACCGTAAAATACTCAAGACTAATGGGGTACAGTGTTTAAGTAACCCCAGTATTGTAAACTCGAGTGCACTGAACCATCACTGAAGAACCTTGCAGTGCCTTCCTCTGTAAGTTTACTTTGGGGTTAAGTGGGTGAATCACGAGGGGGAAATAAAAGAGGAATTGATATCACACTCCTCTCTGGGGGGGGAAAAAGAAATACAGAAAAAAAAAATAAAAAATGTAAAAAGGCAGGTCTGTGTGGTTCACCCCGTGTCACAGAAAAAAAGAGATCTCAAGGATCACAGCTGTGGTGAACGGTGGGAAAAGTTATTGATCTAAAAGAATTCATTTTTACTATAAGGGCTGGTACTTTTACTTATTTAATAAAGGTCTGGCGTCAAATCACTGTGAATTTCAGGATTATCTAATTCTATCTAATCTCATTCAATCACTGATGCTCCAGACTGTAGCAGAAAGGAATGCTTGCCCTTTCCTGTCTTCAGGGGCCATCTCTGGTTGCCCTGGCAACACAGCAAAAGCAGCTTCCACAGAGCCAAGTACCACCTATCACATCCATCTCTGGATAAAAAGGAAGGATGGGGTTGCAAGGGAGTTTTTGCAATTTGATGGGCAGAGACAGGCAGAGCAGCAGCCACCACTGGGGGGGAATGTGCTCCCCACTCCTGAATTAGCACTGCCCCAGAGGCTGGGTGATAAATGCAAGCTCCTGGGGTAAGACACTCCCAGGACTCCACTGGCAGAGCACTCTGCTCGCCTTCAGAAGGAAAAGTTTTATACTAAGAAGCTGTGGTGATTAACAGGCCCGAGGTAAGTGAAGCCATTTAACACCCCAGAGCTGATTTCTGAATTACCTGACACGCTCCCAGCACCCAACTGGGAACCAGCAGCCAAACACACAATATCTTTCCAGTGTCATCATTAGAAATATTTCAGATTTTGTGCTTTCTAGACCAAATGGCTGCCTCCAGTGTCTCTCCTATCACCAAAACCTCTCAAGTTTTCCTGCTTCCCAGTTCTCTGGAACTCTCATGGGGCCTTAGCTGATGTCTGTAGATGCTGCACCAAGGTGACTCTGCCTCCAGTGACCCAGCTGGTTGGCAATGCTGCTGCAAGTTTCTTTCTAGCTGAAGATATAAAAGATTAAAGAGCCTGCTTTCCATAGTTATTGAAGCTGTCCTGACATCTTAAAATGAGGGATTTGATGCACGGGAATATTTTCGTGCAGGTAATCAAAGAACAGGGCAAATTTGGGCTTGATGGTATTTCCCAGATTCTGTGGCTCTGTTACACATGTGCAAAATAAAGCAAAAGCTACAATTTCCACATGAACTGGAGGCAAAGTGAACGAGCAAGAACCTTTCAGTGCTTGGGAATTCCCTCCATCCATCCTTCCTCATCCTCAGACACAGGTTACAAGAAAATCCCTTATCAGATTATATTTATGGCCCAGGGGAATGTGTAATTTCCTCTCTGTTCTCACCCTGGTTTTGCTAAAATAACAGAGCCAAAAATAACAGAAAGGAAATGCATTGCTCCAGCAGTGCAGGTGGTGTGTACAGAAGATTCACCTTCACTCAAGAGCAGGGTGAGAGTAAAGCAGAGAGTGCTAAAAAATGTGCTGGTTTATTTACAAAACTGCACGTGATTCCTGCAACATTAACTAACTCCTGAGGAGAGTCTTTCCTTGTCCTCAGCTGGAAAACTGAGTTTGGGACAGAGGGCCCTACAAAGAGTTCTTCAGTGCCATCTGCCAGAAGTCAGGAAGGTGAGGGAGGTGAGCTTGCCCTAACAGAAAAAAAAAAAAAAAAAGCCCTGAAATGGTGTGAATGGTGATTCTTCAGCTGGAAAAGCGAAGAAGATGCATTTCAATATTTCAAAACACAGAAGGAAGAAGACAGGGAACAGGGCACAGATGCCAAATGAGGATCTGCTGCGCAGCAAGATGTTTTCCAGATAATGGAAATAGAGTGGGCATAAGAGAAACAGGGTAAGACAATGCAGAAGGGGAGGAGGGGGGTTGAAAGAAAAACAAACAAACAAAACCCACAAAAGCAAACAAACATGATTGATAGGAAAGGAAAAAATACAGACAAAACAATGTGATTTTGCAAGCACAATATTTTGGCCAAGCAATACTTAAATAAAGACAGAGTGGATCTCTTTTCCAAAGTCTAAGGCCAATCACAGAATTACAGAATGGTTTGGGATGGAAGGGACCTTAAAGCACATCTCATTTCACCCCCTGCAGGTGACAGGGACAGCTCCCACTAGACCAGGTTGCTCCAAGCCCTGTCCAACCTGGCCTTGAACACCTCCAATAGGTTTCCAGTAGGAAACTGCTCCTCTGCTCTCCCTGTCCCATAACTGAACCACAACAAGCCACCTGAAAAGTTCATCATCCCCACAGACTCGAACTGGTTGGCAGTTTTAAATGAACCAAGTTTATGAGGGAGTTAATCCTGCTCTTCAGTCACCCTGGCCATTCAGATCCCGTGCTCACTGAAGGCATTTGCCACCAGGCTCCAAATTAGCACTGCTCCCTTTGAATAAGGCCAGAAAGTTTGGACACAGACCACTGCAAATTAAAACCAGGTGTCTGTGCCCTGAAGCAGCAGAGACAGCCCTAAGCAGTTTAATGACATCTCTAAATAATTTTGACAGCAAAATTACTTATCCTATGTCACCTTTACACTGCCCTTGACACGGCGCTAACAAGATGATGTTGCTTTCCCTGCTCCTATATATTTATTTGTCTGTCTTTCTTCCCATGCTTCACTTTCTTTTCCTCAGAGCAGGAGGTTTTCTAGACCTGATGCAGCACAGCACCAACCACCAGGCAAGGAGTTGTGGCTGCAGCTGCCAATTTTGTGGGTCAAACTTAATCCCAGAGGGGCTGAGGGCTCAGAAACTTCCTCTTCCTACAGCAGAGCCCACCAGAGAACAGGATTCCTCAGTGCCAGACATGACACTTGTCTGTGGGGTGAGGAAACCCCCTCTGCAGCCTTTATGGAATCCCAGGAGGAAATCTGCTCGCTCCAAGCAGGATCCCTCACACACACCAACCTCAGCACGAATATTCTTTCAGAGCTTGGCCTGTTATTCACAAACACTGAACTCACACACATCATACAAGACCTTTTGCCTCCAGTGTCTCATCACTGCTCTCTGCAACAGCAGAAATGTTCACCACAGCTCTTGCACGAGGACAAACCTCCCCCACTTGGAACTCCTTGAAGCCCATTGTAAGATAAAATTATTTTCCTAAGCCACAGCTGCTCGTACATCTCTGCTGCTCACTCACAAGGCTGCAATCCAATTAATATTTTCCTTTCCAGAGGGTATTTAATAATCCACAAAATTAAATCCTTCAGTATTGTGCTGGCACCCTTGGTGCCATTGATCTGGGTTTGTTTTGCCTCTGTGTGAAACAATAACCAGCCCTTTTATTGGTGCAACCCCCGTCCTCCAAACCTCTGACAGTGGACACCACGAAACTGCCACGTGCCCTGCTCAGGAGCAGAGTTTTTGAGGACCATGAGGAATAATTTCCAGAGCAGAACACATTTAGGAGCACCTCTCACTGCCACACTGACTCTCCGTTCAAGCTGCCAGTTCTCCCCTGGAAATCCCCTTTTGGTGAAGCGCTCTATGACCCAAAACCAGTTGATTTTAAGGAGTCTCCTGTGAAAGAAAGAAGCTGACACACGTTTTCCCACTGTCCTCAGATCACAAAGCCCTGCAAGCTGAGGCTGTGGACTCAAACTCAACACCTCTTCCCATCCCTGCATGGGATGTGTGAGCCTCTCACCCCATTTAAGACCATGACACACCTTATTTATCTCCAGTTTCTCCCTAAAGGTGAAATCCGACAGATTTTGAAGAAACTTTTGTTGAGAATTCAAGTTGAATTCCCAAGTCTGCAGTGCAGCACACACACGCTAAAAATCACCTGAGCCAAGTCCATTAAAAAGCAAAACAGAAGGAAAAAAACCCACAAACAAAAAAAAAGCCCAACCAACTCAAAAACCTCCAACAAACACTAACCCAAACTAAAATGTGCTGGATTAAAAGCAACAAGCCAAATCAGCATGAAACCACAAATAAAAATCAACAGACTGTGCCAAAGACCTTGGGGGGATAAAGAGGTTTATAAGTCTGCTTTACAGAGGGGCTTTTTCCACATTCATAAGGCAGCCCCCCGGGACACAAAGGCAAAGTTATGAAAACAGTCCCCTTCACATAAACCCCAACGTTCTCCAGCTCCAATCCTTAAACCCACAGCAGCTCAAAAATGAACCTAAATCTAATCTGTTCCATTAACAGTGAAATTTCAGAATTAATCCTTGACTCTACAGGCAGCCAGCTCAGTTCTCCAGCAGGCAAAGTCCTCTTCTCATAGGAAAGTTCTCATGAGAGACTCATGTCCGGCGTGAGAGATTCCCCTTTTGGGCCAGTCTCTGAATTTGGGTCCCACCACACAGGGTCAACTCAGTAGCCCAAGGATCTCCCTTCTCTGCCCCTGTGCAGCTCCTGGCTCTCCAGGAAACCTGTGGAGCAGCCAGGACAGCATCCCTGGGGAAGGGCAGTGAGTAGAGCTGCAGCCAGAACCAAACAGCACGAGTGACACAAAGCCACTGGTTGGGGGTGACACAGAGCTGCCTTCCACCCCTGCACCCCAAAACAGGGAACAGGAGAATGCTCAGAAACCTTGGAGCTAAATAACAAGAGATTTAGCTGTTTACTGGCATTCATTTTTATTAGAAGTAAGCAGACAGTTACTTTTTCCATCCCTGACAAAGTCTTGGACTAACGCCTTAACCTCGGGGCATCAAACGAAAACAACAACGACGATGACGAAGAGCAAAAAAGCAGCAAATAAATCACATATAAACCAAACCAAGAGCAAAACACTGCCCCAGTAAGCAAATGAATTACCATTGTCAGTGACTGAGTTATGCACAACCACCATGTGTCTCAGCATGCGACGAAGGAGATGGGACAAAAACTAAACATCTCTCTGTGGTAGTTTTTGTTTTGTTTGAATAGGGCCATGTCACAATAGCTCTGGGGAACCCGGCCTTCCCTCATTCACCTGTGACCTGAACCTTGAACTTCAACATGGGCCACCTTTCAAACTGACACCCTGTCCAAGAACAGATGGGAAAAGAGGATAAGGAGCAGACAATGTCCAGTCAGTCCTAACTCACTTTTAGAGGCAGCACTACTAGAATGCAAACACAGTAAAGGGTCGCACACAGTCTGATGGGGGAAACAATCAAATGCCTTTCTGCTGCTATCCTAGATATCCAATGCTGGACTTCACAAATCTAAGTTATTTTCATTTAGCAATAAACATTTTAGAGCTGTTCCCCCCTCCCTCCGGCTATAAAAGCCCACTGTCACTTTAAAGACCAGCCCTGGCTGTGGGTTGAAAGCAGAGATGGAGAGAATGCACGAGTGGTATTCAAACTTCGATGGGGCAGAGGGAACCCTGGGGGGAATGGGCTTCACCAGAATAGACTGGAATCCATCCAGGGCTCCAAACAGACAAACTGCCCAGAACTGACAAGCACAAATTTGGGGGGAAGACCCCTAGTTCACATCTGACCACTCAACTTTGTGAACGTTTGGTATCCTGTGCTTCTGCAAAACTGAAGGGACCCAGACCTGTTCCATTCCTGCCCTCCAGATCTGAAAACCTTCTGTGCCAAGGCCGGGGCACAAAGCAGAGGGGCAGACACCGCCTCCCCCGTCTGACAACTTACTGCGTGAACGCTCCTGTGCCTCTGCAACTCTGAAGGGACCCAGACCTGTGCCGTTCTTCCCTTTCTGACCTGAAAAGCCTCTGTGCAGAGGCTGGGGCACAAAGCCCCAGGGGCAGGCACCGCTTCCCCCATCGCTGTGTGACCCAAAGGACGCCTCTGCCCTTCCAGCCTCCCAGCGCGCAGGGGATGCCCTCCCCATCCTCCCGCACTCCCGCGGGTGCTCTCCCCGCATCCCCCACGGCTCGGCGCGACCCTGCGGGGCCCTCCTGCATCCCTCCCCCCGCCTTCCCCCCGCTGATTGATGGATGCCGGCGCGGGGGCGGCCGCGGCCCGGGGGGAGGAGGCGCCAGGGCGGCCGGCGCGACGCGGCCGCTCTCTCTCCCCCCCCTCCTCTCTCCCCTGAGCCTCGCAGGAAACCGGCGGTCGGTGGCGGAGCGGGGCCCGGCGCCGGCCCCTGTCTGCAGCTGCGGCAGCAAACGAGCTGCGACGGGGCGGTGGGGGGCGGGCGCCGCTCCCCCGGCACCGCCGGCACCGCGGCCGGGGCGCGGGCACGGGAGGGGGGGACGCGGCGCCAGCCCCGGGGAGGGATGGGGGGGGTACCGCGCTCGGCTGCTCTGCGGGGACCCCGCGCAGCGGGGGAGGAGCTCAGCCCTCGGGGGGAGCAGCTCAGCCCTCGGGGGGAGCCGTGCCCGGCTCGGCTCCGGCTCCTGCCAGCGCGGGGTTGGGGCACGACGCGGTTTCCCTTTACGGACAGACCGCTCCTCTCTCCTCTCAGCCTTAGACGGAGAGCCAGGCAGGGCCTCTGAGCCATCGATGCGGGGATTAAGAGCCCCTACTATTCCCGCCTGGCTGGGATGCACTGGATGTCACCTTTCCCAAAGGAAGAGCCGGGCTCAGCCCTGGAGCGCTCCCTTTGCTGCCTGCGGTGAGCTGGGCTTGCCACCGTTCCAAAGGCAGGGCTTGAGTTTTCCTGGCCTATTCCCGCTGTCCAAGGACTGATCAGTGGAACCGGCTGCAGGCAGGATCAGCTCCCCACCTCCACACCCCCATGGGATAACACAGCAGCACAAGGACCAGGCATTGCAAATTTCAACTGACCGACGCTATAAAATATAAAGGATTTCTGCACTAGAGGAGAATCAGCCCTTTGATCTCAGCGGTGCTTGACTGGGTGATCACTAAATGGGGAAAGGGAAACTGTGCCCGATTTTTAATCCTCCTCCTTGTGTGACTGTTTGGAATGTGTGGTGCACGTAGCTACGACAAGGCACTAGCGAAATATTTCAGGTTCAATATGTGGAACTGTCCTTTGGTCAGATAACGTGTTCTAATTACAGCACAGAAAGGGCAGCGAGCACTGACAAAAAAGAGTTCTGATGAAAGTCCTCACTGGGGTTTGGCCTTGCTGTGCAAATTCTGACATCAAAACCCCCTTCCAGCCGGGGAAGCAGCGGGAGGCAAGTCCAGAAAGATTTATTTCTCCTTTCCCAAAACTACACCAACCTCTTTTTTCCTCTATCTGAACTTCTCAAATTCAGTTCTAAAAGTCTACCAGACACTTGTTCCATGCAGAGCTGCCTTCCCATCGGGAAATGCACAGATCCCTGCACAGCTATTAAAAATGCTGCTGCTAGGAAAGCGTAGTATGGCCTTTGGGCTACCAACTAATGCAACTTAGTAGTCAAAAAGTGCCCAGCAGACAGTGTCACCTGGCCAGACACTTCTCAACACCACCACAACTGTGGCACATCCCTTTGGTCTGCCAGTTGTTGGCTCTGATCCACAGGATTGGTAACTAAAGCACATGCCAAGCTCTGAGCTGGAGGAAGCTGATCACACCCCAGCACACACCTTGCCCCATCAACCCAGAGGAACTCACAAGAGCCAGGTTTCAGTCCACCTGGTTTAAAGCACCACGGCAATGGTGCAGCAGAACCAGTCCCTGTGAGCCCGATGGGCAGTGGGACGGACCTGGTGCTGCACAACACACAGGCAAGACACCTTCACATTTAATTTATGTGACTCTGATTATTGTTCTGAGCCCCTTCCCATGGGAATGTGGATATAACCATGCATACACAGAGATACTACCCAGGAACGATACAAACTCACAATTCTATCTGTCGTGCCAAACCACGACAGAGACTCTCTGTGGACAGAGACCTGACGCCAAAGAAGCAATAAAAAAATGTTAAAAAAAGGTTGATTTCAGTGAGTAAAAGTACGAAAATTTCCAGCTGTATCTGTTTCCACAGTGCTACTGACAGTGTTGTTCTTTCACACCAAGACCTGCTTTAGTTCACCAAACCAACAGCTTCGCCCTCACGGTTAGATATTATTGTACTTCATGGTTATTTTTATACACGATGAACTTTTTTAAAGCCTTACTTTACTATGATTTCAGTAGCTTTTTATATATAGCATCAACATCTTTTCCATGAAAATGTTGATGAGAGATTTTGAAAGTCTCAGGATAAAGGCAAGACAGCAGAATACACAAGGAACTCAAAAGCTGGGAAGAAAAGATCTCTAAAAGCCATAACTGTGACCCGTGACATGAATGTTGTTCAAGTTGTAAGCATTTAAGATGAGCTTGTTTTCCTCATTAAGTTCATCTAACCAAATTCACTGATGGTTTGTAAACTGTGGCTGTTCTGACTCTGACACGTGGGTGCAATTACAATTCCCTTTCGCTTTATTTAGCCATTTTTACACCTCTGCACAATACACAAAAATGAAGGGGTGGGAATAAGGAAGAGGCTCCTGAACGATTTGCCTTTGCGCACAGACAGCTCCCCCTGAAAACCAAAAAAATCACGCCGTGTGCTGCTTCCTTTAGGTCAAACACTGCTCTTCCCATCTGCTCTGCTTCCCAGCTCCTCTCCTGCTCGCCTCTCCCTAGACTGCAGGAACCCTCACAGTGCAAGCAGGGCTCTGGCAGACTCGATGACCCTCAGAGATCACGGTTTCATGATCACAGAAGCAAAGGGATTTTTTTTTTTTTTTAAAGAGAAGGAGGCAGAGGAGAGGGAAGATGTCTTAGCTAAAGCACATAGTTTAACAATAATCTTACCACTGGAGACGAAATTCGACACCCAGGGCAATCACAGATTGGAGGATGTACCTGTAAGATTCCTTTGGACATAAGAGTCTTCAAACTTTTCCCTATATGCAGAGGAGAAGAAAAAGCAGAAGAAGAAGAAAAAGGATCAGCACGTTTATAAAAGGAAAGTATTGAGGGAAAGGGGGGAATAGGGAGGGGGGGTGCACGCGTCTGCTTCCCTATACACACCCCTCCCCTCGCCTGCCTACCAGCACCCACCCCCGCCTGCCGCTTCATCCAACTTTCTCCCCCGCAGGTACCCGCGGAGGGAAGGAAGCACCGGCGCAGCCCTCGGCAGCCGCTGCCTGTCCTTGGTTCCAGCGCTCCCGCAGCCCGGCAGAGCCGCGGCAGGAGGAGCTCCCGCACACCCAGGGCAGAGCCGCGGCAGGAGGAGCTCCCACAGCCCGGCAGAGCCGCGGCCAAGCCCCCGCAGGCTGCGCGCTGCCCACGCACCCGGGGCACGGCCGGGCGAGCGGGGCAGCCCACGCGGCGCCTCCCCGCTGCTCCTCTGTCCACTGCGCCTCAGTCCTCCTGACTCACCCCAGAGGAATTGAGCTTTTCCCGAAGGCGGCAGGAGCCCCGGTAATAAAAGAAACGGGAGCGATGCGCACGGGAGCCCCGGCAATTAGCGCGGCGGCCCGAAGCGATGCCCCGGCGCTCTGGCGATCAATAACCCAGGCGAGGTGTCAGTCACCTCCTAATCGCTCCTCAGCCCCCCAGGGCTGACACCTCCAGGTCTCAGAGCTCATTACGTGCCGCATCGGCTCCGCTCTCTCCCCGCCCGCCCCCGCTGCTCCCCCCGGAGCCCCCCGCTCCTCCGCCGGGGCCCCGCTCTCCACCTGCCGCCCGCACCAGCAGCTCCGCCGCGGTGCCGGGACTGCGGCGCCGGCTCGGGCGGGCGGGGAGGGGAGGGAGGGAGGCAGGGCAGGCGCCCGTCAGCAGCCGCCGGCGCCGCGGAGGTCCCGCACCACCCAGCTGCGAGGGGAACACCCCCTCCGCCCCGCCCGCCGCCCCGCCGGTGCCTGGCCGGGGCTGCGCTGCCGCTCCCCGCGGCGCCGGCTCTGCCCGACACCGCCGCCGCCGACACCGCCGGGGGCTCGCAGGGGCGGGCGACCACCCCCGAGGGGCGCCGAGCCCCCCGAGAGCCCCCGCAGCCCGCGGTCCGCCTGCTGTTCAAACCTCCGCCCGCGCGGAATGAAACTTCTCTCCAGCAAGCGAGGAGCCCCCCCCCCCAAATCAACACTCAGCCTTCCTCACGCACCCTCCACCCACCCCCCCCCACCCCTAAAAAAAAAGGAACTATTCCCAAATCCCCCGGAAAACTTGGCCGGTCGCGGGGCGCGGGGATCCGGCGGAGAGGGGCCGGGGGTGCGCGGGGGAGGGGGGCACGGCCGCAGGGGATCAGGGCTCAGCTCTCCCCGTGCGGGCGCTAATAGCCGGTAAGCTCCCCCTCGGATCCCGCTCCCCGAGCGCGGGGGCGAGAGGGAGGATGCTGAGGAAGAGCGGAGCGGCGCGGGGACCCCGGCACACGCCGAGCGGTGCCTTTACCTTTGTGCCTGATGCTGCGCTTCCAGTCCTTGGCCGTCTCCCTGCCGCTGACAAACTGGAACTCGTTGGGGGTGAGCCACTCTCCCCGGTACCGGATAGAGGGTCCTTTGCTCCCCTGGCACAACTTATTGATGTAGAGCAGCGCCTTGTTCTCCCCGCACTCCACCTCGATGCAAGGCTCTCCGTTGTCAAAGAAGGGCTGGAAATCCGGGATGGAGGAAAACCTCTCCAGCATCAGGTCCTCGGGGAGGTGGTGGGGGTGGTGCGGGTGGTGCGGGTGGGGGTGGTGGGTCTCGTGGAAGCCCAGGTACGCGCGGTGGGCAAAGATCTGGTCGTAAGCCGGCGGGTGCGGGGTGACCACCGGAATGGCAGCGGCGGCCAGAGGGGCGAGATAGTCAGGTAAGGTTTCCATGGGCTGGTTAAAAGCTGCCAGGGCCATCTCTTCCCTGTCAAGTCGCTCCTTCTTGATAGCAGGCATGGTGCTGCTGCGCTCCCCGTGCGCCCTCGTCTCTCCAAAGCACAGTGGCTCTAATGTCTCCGGTTCAACTTGCCCCCGCTCTGGCTGGAGTTTGGATGAAATGCGCCAGCAGCAGCAGCAGCAGCAACACAAGCACCTTTGGCGCTCGGGTGCCGGAGGTGGCTGGTATCCCCCGGAGCAGCCCGCTAACAAATCTCCTGGGCTGGCTCCCCAGCAGAGCTGTCTGGGATCCCTCTCCCACGGAGAGGCTAATGTACCGTAGACCCGGGAGCTGCTGTGTGGCTCGCAGATCTGCCCCTCCGGACTAATACCTGACATCTCGGAGAGGTCTCTGCTGCCGTAGACATTATTTTGGTTTAAAAAAAAAAAAAAAAAAAAAAAAAGCTTATTGATTCCCCTAGATCGACCCACCTTCTCACCAGGCTGGAGGGTTCCCCGCCGCCCACCCAGAGCCCCCCTTTCACCCTCCCTCCCCCGCCGCTTCCTTTAAACTGACACCTGGTTTATTTATTTATATGCAATAATTAAAATTAAACGCTGCGCCCCCGCCGCCGCCCCGCGACCCCTCCCCGCCCCGCCGGCGCCCGCCGGGAGGACGGAGCCCCGGCCGGTGCCGGCTCTGCCCGCGGGGCTCCAGACACCCGGGCGGCGGCGGCGAACTTTCCCCGGGGCCGCCCACCTTCACCTGCGCGGTGCGGACTCGCCCCGCTCCCACCGAAGCCTTTTATGATCCCCCGCGAGTTGGTTATTTAATTCCCACTCCCGCACGAGATTTTAAGAAACGTGGTGTTACGCTCCGTATCTCTCTGTATATACATATAGATAGACAGACAGATCTCTACACGCGCGCAGACACACAGACATCTACGGTGACATCCCCGCCGGCTCTGCGCTCCCCACAACGCTGCCCCCAGCCCCAAAAGCCGGCGCTGTGCCGGGCGGGCCCCCCCCTCCCCCGCCCCGAGCCGGGACAGACACGTATTGATCTGTGCTCAGAAGTCACCGCACAGTTCGGAGACTCTGACCAAACAAGATTTCCCTCCGCCGCCGCCGCCGCCGCTTCTCTAACTTGGCCCATTTAAACAGCAGAGGCGCTTTGGAAGCGCCGCGCCGGCGGCAGCGAGGGGGGTGAGCGACGGACGGCGGGGCCAGCGCCGGCTGCCGCCAGCCCGGGGGGGACCCGGGGCTCCCCCGGCCCCGGAGGGGTCACGGACACCCTCCCGCATGCTGCCCATCCCTCTGCACCCCCGGGTGCCCTCCCCGTGCAGGAATACCCGCTGCTCGCTCTCCCTGGCAGCCTCCCGTTGTGCTGTACCTTGGGAAGGCAGGCTGCATCCTTCTCATTCCCGTGTAGGGATGGAGCCAGGCTTGGGAGACACGGCGTAAATTTGTTTTCCATCACATGCCGTGGCACGAGGTCCGTGTGAAGCTGCCCCAAGAGGACGACGCGGCCCAAAATTAAGTTGTGCGGTTGTTACAGAGATTTGTCACGTCACCAAGATGGAGTTCCCTACCTTTGGATGCTGAGTAGGATCGACTGGGCAGGAAGAATCCTACCTAGAAGGGAAATAAAAATAAATTATCCCCTTAAACGCAGGGCAAGAAATACGGCCCGCAAGTCTTACTAGGTGGCAAAACAGTGAGAGTTCTGTGTGAGCTCTGTCTCAGAGTTCCCAGAACAACAAAAAGTTCTCAGCTTGGTCCCAAGCTGTGTCTCATGAGTTGCCTGCTTACAGGGGGAGGTGGTGGCAAGTCGAACTTGCCTTCCAGACAGTGGGAAATGGATTTGCCGTGTGCCAACCAGCCACTGGCAGAGCTGGCAGGGTCGTTCCTGAGCAGTAACTGCCCCTGCCACTTCAGCACCATCTCCCAGGTCATCTCTAAGCACTCACAGACCAGGAGAAGGACCACCACCTGAGTTATTTTCTGTGCCCCCCAGCTCTCAGCTAACAGGTAACCCTCTCGTTTTACAAAAAGTCCACTAATGGACCACTTTTGGGACACAGTTACTGCTTTCCTACCAGTGAAGGCAGAGAAACTGCCTCTCTGGGGTTCAGCAGATCTGGGAATGGAATCTAAGCCCCAAACCTCAATTATCTCTTGACACTACTTGACCATGATCCTTGTTTCTTGCTTGTTTATTCTCGAGAAACACAAACTCTGGGACCCATCCTTGCTTCTTGCTGCAGTGAAGGAGGCAGATACACATAGCCATCAAACCCTCTCATTTAGGCTTTCAGGCTTAGGCTTTTATTCTTAATGCTTCTGATTGCTCAAGATTACAGGGGGAAAATCACTTTCTATTATCACCTAATGAACCAAGGAAAATGCTTGGAAGAGGCTCTGGGAGACACAGATATTCTCTGTGGAAGTGAGAGAGGATTCTGGAGGGAGCTCAGGTGAGAACTGCTCACTCTTACACACCCAGAAACTTTCATGCCTGGCACACCTAGAACTGCACCGGGCTCTGCAGAGCCTTGAGATCTACTTCCCTTGACTCCATCTCCTTTGTAACTTGGCTTCATGGACCTGATTTCTTTTCACTTGTTACAGGGGAGTAGGTATTTTTTCTCAAAGCCTTCTTTTTTACAGCCACAAGGGTTACTGTTCTTCACCTCCACTCCTAATGGCAACTTCACCTCCAAGTGTAGGGAGAGCTTGGCCACGGCCTTCTCCAAAGGTGAGTCTCCATGATTCCTCCAGGAGTGGTCACAGGAGAGCAGGACAAGGTTGGCCTTCATCCTCCAGGAACACCTTCCTCACATACAGGTGTTCTGGCAGAACTCCCTGAAGTTTGGGGTGTTCAAGAGGCGCAGATTCAGACTGATCCCATCAGCACTAAAATTAATAACAAGTCCTGCCTGTAATAAAGAGCAAGAGCTGTGTCTGGATGTCTGAGTTCAGAACAGCAGAAGTCTGAAGTTGTTCAGCTCCACTCTCTCAATAGCAGAGCTTTCAGGATTAGTGTAAACAGATTCACCACTGGAGAGCAGATCAGAGAGCACTGAGCAAACCCAGGCACACGTGGCTGGAGAGAGAACCAGGAACACTTTGCGGATTCCACACCGAGGGACTGGAACAGGTTCTCAGGTCTGGGGGAGGAATCACCACTGTCTTTCTGTTGTGTGTCTTTCCATGGCACCCACTGAAGTGAAAGCAAGAATCTCAATTTGCTCACAGAGGCACTACCACAGTAAACACAGTAAATGGTGATCGTTTTCCAGCGTTTAGTTCTCCACCTCTGAAGAGACAGTGTTGGATTGAAACAAAGCCGGTGTCTCTCAGGTCAAATGTGTCAACAACTGCAAAGAGTTACCTGTGCTGTAAAGTGCTTTCCAAGTAGAGATAATGCTTCAAGCACAGGTCTTATACTTAAGGGAGACAGATTTTCTTCTGTATTCTATCACCAGTTTCACAGACAAATTACTTATCCTGGATATTCCTCCACTATTCAACCCAGAAAAGAAGGGAAAACTTCCTAAATGTAACTTGTTTACGTGTGTTTCAGTAAACCTCTGAGTTTCTGACTGAGATCAAAGGTTCTTTGAGCTGTGTTTTAAAAACTCATTGCAGATGCAGGCCCTGCCCCTTTACAGGAAAGACAGGTTGAGGCTGGGAGGAGAGAGACACCCTGGGAAATGACCAGCCTGAGTTCACAAACTGATCCAGAGCTTCTGTCTTTGCAGGAATCCAGCACAGATGCTGCACGTGCCATCTCTGGCACCACTGGGCCTCTGCCTGAACTAAGCTAAAGGAAGATCCAACGTTCTGTCAGCACAGCTGCACCTACAGCACTGGCCTTGCTGCCCTTGTCATAGCAGGTCTGTAGCATGAGTTTCTTACAGTCCACAACCGACTATGCCAGCAAAGCTCTGTCCTGCACACTGAAACACTTCAGAGAATAAACCAGCTCTTTAACAACTGGTGTAGTATCCCGTGAATCCAGTATCCAGTGAATTGTGTTGTTGTTCCCCCCGAAGAAGTTGGGGTGTTTAGCCTTTTAAGACTGCAAGTTAGCAGCTCCCCTCCCCACTTCCCTCTCTTTCCACAGAATTCCCTGACACTTAAATCACACCAGTGAGGAGAAGCAGCAACCCCTCTCCCTACCAAGTTGCTGTGCCTACCAAAATACAGGGGAGGGAGACCACAGAGCCACCACACTCACGCCTTCCTCAGCCTCTTCCACAGTCTCAGAGGACATCAGGACTGTCTAACAGCCAGGATTCACTGCTTTTTGTCTTCAATTCCTTGCCAGGTGCAGCCCAGCTCTGTGCTCCCTGCCTGGGAACACCAGCCCTGCTGCCGGAGTCACGCTCAGCGGGACTGGGACTGAGGTAATAGCAGCCTCAGGCCAGACTGCTTCATTAGGAGAGAGGTTCTGACAGCCCAGCAGCAGGAGCAACAGCAGGGAGGGCACAGGTGGGTGTTCAGGGGAGGAGGGTTGGGAAGGAGGACCTTGGAAAGGGCTTTGCCTCTGAAAAAAAAAAACAAACGCTTTCTCAGGAACTGCTGGGCTGTACTCTTGTTAATCCCACTGATTCAGAACACTGCCTTTTATTGGAGTGAAAAAGGAGCACCATGGAACTGAGGTTTTTTCGGCTTTTCTAGAAAGCAGTGTCAGGGTAGTATGGGCTTACACACAAACCAGAGCTGTAAACTGCATGCACCTCTATCTGATGCAGTTCTGTCTGCTTCCAGGAGGATGGCCTGGGACAGTCAGTGGTGGCTTAAGAAACTCTCTTCTTATCAAACTATATTCACAAAATGCCTCTTCCAAATCACCTTCCTTACCAGCACCCTGTACAGCTTTGTGACCAGTCTAAGCAGATCAGAACTCAGAGAAATAGAGGAATTAAAACGTCTGTCGGGGAGAAAGTTTTATTTTGGAGGCAAGGGCTCCAATTCTAAACTAGCTGCTCCGTTCTCCTAAATAATGAATAACTTCCCGTGCAGGGAACACACTGTTCTCTCTCCCAGCTGGTGCAGGGGTTATGCTGTGCTGTCAAACAATCACCTGGCCTGTGGCTCAGAGACCTCTGCACGCTGCTACACACGCACGCTCCACAAGAAGCAGCTTAAATTAAAAGGGCACAAACCTATTTCCATTAAAACCAATGGCAGTTTTTTACTGACTTCACTCTTCAGTGTCTAGTCCCCCGTAATACAGCACGAGGGATTGCCCTTCTCTGCAAAGGTTTTGGAAAACAAGTTTAGTTACACTCAAGCGATGCCTCCACGACGTAAAAAAAAAAATCATTTACAGAAATCACCAATGGAATCAAAAGTATCAAAGCTGCTGTTACAGTAACTGTTCTCTGACCCTTTAAGGCAAGAGCTGCCTTCTTTGCAGCTCCAGTCACTGGGCAGCTCCCATGTCCTTCTCTCTGCATTAACTACACTTCTTTGTGCATACTGCAATTAAAAATGCATCTTCCTCCCCTTTTCCTCCCTCCTCAGAGGTTATTTATTGCTAATTTGTAACCATTGTGAAATACTTGAGATATCAGAGTTGTAATGCAGAAGAAATCATCCACCAGCCTCTCCTTTTTCCTAAAGCCTTTGTGCTACTCTGCTCCACTGCTAAGAAAAACTCCCCTGTGTCAAAAGATGCTGAAATGATGGTCAGATTGTATTCATCTAAAGCTTGGCTTTGTCCCAGCACTCCTTCCTAACTCCACTTCCCCAACTTCCTGCCTGCCTTTCCTCCTGCAATCATAGTAACAAAAAGAAACGCTGAAAACCCGACTATCCAGGAATATGTGTGTACGGCTGGAACCTATTGCTGGGTTACGACAACGGAAAATGAGTGACCACTGAAAAGCAGATAACATCAGGTGTGCCCTCCTCACATCAAAAAATAATCCTTAACTCACAGGTTCACACAAACACGTGTGCACAGAGCCCCTTTTTCAGGTGAGACAGAGGAACCTTCTTAACTAATTCTCTGGAAGTGATGTGTCACAAGAGCCCAGTGCAGTCAAGGTGTGACTGCTTTTAATACGTGCTAGGAAGGTCAAATTAAAGACTAGGTAGAACCTGCCTTGACCAATTTAGGAAGTGCTGAAGTGCACACTTGCAGCTTCCAAACACCTTAATTAGAGCCAGCATATCCTAAAGTCTTTAAAGCATTGGGTATCTCTGCAGAGAGGTTTTGTGTTGTTATAATTCTCCTGTTTTCTAGAAACTGCTCTAGTGTAGTCAGTGCCCTGGTAATGATGGGATTAGCATACACCACCTCTCCACTGGCATAACTGCACCCCACTAGGAAGCTGTGCAAATTCCTCCAGGAATTTTTCTGAACAATTATTGTTACAGCAACGAGAAGCTTTCTGTACAGACAGGCCCTGCTCAGAGCTGTGTCCGTAATGCACTTTCAGGTACAACTGCAGCAAGTGTCCACCTGCCACAGCTAAATCTCACTAAATTCACACTGCTGCTCTGAGGAGACATCCCACAGGAGCTCCACCAACATGGACCTGTGTTTCTGCAGGGGATTCTCCCTGAAATTTGTGCTGCAGTGGTTTCATGGTCAATGCCGGTGCAGGAAGGCAGTCACAACTTCAGCATCACTGTGACCCCAACTCTTACCTGGTCCCTTTTGCACATGCATCATATTTGAATAAAACATACCCAAGGACACCCTTACAGTCACAGGCATGAGAAGAGTCTCCAGTGAACTCACAGAGACAAATGCAGGTGGACATCTTTGTACTCCTCACTCGTGCCTCCATCACTGAGTAACTGCTGGGTCAGGACCACATGAAGGCTTGTCTTGTTTGGGTTTGGTTTAGTTTTCTTCTAAATCCCACATTCCTATAAAAACAGCTCCCTTGTTCATGTAAACTTGTTGCCATGACTACACTGCAACAGAGGGCTTTAATCAAACAGAAACTTAGACAAGGTGTAAGAAAGGGACAACAAAAACAAAACAAAGGGAATTTCAAAATAAAAAAACTGTAAATAAGTCGTTTACACATTTGAATCTTATGGTGATTTGAGTTTCTTGGAGAAGAGCAACTTTTCTGCTCCTTCACAGCCATCACAGTGTGCTTGTGGGCAGAGAAGCTGCTGCTGCAACTATTTACCACCAAGTTTTATTTGTTTGTCAGGCTTCCAGACTTGAACTTTTCTACATGTGGACTCAGGCATTCTGACTTCTGCTTCTGCCTATTTATTTTGCTTCACTATGTGACTGCAGCAATTCACCCACTGACTTCAAACTCACGTCCTTCGCTCACAAACCAGAGCAAACATCTCTGTAAAGCAGAGCTGGGAAGCACAACTCCTCAGGTGCTCCTCAGTCATTTCATCTCATACTATAGATCCCCAGAGCTCTGTTTTTCTCAAGTTCAATAACTCAATCACTGAGCAAAACCAGGTAATTGTGAGCCATAACACACCACAAGTGGCAAAGGCAGAAATGTCAGAGCAAGCAGTTTACAAGTAATTTTAATGCCTGATGCCTAAAATTGCTCATCTAAACTCTTTTGACAAATACTTACAAATAACTGTTTTGTTCACAGCAGGAGAGAAGGATTTTGTTTGTTACACATCTTGCTTGCCAAAACTACTCTGCATCCAGACATGACACAAGCTATTTTCACTCCCTGTTCACACTCAAAGGCACACATGGATGAGTTGCCAGCACACACTTGGAAAACTCCTCTGCACACTGTCCCAAAGTTTAAAGTCTTGCAGCAAGAGGAAAGGACAAAAAGGCATTTTGAACACTGTACTGCTCCCTTCACGTGTTGGGTGTAGCCAGAGTCATCCATAGCTGGGGATGAAAGGATGGGAAAAGCTCCAGCCCTGTAGCAAGTGACACAGCAGCGGTGACAGCCTGGCACTGAGGGTCACCCACTGTCACACACACAGAGATGTGCCCTCAGAAAACAGGATCTGGGTAAACAACAGAGCTATTTTTTCTTCGGTTTGTGCCCCCGAGAAAGACAAGAAAAACTAAAATATCCATCTGAGGTTCTGTGCATGTCAGTGGGTAAGGGACACGCTGCTGGAGCGTTTGGCTCCATGGGAGCAGCTCCAGCACACCAATAGCTGAAGGGGGCAAAAAACCTGGGTTCCAGCACACATTTCATTTCTGACTAACCAGGAAAGACTTGGGGAGGAAGTTGGGGCCAATTACTGAGGATGAGGAGTGGAGGAAAGAGGTTTTTTCGAGTTCCTGTCTTCCCTGTTAAGTACATCAAGCATTGCAGGCATTTCTCACACCTGCTTTGCACCCAGGAGCAGTGCTGGCATTAGCCAGAAACCACTGTGTAGAGGTTAAAGCTGCACTGACCCTAAAATGAAACAGCCTGATCCATTGTAAATATCCAGAAGACCCTCAAGTCTGTCACAACCCAGTTTTTAAGGAGTCTGTCTCTGTGGTATGGCCTCTAATCACAATTACAGCAAAACACTGATTAGGATGCTCATGGGAACAGCGTAGGAAACAAATATCAAATTGTCCTAACAAAGTAGCTGAACGCATTTATGAGGATGGTATTGCTTTTAATTAGTCTTAATTTCCAAAGAATTATTGCTTGCTTAAAAAAAACCTTTATGGATCCATGAATTATTGAGTACAAGATTCTCCCCCTCTCTCCTACTGATACCCGAGAGAGCAGACCCAGCATAACTCACCAGGGAATTTGCTGTATTTGACTGCAAGAATGATGCTCATTGTTCCAGTGTATTCAGTATTTTTGTTATAACTCCAAAGATTGTATCAGTCCTTGCAGAGTGAATATGGAAAACAAGTCCCAGTCTGGATTAACCACCAGGAACATGTTGTGTTTGTTAGAATTGATCTGTTTGTACACAGAAACACATGTGCACACATTGGCTAGATACACCTATGCAATTTTATATCTAATTTTAATCAGATTTCTAGTCTCCTTCTTGAAATACAATGATGCAAATCAAGCCATTTGTTTCCCTCTTTATAAAGTTAATGTGACCCTTCTAGTGTCAACTTTGAGAAGCAGTGCAGACCCAGGTAAATGGACTTGTTTAGGGATGTTATATCCATATTATTCTGGGCTGAGCCTCCCGTTGTTTCTCCTCCCTTCCTCCAAAAAAACCCCACCATAAAACCAGCCCCAAATTTCAGCTTCAAAAGCGGCAGAGAATCTGTCCTTGGTTATGGGGATTAGCACTGCTTAACTTTCAGCCATACATATCTGGAATTCCTCAATATTTGCGTCCTGTCACACTCTTTGTGGAGCAGAGCTCACATCCAGGGACTCAAGGAGTGTGGTGCCTGCAGTGCATTCACAGACTCTGCAGTGGGAACCAGTCTGAGGTCCCACCAGTTGCCTCCTGAACTGGAATTCCAGAGTGTTGGCTCGGGGCTGAGGGTTGTCCTGGGCATACCAGCACTTCCAGAGCCATCAGCTTTGGTGCCCCTTGCTGAGGACCCTGCTGTGCATTTAAACCTTTTCTCTCAGGAGGAAACACAACATTTTACAGAGGGCAAAGTCTCTCTCCCCTTCTGTGCTCTTGTTCTACCTCGTGAGGACCTGGGGGTGGTGGGTCCCAGTCTCCTCTCCATCAGCTCCCTACAGTGCTCACACAGCTTCTCCTTCCATCTGGAGCTATCAGCCTTCAGGATGAGAGTGTGACTGGGTGTTTTAATCCCTAGGGAGATCCTCAAGAAGTTGTAAGAGGGAGTATCTGGCACATCCCATCTATCTGGGTCGCTGTGGGCGCTGTTATTTCAGATTATAGCTGGTTATGGAAAACGTGCTGGCTCTTTTCTAACACCAGTGCCCAATTCCATGACATCCCTGGGACTTTTACAGGAGCAGGGCTTGTCTGCACTGAGAACTTTACCATAATAGTAGAGAACATGCTGGTAGACCTGCAGTACTGTAACTACACTGGCACTTTTGTAACTTTTCCCAAGCAAACAGACCTCCTTTCTCAGTCCCTATCATTCTCCATTCTGCTGGTCCTGTGCCACTGGAGAAATTCTTCTGGAAATCCTAAGAAAACCTGCAGTGCAGTGAGAGTTTGTAACCAGAGCTTCTGCAAGACCAGGTGTTTCAGGATTTGATTTGTTTCCTCATGGAAGACACAGGAAAAATCCTCCTCAGCTGATTTCTGCTGGGGCCTGATCTGTGGCCTGTTAATAAGCAACTTATTGCCAAAATTACATCTTTACATCCCAAGCTGTCTTGCTTAGGTTGGATGTACTGTTGATGGAAAGATCAACCTGCCAGAATCAGGCTTTCAACATGCATATTTGCAGTGAGAAATTCAAAGTTCCCTTTGCATTGATGTTCTTGGAGCTTCAGACTTGCTGCTGTAGCAGCTACCACTAAATGCTACCAAATCAGTAAATCTGTTTATTGGAATAGTCATACAGAACTGCAGCAATGAGGCACAAACATAATCCAATTCAAACCTCTTCAGAGCAGGAGGAAATAAACATTCAGCTCCATGAAACTTGAGTAAAGAGAGGAGACCTTAAGGATGTCTATGGTAAAGAACAGGCCATCCAGGAGACAAATAAATCTTGGCAATAACTCAACAGGGACAGGAAGGTGAATGAGGTTGTCCAAGGCCCTTGATTCAAGACACATCCTTGATTCAAGCTCCCTAAAATGCTCAGCAGCAACATCTGGAACCCCCATCCAATTATAAGATGAAATGCAGGAGGATCAAAGAGAGACTTTCCCAGCTCTCATGAGAACAAGCTGGAGCGTGGGATAATTAGCAGCTCCCAAGCACCTCTCCCTCGTTAGCATTTTCCCTGGCTCCCCTTCTGCCTGTGGGGAGTCCCCTTTGCCTCCAGAGTACTGAGTTCCCCCCCAACTGTGTCTTCACTGCCTGTACCAGGAGTTGCCCTGGCATATCCTGGATTTTAGTGGTCCTTTAGCCTTTTGGGACTGGTTGGGAGCAGGGATGAAGGGGAGAGAAAAAAAGAGTTCAGGAGCTCTGGGGATCCCAGACATGCAGACAAGCAGGGGGACACTGAGAGAGAAATACTAAATAATAACTAATATTTACTTTGCTTCTGGTTTTTTCCCTGTGTCCAAGGAGTTCTGACCAGGATGAGAGAGGTGTAATTAACTGTGAGAAGAACTTTTGCTTGCTAGTTCCCACTTTTTTTTGACCTGGCTAATGTACCCTGCCAGCAGCACAGAAGGTTTAAGTCTGAAAGGCACCTTAACAATCTGTCAGGAGCAAGACTGAATTATGAGTTGTTTGCCCTTGCAGAAGAAATGTGGGTTGCCTGCCTGTCACTTGTGGGGAGCCTGGAGTTGCATCAAGGCATTGGGTTTGAGTGCCTGTTCTTCCCAAGAAGAACAGCAGGCAGCAACTGTCCTCCATCCAAGGGACAGAGCAGAAGGGAAAGCTGAGCCTGGAATCCCCATCACAAACAGGAGCAAGGCCATTTTCCCCACATGCCATGGCAGTTCCCCACAAATCAGGGCACTTCCTTTTGACAAATCAACCAGCTAATCAGGCCTTCCCCTGATTGCCGTGGTGTTCCTGTCCCAACATGCAGAGCAGTCACAGCGTCACAATCCCAGGGACAAAATCCATGGGGGGACCCCTGGTCACACCAGCTACTGCCAAAGGAAACAAACTGATTGGGCACATCAGAAATCTGCATGCAAGGAAACAAGCAGGCTGAAATAAGGGCGAAATGTTAATGAAGGTCTGGAAAGCACTGGGAAATCCTCAGATTAAAGGTATCCTAGGAACACAACACAGCCGGTAACAGCAGATAAGGTCAGCCCAGGGACTGCATTCAATTTTATCTTAAAAAATCCAACTTTACATACAGTGACTCAACAAAAAAATATAATAAATGTAAATCTTGTAACAGCGTTGGCCTGTGGATTTGGAGTAATCCTGCATCAGAAGCAGCGGGGTTGGCAGGATGCCACAGCTCTGACCCCCTGCCCAGCCCAGGCTGAGCACTGCTCAAGCTCACACAGGCAAGCAGACACCCACCAGAGCTCTCCAAACACTGTCCTGGGCAAACTGTCTCACTCCTGTCATACACTGCAGGTGTGACCCAGAGCCGAGGGGAGCTACAGCCCCATCCTTTTGCAATCCACCTTCCAGAGCAGCTCTGCCGAGCTACAGAGCCTGAGAGGCCGCAGTGCTCGTGGAGTGCAGGCTCTGCCAGCCCTGGGAAGGCACGGGAAGTCTGTAAAGCCAAATTTTCCCCTGTGCTTGACCCCTGAGCTCATCTGTAAGGAAGGGACGAGCACATTTAGCGGACCAGGAGTTTCAGCTAAGTGGTGCCCACTGTCTGGGATGCTCTGTCCTACCGGTGCTTTCCAGCTCCACTAAACCAAATCCCGACTAGAAATACAGCAGATTCCCTTTCCTCTAACTCAGATCCAGAGTGGTTTTTAACATCACCCTTCTTCCAGCCTTCAGAGAAGCCTTTCCCGTGCAGAAAAGCCTGTCCCTCACCAAGCAGCGATGAGGTGGCGAATACACAGCGAGTGCTCCCGGAGCCGGGCAGCGGGAGGACAGCGGTGCTGAGCGGGGGCACAGGGACAAGGCACAGGGATGAGGCACATCCCGGCGAGGAGCAGCGCTGCCGGCCAGCCCGTCGCTGCTCGGGAACCCCCCCGGTCGGGTCCCCCTCCGCCGCCGCCGCCGCGGGTTGCTGGCAGCAGCCCCGGAGCCGCAGCGCTGCCGCCGGGGATGGAGAGGTAATAAATAACCCGGGGAGCGCGGCGCGGAGCCCGGCGGGCGGCGCAGACTCTGACCTGAGACAAATACCCACTGGAAAATCATCACCTCCCGCCCCCGGGAGCCTTGGAGCCAGCCCCGGGCCGGCCCCAGGCGGGGGGCGGCAGGAGCCAGGCGGGCCCCGCCGCCCGCCCCGTCCCGTCCCGTCCCAGCCGCGCCGCCGGGGGTGGCGGCGGCAGCGGGGGCGGCCCCGGGCCCGGGCGGGGCTGGCGGAGGGGATGGAGGGCAGGGCAGGGCAGGGCGGGGGGAGCCCGGCGGCCCCCGGCACCGCACACACACGCTGAGCATCCCGAGCTCGGCCCGGGATGGGAGGATGTCTCTCCTTCTATCCCGGGATGTGGGGATGTCTCTGCTCCTACCCTGGGATGGGGGGGGGATGTCTCTGCTCCTACCCTGGGATGGGGGGGGGATGTCTCTGCTCCCCGGGATGGGGAGATGTCACTGCTTCTATCCCGGGATGGGGGGGATGTCGCTGCCCCCACCTCGGGATGGAGGGATGTTTCTGCTCCTACCCCGGCATGGGGGGGATGTCGCTGCCCCCACCCCGAGGCCGCGGTGCGGGCGGGACCCGTCCCGCACATCGACACAAGGGGTGTTTGTTCCTGAACCCTTGGGAATGAGCTTCCCGGCGAGCTCCCCGTCTGCAGGGACACCCCGTCCCGCTGGTGCATGTTCAGCCTCCTCTCACCTGCTCCAGGAGAAGGCAGCACCCAATTTCCCAGGGGTAGCGAGGAGGAAAAGTGGGGAGGGGGGCTTTGGGGGGGCTGGAATGGAGAGATAGATGCTTTATTTTCCGCTCTATGCAATAAAGTGTGATTATAAAGAATATAACAGGGAGCACAGCTTGAATTCCAATTGGTGGAGAGCCTGTTGTTAACCATCAGGGAACTATTTATTCTCTAGCCTTACTGGTGCTCCTTGGTCAATAATGATAAAGGGGGGAAAGGAGAAGAAGTTGAAGCCATTACAAAGCAGCAATCACATTACAGAGGAGCAGCAGCAACAGCCCCCCCAGAATCTATGATTCCCTCAGGTCATGTCTCGTGTGCTCAGACCACTGGCCACTGTCAGTATTTACCCTGCATCATTAACCCACCAAACAGGGTTTTTTTCTTGCCAGAAATGACTGATTTCTCCAGCCTGATGGCAATCACCATTCGGGAGACAGAGCAGCGCTCCCCTGCTGCTCAACTATCTCCCGTGATATTTAATAAATAAATAAAATAGCTGGATGCTTGACCAGCTCCTCGGGAAAAGGGAAGACAATGTGTCTGTTTATTGTGATTAAATATTTGCTGCTCCCTGATTCTGACACTTACTCATGCACGCACAGACATGGGGCACACGTGTGTGCTTGCCTAAGCCCAACTCACAGAACATTATTAATCCTTTTCACTGCTGTTCCACCCCAGACCCAGGACCAGATTGTACGGGGCACTGCACAAAGGACAAGAGACAGTCCCCGTCCCAAACAGCTGCTGATGCACTCCAAGACTCCGCTCTTTTTTTGCATTACTGAATTCCACGTGAGCTTTGCCAACGTTTCAAATAGGATCAGAGTCACTCCAGGCCAGCTTTAGAAACTTCTGGCATCCAAGCCTGGATGCCAGATCAAAAAACCCAAGCTCAGCGCAGAAACCTAAGCCCAGAGTTTGTTTCCTTTGCTCTGCCACAGGGGAGGTGGATGTATTTGAAGGTTTTGGTTAACTTTGCTCCTCGCTGGCCCTGTTCCATCTCAGGGGCTCCACAGCCCACACCGTGCTGCACACAGAGCTGAACACCCAGCAGAGATGATTTTTGCCATGTTACAAAAAAAAAAAAAAAAAGGGAGCTGCCATGTCATCAACCCACACTTCACACCACTCACTGCTGTACTCCCAACCCCAGAATGGTTCTCACAAGTTTTTCCTGACTCTGCCTCAGACCCGTTTCCCCAACGGAGATGATCCCTGGCTGTCTCCACCACCATCATCTAAACCAGTAAGGGAGTGGGAGGGTGGGGCATTGTTGTTCTTAGGGTTGTCATGGGTTTCCCGTAACACACCAAATCTGACCCTCCTTGTCATGAACAACATCAGCTCCGGGAAATCCCTGTTTGCTGAGAGCTTTGCCACCTCCCACTGCATTCAGGGAGAAGTCCTAGAAGCACAGTGATGAGTGAGGGGCAAGAGAGCAGGAGGTCGTGGGGAGTGGGGCCGTGGCAGGGGATGGGATTTTTGAGGGGCTGAGCCTCCACACGAGACCCCAGAGTGGACAGGGATCAACAGGGAAAGCAAACAAGGGGCACAACAAGGACAGTCACAGTCCTGTTATCATCACCTCAGTCACCTCAAAGGAAACAGCAATGTTCTCTTAAGGAAAGGCCACAGGATTCTTATTCCTATGGTCTTGCATCTCCCCTCTATTCTCTCTGTCACCTGCTGTGGCTCCCCAGATACTTAGTCCTGAGATAACTCCATTCTCCTTTACATTTCTTTGAAGATTCTAAACTTAGCCTGCAGAGCAGGTTCCTTCTTCCAGTTTTCTGGCCTGGGGAGCTGAGTTACCCTGTTACCAGAGAGAGAGGAGAAAATTTCCAGGGTTCTGGAGACATGGACACTTCGCTTCTTTAGGTCTTTCAACAAAGTAACACAACCACCAAAACAGCATCTTTTTGCTCAAAACCTAGTCCCTTATAGGCTAAGGTTCCTTCAGGTAAACACTGAAACATTACTGGCAACTTAGAAAGCATTATGCACTTGATCATTGTTAGCTACACAAAGGTACCCAAATTTAATGCTGCCTCTTATGATGATTTGAGCTGTGGAAATGCCCCTCAGTTGTGACTGAGCAGCACTGAGTGAAGCTGTTGCTGTAGAGCAGCCCAGGAAGTTCCTCCCCAAACAGAACAAAGATCAGCCTGCTTCAAGGGCAATCATTAAATGAAGCTCTTTTAATAGGCAAGAAGAAAATCAAGGTCTAGAAGAATGAGCAGGAGAAGGGAGGGACAACAACAAGGAACTACTATAGACACTGCTGGCCATTATTCACACTCAGCAGCAAAGGAATTGGGGACCATGAGTTTGGATAAAAGCTTGCCTTGTAGACTTGGTACCAAAAAAACCCCAAATCCTTTTGTGGAAACCCAGGAATGAGGTTCTTTATAGCTGAGAAGACAAATTAGAGCTGCTGCTTAGGGAGAAAGCCACGTTTCTTCCCCTGTACAGGGATGCTGTCTTTTTGCTATGTGATGCCTTCCATAAGCTCTTTTGGGGACAGAGGTATAAATCATAATAAAGCCGTGGCATGGCATATAAATCATAATAAAGAATAATGATACGTAATAAGGATGAATAATATTAAGAGGAGAATTGTGTGTGAGCCTGCACACATACACACACACAGCTGTACAAATACAGATAGAGAAGGTGGTTGTTACTGTCAACACATTGATCCCAGCCTCCCTGCACCACCTTCTTTCCCTACATTCCCTGCCCTGCCGCACATGGAAGGCCAGGGAATGAACATGTGCAGGTATTTTTCTGCTCAGAGGGTCACAAAGTGACTTTCCAGTGAGAGGTTTAAGGCCCCCCCATCTCTCCCATGCCTGGCTGTACACAAAGCTTTCCCTCTGCTCTGGGTGGAATTATGTCACCTGAATAAATCAAGGAATTACACCAACACACAAGTGTCCTTCTCCCTTTCCTGGAGCTTCCAAAAAGCAGGATAAGTCTGTCTGCACTCCACACCACCACTACAGACATCCTCACCTGCTGGAGGGCTGCCTGGCTGCTTAAGGGAGGTGTGGGGAAGGCTACAAGAAACTGCAGATCTTCTGTAACTTCACCCTTTCTCAGCAGTTTTAATAAAGGAAACTCAAAAATCTGCCACCTGGACAGCTCTAAATATCCAAAATCTCATGTTGCTGAGGGAAGAGAACTGGAGAAGCACAAAGGGTGAGAAAAATGACTTCGAGGAACACACAGAAGTTGTGGCAAGAAAACAGACAGGAAAAACCCCTCAATGTCCAGCAGAATTCCCTGTTCTTCATGTAAACCCAATGCATTTATACATAAGGGAGGCAGAGGGCAGGCCCATGGCTGTCTGCTGGGGGAGGAGCAAGGAAAGAAGGAAGGATGAACTGGTAAAGACACAAAGAGAGGTACTGGGAGGTGAGAGAGTTTAGATGTAGGTGGGTGTCTCCTTTCCTGGCCTGTCCAAAGCACCAGGCAGATTGTTGGAGCTATTCAGAAAGTCACGAGAACAACAGCCAGTAGCACCAGGCGTTCTAACTTATTTTAATACCATGCAGAGTTTGATATACTTCCCAAATCCCAGGATTTATTAAGCATGGCTCTGCTGCTTCTGCTTCTAAAGCAATAAAGCTGCAAGTGTCAGAGAAAGGAGGTTCCTGGTTTTATCTCCTTTGTTTTGTGGGACCTTTTTAACCTGAAGCTGAATTTAGGAGAGGTTATGCTGATGGTTCTACCACCTGACTCACAAATTTGGGAGGGGTTTTTCCTCCCCATTTTTTCTCATGCTGGCTGCACAGAAGTAACAGAGCAAACTGTCCTCAACCAAGGGGAATCCCTTTGTCCCCACACCCTGCCAGGCCTCTGGCACTCTCCAGCACCAGCTGTAACCTCTGTGCATTGCCCTGTGTCTTTTTTTTTTTAGCTGCACTTAAAAGCAAAGGTTGAGTAGAACTGGTTTGGTGGAAGTCTGTAAAATTCTATAATTGCAACAGTATGAACGAGCCCTGTAAAAACTGGGAGAAACCTGACACAGAGGAGAAGCTGGGAAGCCAGAGCCCCCACTACAGGAAATCCAAACCCAGTGCTGTAACCCAGAGGCATCTGCTAACTCCCCCTGAGAAGCAGATAAAAACCAGCAACACAAGAGGTTCTTCACCTGGAAAATCCCCCCTGCACGTTCACCTGCACGGGGTGGGAGTAATCACAATTTTAACATGGATTTAGTGTAGGGTGAGAAGGACTAGACTGGTTGAACTTTGGGTCTCTCCTGAATTCTCAGAATTAGGGGAGGAAAAAATGGCAAGCTTACCCCCACCACCACTGTCCTGCCTTCGGGGTGTCACCACTCAGGTGATGAGAACAGGGACGTTTGCTCCCTGTCACACACCACGTCTGCGCCCCTCTAACGAGGCAGGAGACAGAAGTGGAAGTTCTAATTTCCAATTCTGGCTGACTGCAGGCCGGGATTAGTGGTCCAGTTTTCCTCTGTACAGATGTGTTTGCCAATTTGAGGTCTTCAGGGCCAGATGCTCCGAGCAGACCGAGAAGTCAATTCCCAGTGCTCAGACAGCACAGCGATCCAATGTCCTTTCCAAGTCCTCCTTCTCATGGGTAGATTTGGATTGCTCAGCTCCTTGCACAAATTGATTCATCTATAACCAGCAGATTAGCCCAAATTTTGGGTGGGTTTTGTGTGTTTGGGTCAGCTGATTCTCCCGGAGAGCTTGACTAGAAAATCCCAGGGATAACGAGATTGCCAGTGTATCTGATTAGCCACAGGAATAACTGTACAGAGCTGACTAAACTGGGGTTACTGGGGGCAAGATCCACCCAAAATTATTTGCTGGCTGAGTCAGCCAGTTCCATTTTGGGTACAAAGAAAGAGACTTCCCAGTCAATGAATATCAGGAGCAGAAACAGCACAAGGGGAAGATTGCTTCCCCGCTTAAATGTGTATTTAAAATGCTGATAGCCCACACTGAGATCCAAGAAAAAATGTATTTATCATTGTTATTAACAGTAATAGAAATAAAACCAGTTCTAATAGCATGCAGGGTTTGATGCATTTCCCAAATAAAAGGATTTATTAGTTTAAAGCCTGGGTATTTATTTGTTTCTCTCTCCACAGTCCTGCCCCCCCTCCCAACCGTGTTGAATTTTTAATGCCCCCTGTTTCTAATGTCAGCCGTTTTTCTTGTAAAGGTTTTTTGACATAACTTTATATTGCTGCATCCTTTTGTTGTTGCCATTCCCCCATCCTTGTTAGAGACTCCACTCCCCTAATGAAGCTCGTCTCCTGCCAGGATAATAAAAGAAAATAGATCCAGAGCTGAAGGGAACCGGTGAGAGGTGTGTGTGTGAGGTTAGAAATAAGGGTGACACAAAATAAGTGTGTTCTCTGGGGACTCCCAAGGCTCCTCAGGATCCGAGTGGGTTTGTGCTCATATGGATGCACACACACACACACACAGTTTGTATGGATCTGTATGGACACCTAGTGTGGATGGATCTAATTTTATACACACACAGGCTGACAGTGTGGAGGGACACCTTTGGAGGATGTGCACTGCAGCTGCCAGAAGTTGGGGACATTCTGCCAAATTAAAAATAAGAGGACTCAGAATAGTCCAGTGACTTCCTAGTCCCTAATTTTGGGGGTATCCTTTCAGTGTTCCACAGTAACAAGCTGCTGATGAAGACTGGTGTAGCCCTCTGGGCGTTCTCTCTCTTTTCTTTTCCCCCCCATCCATCTTCATGAGTGTCTAACAAATGAGAAAGCACCTTCCTCCTCTTGCCATTCCAGAGAACAAAAAGAACTATTTGCACAACCAGGAAAAAAAACAAATATCTCCGCTATCCTGTCTGTAACAACCCCTTCTCCTTCCCAGTGCTGAGCTTCCAAAAAAGTCTTTTAGTGGCAGGAAAAGCCACTGGATCCTGGAGAAGAGCCCCATCAACTCCTTAATGCCTCCCAGGATTAAGGATTAAGGTTTAGGAACAGCCTCTTGTGCTTTTTTGGGGGCAACTCATGGTCTTAATATAAGCTATGAAAAAAAAATTCACCAACTCTACAACGCTTCTTTCTCTTCTGTCCACTGAGAAGAAGAAACTTAACGTTTCTGTGACTTCTCAGGCTTCTAAACTACTTCCACAGGTCACCAACTCAGCCTCACAGTTTCAGTGTGGTGGAGGTGGTCAGTGATTACACTTGTCCTACAGCCTGATAAAGAAGACAGAACTTAAATAAGGCTCCTGAGGACACAGAGTGAGGAAGTGGCAGAGTCAGGGAAAGACCTGAGGTGCTGTGATACCCAGTTCCTCCTCCTCCTGACCTACAGCATCTTCTGCCCAGTGTTAATACATGCTAAAGGCTGTGCAAGACCTCTGTGGCTAATGTAACTCATCAGAAGAAACCTCCAAACCACCCTGAGAAGCTCAGTCACTATGGGACAGTGATAATTAGCCCAGACCTGTGGAATTTCTAAAAAAAAAAAAAAAAAAAAAAAAGGCAATTTTAAAAAGCCAATGTAACCTAAAGCTCCTTAAAAAGGAAAAATAAAAAATCAGCTGCTATTTCAATTTATCCTTGGTGCAGAACATCAGCAATGTTATTTTTCTGTTTCCACAGTGGTGCTTCAAAGAGCTGCTCTGCAGTGCTGGAGGCCCAGGATGTGTGTGCTGCTTCAATGCAGAGAGCCAAAGGTCTCCACAAAGGTACTGGGAATCAGGCTTGAGTGTTTCAGCTTGAAAATTCCACTTTTCCAGCCCAACAATCACTGGGAAGCAGCCACACTGTTAGCACAGGGGGGACAACTGGGTCTGGTGCTTCAGGAATAACAGGGAAACAGGAGTAGCAAAGCAGTCCCAGCATGCAGGGTCCTGCCTCTCCTGGCAGAGCTGGTTTAGACACTTTGCAGCACAAAGTTACCAGTCAGAAATTTCGAGGAGGGCCCAGCAATGCACACGTACAAACCCTGGGCCTGAGCACATCCAAGTCCTCTTGGACGCTTCAGAGATCCAGGTACCCATTCCATACACGTGCAGCAAAATTATCTTGGGGGCTGGTTCACTGCAAACTCAGACACAGAGAGGACTGGGTCTCCTGTTGAAGCAACAGTGAGCTGAAGAATTTGTTTTGACTTGTTTCCAATGGGATCTCCAGCTTTTAAGCACATCAGACACATTAACACGAGGAGAACCTCTACATATTTGTGGCTTTCAGCATCAGAAATACTTAGGGCCATCCACAGCCCTGCTCAGCCATCTGCAGCAGTGCCACAACAGGCTTTGGAACCCAAGAAAACTCTCATTTCTTCCTACCAGACTAATTCTGAGATTCAAACCCCAGAGTCATCATGTCTAGGCTTGGCTTACACGCTAATTCTGCGCTGAAAAGCTTAATTGAAATTTTCAGGTGGAAATTAATCCAGCCACCTCTTGTTCCCTAATGGATTTTGATCTCCTTCTCCACACTGTGACAATTGCTGGCACGGTAAGTGATGTCTGTTTTGAAGAAGGCCATAATTATGAAGTCTGCAGGGAACTGTAGGTCAAGACAGAGGCACAATGACATAGCTCTTACTAGACCAGAAAAACAGGAATGACGAGGGCTCCTGACACGCTGCAGGAACAGTGACAGATCAGTAAGGAAAATACTTGCAGCAGGGCCAGATCTGGCTCTATTTTGTCATTTTTCAGAGCTACGGAAAAAAATTCAACTAATTTTTATAACTAGAACACCATTCACCGACCCCTTTCTGAAATCCTGGCTGGAAATCCCAGAAGGAATCTCAAAGCAGGAAAACTGTACTTGCACATCGATGGGGTGATCTAACAGGCACCTTTTTTATCATCGGGATCCTGAAAAGCAGACTGGAGTGGAAACAAAGGGCAGCTGAACTGAGCCAAGCTCTCGAGGAAAAATAAAAGTATTTGCATGTCTCTGCATAGGTGTGAGCAGGTGTCACAACCAAGCTGGGGCACAGTGACCCAGAGCCAGCACTGCCAGCCAGCCCAGGGATAACCAAGCACCGGGAATGATGAAGTGCTGTTGTTTCTGTTAAAGGACAGGTCACGGTTCCACGAAGTGCAACCACTTTTTGACAGAGCAGAGCCATCAGCAAGATCAATGAAATGGGGAATCCCAGGCTCCAGGATGGATGTGGCTCCTGGAGCAGAAACATCCCAAAGGGGGAAGCCACTGGCTGATTTTCTCCTGAATTTGCTAATGCCAGGCATGAGCAAGTCCCTCAAGTAACTCAAAACCAGGGACAACTGTTCCCAAGGATGGCAGGACTCTAGGTTTGAATTCATCTGGATAATGAAAATATTCAAACATTAGTACACGCTCAGCTCAGCAATTTCCTTCCTCTACTGACTTTGAACCCCAAAGACCATAAGCCATAAACTTTGGAGAATGGGAGGCCCCAGGAGGATCTCAAAGTTTGAAGTGGGATCTACCTTTTGTCTAAAGCACAAACCTCCTCTTTGTAACACAGCTGCATGTTTAGTGCCCTGGACAACAAGCATCTCATGGTGACAGTAATCTCAGCAACAGCTGCCCGTGGGGGCTCACACATAGGAAGGTGAGCATGCTCCTAAAAAGCTTTTTTTTTTGACATAAAAGTCAAAGATCTCCAGAGACCTCTTCCAAATCAAACCCAATATGCCTGTCCCAAAGCAAGTTTTGGTCAAGGAGAAGAAAGAATCACGAAACCCACGACGACAGGGAGACAAACCCACTGGTTTCACACAGGCTCCTGGGTGAAGCCAAGGAAAGAAAGAGTAGGTCTTTCATGGGTAGATGGATCAAGGGGAATGTGCTACACAACCAACAGTTCTGAAGGAAAGATGATGTTTTCCCTTTGGGTGTCCTGAGCAGACAATGGGATCAGCAGTGTTGGGATCTGAGGCAGACAATGGACACAAGGGACAGAGGCACAGCAGCAGCACTGGCTGCAGAGCAGTTCTTCAAATGGAGAGAACCCACGCAAATATACTATTTTTCTTTTTTTTTTTTTTTGAAGGGGGAATTTGTTGTTGTTATTTTAATTGAATTCCACTAGGAAGGCAAAAACCTGCTGAAAAAACACCCCCATTGACAGAGCTGCTAAAGGACACCCAGCAGGTTCCCAGCCCCGGTGTGACACATCCCAGCCAGCCACGATTTTAATGCTTAGGAGGTGCAGGCTGATGCTGTATTAATATGCAAAGTGTGGCCTGCCTTCCCAATTAAATGGAAAATGCTATGATTAAAGGCAGTCAGAAGATATTAGATGGATAGTGCTGAACTAGGGGCTTTATTTCCTCCACACAGAAACCCCTCAGGAGTGCTGATGGATCAGCAGTGCCGGGGGGAGATCACCGACGGCGAACGGAGCCGGGGAAGGAAAAACGCCTTGGAAAAATGGAAGGAGAGAAAATGAGGAAGCTGTTTACAGGAGGACTGAATTAACACAGTACCTCATCCTGGTCTCTCTCACACATGGGCCCTCTGGGCCACACATATCTGGAGAGAAATCGAGCAGCGCTGCTCACAGAAGCCGAATTCTGGCACATCATTTTGAGGGAGGAAGGCCTCAGAAGCTGAGTGAATCACAGCAAAAGGCCCAGAGAGCGTCACAATTCATAGCTGCACAGCCCTGAGGCAAAGCTCAGAGGGGACAGACCTCTCCTCTGCCCCCTCTTTCCTTGTTAGCATCAGCATCTTCTCTTTTACCACCTCTCCGGGCTGGGAGAAGAAAACACAGCGGAGAAGTGCAGCACGCTGGATAATTTACAATTAAACCCACGAAGATGGGGAGATAAAACAGGAAACATTAATAACTGAGTGTAGAGTTCCCTTTGCCTTGCTGTGAAGGGCTTGCTCTAAATCACCCCTGTAGCTTTAACCCTCCTGGCTCTGCTCTCTCTCAGCCCCAGGCCACGCAGCCAGTCCCCCCTTACTCTTCCTCCCTGTCTCTGAGCTCTGCTGCTCCCTGTCACCAACGCACTCCCTGCCCGTGTTTCATGACTTGCATTTAATTAAAAGAGATGGCAAAGTCAGGTATATTTATGGGGACTTCTAATCCTCACACTCACATTTCCAGTTGCCATGGGTTTCCTTCCAGAGTTCGCTCTTTCTCCCCCACCCCCACCACGGAGGATAAAGTCCAATAAATTCTGCTGTGTAATTGGCTGCACATTTTAGGGGGTCCATCTATCCCAGTGCTGTGAAAACAGAGGCCTTCAAAAAATTACTGTAAGGACAGAAAACCCTGGGGGAAGGAGCCCAAAGTGCTTTATTTCCTCAAATGACTGTGGCTAAATTGTTACAGGTATGAGGTCGGAGTGCTGAGTGGAACCGAGCCAGAGCCAGGGGCTGCAGCTGAAGGAAAGCAGTTGCCAGAAGTTGCACCTTTATCCAAAACCAGGGCTTGCTGTCCTGCTTTGCCTCTCTGAGAGCAAGAGGACCATCCCAGGGGCTAAGCAAAGAGCACTCCATGCCTGCCCAGTGTGCAGGTCAAGGTTGGTGCAGCTGCCTGATGTGTATTAATGCAATAACTCCTCAGGTTCTCGTGCTTCTGTCACCTCCTAACACCCCACAGACACTGAAATACTCTTTACATGAGCCACTTCCACCACAGACTCTTCTGGAAACGTTGGGGAAAGGTCTCCACGTTTTGAGGAACGCAGAATTTTAGCTGTTCCTTGTCTCCAGGGAGGGGTTTCTTTCAGCAGAAACGTGCCCCCAGGGTGAAGCCACGTGGAGGAGAGGGTGGACATCTCTGCATCCAACAGAAATGATCTGCCCTGTTCTCAGCTTTTGGGATGACACCTCTCTACTGAGGACAACAGGAACTGTCTGTATGCAATGCCAGCACTCACAGGTGCTGCACCACTGAGCATCCTTAGCAGGATTTACTGGTTGTAAACTTTCATCACATGGGGAAACCCTCCTGCAGGAGCACTGCACATGATACCAGCGTAGCAAAGCCTCCCCTCACATCCAGATTCCCACTGAAACTTCAAATCCCTCATTCACAGCTGATTCCAAATAAAACACAGTGGAACAAGGAGGAGAGAGAAACCAGATTTCCTCCGTTTTTTTTTTTCATTTAAGTAAAACAACAAAAAGACACAAGAAAAGAGCAAGGAGTTCTATGATGGTGCCACATATGTGCCTGCCCCTTCTGCACACACAGAACTACAGCCAAAGCTGTCTGCCTGCATGGCACTGCCCAAACTCTGCTGTTTTCCTATCATTTCTCCATGTTAGCAGAAGCCAGCACCCCTTAATTCACAGGTTTCCACATTCTAAGTTTATGTCTAAAGTTAATATTATTTAAACATCACTTTACTTTTTTTTTTTTCTTCTCTCTCCTGTGAATTTCATGCTGGGCTTCTTATTTCCCTCCATTTTTTTAAAAGAACAGTTCATTAAGAAAAGCTGACTGTACCTCCAACCCCGTCTGCCGGAGCAGCACTGACGAATAAAAAACCCACCTCACAGGAAGACAGTTTTATTCTGTTGATCGGAAGTCTGCCAGCCCAATTTATGATTGGACATAAGATCTCCAAATCTGGATTTATGCCTTGCAGTATAACGACAGGTCAATGAGATTAAAAGTATGTTCATGAGAGAGCTGTAAGGCAATTTGAGTTTCATGGTTCTGTGGTGATTGGGCATTCAGTCTAAGAAAACCCGTGTTAATAAAACACTTGCAGTCCCCGGGAACAATCTGCACATTATTCATTATTGCAGCCCGGCTGTGGTCGCCTTCACCAACACCCCCTCACCATAAAAACAGAGAGAGAGAGGGAAAGCAATTCCCCCCCTCCTCCCTATTCAGATGGAGCCATCGGGGAGATGGTGCCACTGATAACGAATGGGCTTGAATTAACAATAGAAACACTTTTCTCCCTTATCATATGGTTCACATAATCAAAACAGGGAGGGGGGGGGAATGGGAGGCGGGAAGAAAAGTCTGAGCCTCACATATGGGTCTCCCCCACCAGCTGAAAAATACGTGGACTCAACACAGACCAGCAGCTTCTAATCACACACAGAGACTCCCTTGCCTTCGAGTTCCTGTTTATTGAAGAAACATCACCCCACAAACCTTAAACACGGGGCTTAAATGAGCTTAAGCCACGTCACATTGGCTCGTGGAGGTCACCTGAATCAGAGCAAACCTGCAGAAATTGTGGACGTGGGCCTTTGGATCCAGGGCCAAACAGCCTTGATGTTCACAGACCTGGGCTTCAAAACAGGCCACAGGCTGGATGCAGCAAGTCCTGCAAACTTGAGGTTCGAATTCAAGTATCTCCCAGGCTGGAAGCCAGACCAAGGTTTAGGTTCAGTTTGTTATCAGGGTAACTTTCAGGTGACGCTCAGATCTTGATCCAGTTACCTGTGGGCTCAAAGTCGCTTTGCTTTGACTGTTCTAGTTCACCCTGTATCTCCCTGCAAATAGCTGCAAGTTCAAGCCCAAATCACAGAATCACAGAATGCTTTGGGTGGGAAGAGACCATAAAGATCATGTAGTTCTAACCCACAATCAAATTCCTCACCTTGCTTTGGCATCACACCCAAACTCCTGACTGCTCCCACCTCGTACAGGAACACTGTCACCCATCAGAGCACCACATAACCAGAAGGGAACCTGCAGCAAACCCAAAAGTCATCATCTTTCCTCTTTAAGATGTTTCACTCTTCATCATCACAATAAAGATTTTAGTTCAAGGGAGATCACAGGATGCAACCATTTGGTGGTAGGGAAAACGTTCCATGCTTTGTTTCCATGTGGACTCTGCCTAAACAAAGCAACTCCTGATGCTCCTTTCCCCATGCAAGTACAAGGGCCAAATTCACCTTGGCCTGACTTAAGAAGGGCTCAGAACCCACAACCCCTGAGTACTTCAGTAATTGCTGAAGGTGCTCAGCACTTCTGAACGTTAAGCACAAATGCTGGAAATCCAGAGCAGGAACATACGGGATGTAACAGCAGCAGCCCAAGGACAAAGGAGGGATGTGGAGAAAGGAGCCTGAAAAGGGACAGAGGAGGTACTGGGGAGCTGTCACTTGTGCTGCTGTTGGACTGTTCCAATCATTATGCAACGGAGTCCCAAATCAGAGAGCCCTGTGTACCTACAGAGCTGTTACTGCTGAAGGGGCCAGAAAACGTTTGTTGAGCAAACCCATCTCTGATAGGCAACGAGATACCAGGACGTTCCTGTTTCATCCTTGTTTAATCTGTTCTTGTTGTCAGGCAGGGCACTGGGCCAGTACAAGTTCCCATTGCCTCAGCTTCAGGGGTGGACTGGCTTCAGAATTTATACAAATAAAAGAAGAAACGAAAAAGCGCCGGCAGCACCAATCTGATTACAGAGTCATTTATTTTCTGGTCGTTAATAATTTGTGCAATAAAAGATTGCGTGCCTTTCTGAGTTAGTAGGAGTTATTGGCATGAATTTCCCTCCACACTGGTGTGAGTCTGTGCTTGGAACATAAATTATTAGTTTCTTATCGCACTCCTCCTCATTTTTCATGCTGCCACAGCGAGATCGCCAGGAGCCAGCCCCTCAGTCTCAGTCTTATTTTATGCTGCACGAGGAAGGCAGCAAAGATGGCTATTCCATCTTTAATTACACCAGCTCCTTCCTGCACTGCCTCCCTCTCCCAGTCCTCCTCCCCACCGGAGCACGGGAAGGGGTGGCCTGTACTGTGGCTGTGTGTGTAGCCACTGCTGGTGACAGGCCACTTGCCAGCGACGTTTCTAGTGAAAACACTGTTCTTTGACAACACCCAGAGTAAGGAAATGACAGGCTTCCACCATCCTGCCAGCTCCTGTCACAGATCTGTTTGGAAGCAAATTGCATGTGTGGCTCTCAGTGCGAGGATAAAAGGAGACTGGAATCCATAACATCCTTGAAAGGAGAGGAGGGAAGTCCTGGCACAGAGCTGGGCTGTACACAAGATGGTTGTACCTCCAGCTGAAGATTAAGAAGTTTGAGTCTTGGCTGTGGCTGAGGAAATGCCTGGCCTTTCTCTTCCTAGAGCATTAAGCAGGTGAATTATAAGAGCCTCAATGCTCTTCTGTCAAATGGATGCTTCACTCACATTTCCAAATGATTTGAAGTTCAGTGAGGGAAATACACTAAGAATTAAAACTCATTTAAAAGCCATCTAAACACCCTCCTTGTTTCTCTGACACACAGCACTGAAATGCTCTTTAATGATGCTAATTGCCCTGTTAAATGCAGCAGCGTGCATATAAACCACACCAAAACTCTTGGACCTTCCCATATGGCAGCCTCATGGTCTTCTCCAATCAATGTGGCTCTTCCAGTTGTGTCCCAGGAACATTTGCACCAACATCTGCTAAATTTCAGGAGCAGCACTGACAGATTGGGGCCACAGAGCACATCTGGCAGCTCCAAATGCACTTGCCAAGGGCTGTGCAAACCACGAGCTTCTCCAGAGGAGGGAGGCAGGAGGTGCAGGAGTAGCTTTGCACTCCACTGAAAGAGAAGTACCCACCAGCTGGGAGAGCTTCTCTGTGCAGCACCCATTCACAGCAGCCTTGGACCCACATTGCCTTGCTCCCTCCTTACACACTCCACTGGCAACTCCAGTCACTCCTCTGGTCCCAGACAAAGCCCAAAGCCCACTGCTCTCCCTCCCAGATTCCTGACACAGAAGGATGTGACATGCCCAGGGCACCCCTGTGACGGGGAACACGTGTTCCTCCATTCCAAGAGGATTTATAACAGGGGTCCTGGGCAGGCATAGCACACACTGAGGGTGTCCTGTCAGCTCCAGAGTGACTGATGGCTCAGAGCTGGGCCTGCCTCTGCTGATCCCACTGCACTGGGGACTCACTGAGCACTTCAAAACCATGCTCATGTCTACAGGGGACCATCCAGCACACCCATGGCTCATGTGATGTTCCAAATGTCCGTCCTGAACTCTCGTGACTTGCTGAAGGAACATCACCATAAAGATCTGGTTGACTCTGTCTGACTGGGCTAATTCCTGTCAGGAACATCCCCTAGACTGCTCAAACACAAAACCCCAGCCCACCTCCCACTGCCTCACCAAGCACCTGTGTTAGAACTCTCCCCACCCAGGAGAAGAGTGAATCCATGCTGAAAATACTACCAAGGGAGGGACTATAGTTGCAGTCATGTTACTGCTGGGATAAGGATATTTAAAGCAAAAATTAGATGTAAACAAAACAGTTGCATGCTTTATCCCTCAACAGTTCTGTCCTTGAAAAAAAATAAATAATCAAAGACAGGGGCACCAGCATCACAGAATTCCTTCAGGACAAAGATTTATAGATCACAGGACCAACTTCTCTGGTCTATCACAAAATTCCACTAAGGGACAGAAGAGAGAATTTTTACATTAGCAAAAGCTAATGTGCACTGTATATGTGCTCCTGGTTACTGGATACAAATCCTGGGGTCTTCCCTGATTCTTTCACTCCCAAATTCACATATCCCATGCTGTTTGCCATCACTATGATTTTTTACTACCTCGCTCCCAGTTTGGAATCTCCAGTTTGTAGCTACAGACTAGGTTAGGAAAAAAATAGTCTAGTTCCTTTTAAAGTCTCTTAAAAAAAAGGATTGAGATCATGACTGGAAGGAGATACCAGAAAAAAAAAGTGAGCAGAATGATACTTGGCTGCAGAAAGACCCAGAAATAAGGATGAAATGGAGCCACCAGGTTCAAACCCAGGTCAGCTGAGAGGGGACCTGAAATCAGGGCCTCTGGTTCCCTGCATTTAGTCCCTTCAGGACTCAGGGACCCAAAACCACAGGAAATTTATAGTAAATCCTTGGCAGAGGCAAATTTCTACCCTTGGAGAGAAAAATACTGGATTAAAAAAAAACCCTTAACTGAAATCTTAGGCTTTACCCAGGCCCCCAGTGCCTTACAGCGTTGGGTGCACGGGAGGACGGTGCCCGAGCGCTCCAACAAGCCCATCCTCACTCTTCCTCTGATCCAACAGTTTTAAGATATTTATTGCTTCCCTTTGCCACTTCCCAAGAGAACTCCCTTTATCACGACCTACTCCAAATTTGTTTTGCTGCCATCAACACCTGCAAAGGCCACGCTTCCTGTAAAATAAGCTGGCGACGTGCCCCGGGCAGGATTTGTCTCCACGCTGCCTCTTGGAGGACACCCCTCCCTCCAACCTGGTGACATTTCCACACACCCCCAACTCCTTCATCCCATCCCTCATGGGGACACCTGGCTGAAAACCAGTGCTTACCTACAAGGTAAAGCCAAACTGCAGAAGTGTTTCGAATTTCTGGTGAAGCAACGACAAGACGTTGAGAGCAAGGTTGCAACGGGACTTGTACAGGAGCTTCCATGGATTTAAAAGCAGCAGACACCCCAAGAAATTGCTTGACATCCAACACAGACCTGGATTTCAGCGTCCAGTTAAAAGTTAATAGCAGGCTGACAGCTCCTACTCGTATTCTGGTTGCAAACCACTCTCAAACAAGCCCCTGGAAATCCAGTCTGCATCGCCTGCTCAAACCTTGCCAGCTTAATCTGAATAATAACAGAGAAATGGCCCTGCAAGGCCAAATGCTATCGGGGCAGGAGCAGACAGGAAGATAAATTAAGCAGCACGCGTGGCTGAGACCCTTTAAAAGGAACACTGCACTTCCTATTTGCACATCCTGAAACCTCCACACTGGAGCGGCGACTCTGGCACGAGTCCCTCAGTCACTCTCTCCCTAAGAGGTCAGCACACCCAGCAGATGTCCTTCCCCGGATCCCTTTCTCTTTTTTTTCCCCCCTGTATAACAGCATGCCATGGATTTAATTCCTGATGTTTCTCTGCACAGCGACACCAACCAGCACCCCAAGCTCAGGAAACACTTGGCAAACGCTCCTGTCTCAGCTTCCTGAGAGTACAGGGGGGAACCAGGGAAGCACCAAGCACAGGCGAATTTGAGTGTGATTTCTGATGTGCGGGGTAGTAATATAAAAAAAAAAACAAAAACAAAACAGCAAAACATTCTTTAGGAGCAGTGCCCCAAAGTACCAAGAACCTCATAAAAACATTTTGCTACTCGATATTCTTGAATATTTCAATACATGGCTGAATTTCCAAATCAATTTCTTCCATCTATTCCGCCTTTGTTTTTACTTCGCGGCGTTCGAGCCCACGGATATTTGCTGCCTTATAATTCTGTGCACAAAGACTCAGAGAAATCAACTTATTACCCTCAACTTGTCTGTGGAAAAAAACAAAGGCACACAAGCGAGCATTTGGCATTTTGGGATCAAGAGGCAGGAAGAGCAGACAAACAACTCCGTTTCCTTACACATGGGCAGCTCCACATGACCAGACTGTTCCAAAGTGGACCATTCATGCCACTTACCACCTACTAAGCATAAAATAATTAAATTCTGTTCTTTTCTTTATATGTGATACTTGACTTCAGTATTTCTATTTTCCATAATTTCTCCCACCCTTCCCGGTCTGAGCTTTGCACGAATCTCCTGAAAAAGCCACCACTGTGCAAGCACACCCTGTACTGCACCTAATGAGGCACTTCAGGTTCAATGAGGTCCTTCATCTTTCCAGTTCTAGCTCTGTGCTTCTCCCTCCCAGGCATCTTAAGTTGGCTCCTGCACCATCTTCATTGTGGTGCTTCTTCTTCCTTGAGTTACGGCTCCGTGGTTCCCTTCCCTCCTGCCTCAGGGAAAGGACTCAGGGGTTGGAACTCCTGCCTTCTGTTTCCAGATTTATCATGAGCTGTTGTGACCTTGACAACGAGCCAGAAAGGGGGGAATTTTCAAACTTGGGTGCTTCAATTTAGGCACCTGACACAGCCTTATTTACTGAGAGGATATAAGCATCCATGGCTCTTGTGAAAAAAGAGCAATAATAATAATAATAATAGTCCTTCTGACTCTTCTCCCTCTTTCATATTTCATTCATCCCAAATCTGCATCTCCCCCTTACTTTAGTAGCCAAACCTAATGCAAGCTTTATCTTCCAAGCCAGTATAACCCATACTCCCAGTTCCTCTGGAAGCTACACTCTACTGGCAACAAAACCCTCACATTTATGCCTAAAAAGTTAAAGGAGGGCCACAGATGAGAGTTTCTGACACCAAGCCATGCACTGACCCACCTTCCCTAAACTTTTCACCACAGTAGGAAACAGCTTTTTTAAATTTTCACCTTGGGACCCACAGTGCACATTGTCAGCAATACAGCCAGGAAGAATAATACACATCCTTGGACTATGGATTATTGCACATATATATAAAAAAATTTACATAGCTCAGTTTTTAACTGACCTCACAAAAGGTCCATAAAGCATGAAAACTAAACCTTCCAACCCAATAATTTCATGCATGCCCTTCCTGCAGACCTGTAACCCCCCCCCCGGCAAAGGCTCTCTTTTAATCCCTGTGGGGACTACAGACTATTTTTTAAGGGAAAAAAAAAAAAATACGTGCTCTAGATCCATAACGTCTCCAGGTGTGTACTTGCTACGCTGTGTGAATCCACAGGGAGACAAAACAATACCGTATTGTCCTGCCCGCGTACGGCCCTACATCAGAGCGACTCTGTGAGTAATCCGATTATCTCTCCTATGAAATCAAAACAGCACGGGAGAGAGGTTTTCCCCTAATCCCAGCGCCATCTCTGGGAACGGCTCCGCGGCGCGCAATTACTTAACAAAGGGGCTGGGAATTAGGGGAGGGTTTTCCTGCTCTCCTGCATCACCACGACCGGGGGGGGGGGGGTCTCGCAGCATCCCGGAGCCATCCCGGCGGGATGCGGGGAATGGGAAGGGATGGAGCCCCGCGGGCTGTGCCCGGGCTGGCGCCGCTCGGCCCCCCCGGGGCTGTGCCGTCGCCGCCGCGGTCGGAGCGGCCCCGGCGGCGGAGCCGAGACGCTGCAGAGCCGCCGACACGTCCCAATTAGCGCGGCGGCCCCGCCGCTGCCGCCCCCGGGGCGCTGCGGGCGCGTCCCGCCCGCCGCCCACGCGGCTCCCCGGGCGGCCGGAGCTCGGCGGGAGGGAGGGAGGGAGGGAGGGGGAGGATTAAAAGGGCGATAGCCTGGAAAAGCACGACCCTGCCAAAAAAAATTAAAATAAAATAAAATAAATAAAATAAAACCCACAACCAAAAAACAAACCAGCTGCGCCCCCCGCCCCGGGAGCCCCTCGGGCGGCATCGGGGCGGCACCGAGAGGAAGCTGAACAGGAGCCAGAGTGTGCCCAGGTGGCCAAGAAGGCCAATGGATCCTGGCCTGGCTCAGGAACAGGGGGGCCAACAGGTCCAGGGAAGTGATTCTGCCCCTGGACTCAGCACTGGTGAGGCCACCCCTGGAGTGCTGTGTCCAGTTCTGGGCCCTCAGCTCAGGAAGGACATGGAGGGGCTGGAGCAGGTCCAGAGGAGAGCAACGAGGCTGGGGAAGGGACTGGAGCACAAGTGCTGTGAGGAGAGGCTGAGGGAGCTGGGGCTGTTCAGCCTGGAGAAGAGGAGGCTCAGGGGAGACCTCCTCACTCTCTGCAACTCCCTGACAGGAGGGGGCAGCCGGGGGGGGGTTGGTCTCTTCTCCCAGGCAACCATCAGCAAGAAGAGGGCTGGGTCTTCAGCTGTGCCAGGGGAGGTTTAGGTTGGATATTAGGAAGAAATTCTTTTCAGAGAGGGTAATCGGGCATTGGAATGGGCTGCCCAGGGAAGGGGTGGATTCTCCGTCCCTGGAAATGTTTAAGCTGAGACTGGATGTGGCATCAGTGCCATGGGCTGGGAAACACAGCGGGGTTGGATCAAGGGTTGGACTTGATGATATGGGAGGTCCCTTCCAACCCGGCTGATTCTATGATTCTGTGATCACTGGGATGTGGAGGAACGGGGGTTTGCAGGGAAACGCACACCAAGGAAACCACCCCCCACGGCATTCCAGGCTGGAAAAGCACGGCAGGGAGCAGGAGGAGGAGAGCCAGGCACATGGAGTGCGTGTGCCCAGCACAGATGTGCCGTGCAGCACCCCTGGGCACCTGGCCAAAGAGCCAAAACCAAACATGAAGTTGGCCGTGCAGACACGGTCACCACCGGCACGCGGGCGCTCACAGAGCTCACGGCGCTGGACTTTGGCCATCTGTACCCACAGGGGTTCTCAGGACAACAGGGCAGTGTCACACAGGGCACCTGTGGACCATCACGTGCGTTGCTGCCACTTAGAGTGCTCAAACAGCGCCAGCACAGGGCAGTGCCCCATTCCTGGCGATCTGCACATCAACATCGGTGATTTTCTGGGTATTTTAGCTACAAAAGGCTTCCATCCTGAGCTTTTCACATTCCTCTTTTTTCCTGGCAATCTGCACATCAACATCGGTGATTTTCTGGGTATTTTAGCTACAAAAGGCTTCCATCCTGAGCTTTTCACATTCCTCTTTTGACCCCTGGACACGCAGATACAGGTGCTAGGAAAAGACTTCTAAATCATCAAGTGCCACGTCTCCTTGGAGAATCTTTGCTCCCTTTGAGCAGCAAAGATTCTCCGGGCACTGGTGGTGTGGGAAAGGGATGAAGTCACTATCAGAGCCCCATCCCTTCAAGCCACATCTGCCAGCTGATTCTCCACACCTGGCAAGACCTTTCCCAGGAGACAGCCTCTGGCACCAAGCAGGTGGTTTCCTGATTCAATTTTCCCCCTGTTTATCCCTCAAACCTCTGCTCATCTCTCTCCTTTCAGCACGATGGACCATCCTTAGGAGAAATGGGCCCCCGCTGTGCAGGAGGTGGAACTGGGGGAAGCATTTTATCCTCCTGTTCCCTCACACAGAGATCAGTTGTTTCCCTGGCAAAGCAAGGAAGATGATGGAAGTTGTTTCCCCTGTGCAGGTTCCTTTTTCCCCTCTGTCAGCACTTCCCTTGATCAGCAGATCTGATGCAATCCCACAAAAGCCAGCCAGTTAAAAACTCCATTAGGACTAGGAGTGTGTTTTAATTACCACCTTGTCTGACCTGACAGGTTTCCCTCCTTCTGGCTTCATTTTCAAACAGTTAAAAATATTTCCTATGTAAGAGGAAAGGCTTTTTGTATTTCAACAAGACAGTTAAAAATCGCACTCATTTATCATCGTGGTCCCACTTTCAATTTTGCCTTCCTGGAAATCGTTTTGGGAAGGGAAAGACAGATTGTATCTCAAGCCATGACATTTCAGTCCAGTACCATCACTTCTCATCACAAAATGATGGTGTTTTGTGCCCCATATCATCAAGTCATACATTGAGAAGAAGACTTTTCCCCCCTCCTCTTGAATTTGCATTGCATAAAAAAAATTAAGCACAGGAGCAAGCTACAAAATATCTGACTGGGCTCAGCTTAACGCTGATCCAAAAATGGGACAAAACTTCCCAAGGTTATCAAAGTCCTCTTCTACTTGATATTACAAGGATTGAGAAAAGAAGCACAATGTCCCAAAGAATATTCAGCTCCAGCATAAAGATAAATGACACCTACTGACCTGGAATTGTGTCCACTTGGATGCAAGACACACTGGATCTCGTTGTTAATGCCATACATAGGAATTACACGGGGTGGAAGGAGCTGTTATGCCTGAAATATTCAACCTCTGAATATACATCCTGACTTCAAACTGTTCCAAGTCACTACTTCAAGAAAGACTCTCTTCAGAATGAAGCTAATTTTCAAAATCTGGTACTTTTTGAGGATAAAAGTGAGCTATTTGACATCTGATTTTCAGAGCAGCAGAGCCTTTCCACATGTTCCCATTGACTTCTGCTGGAGTTACAGAGGTGTCTCGAGAAGGACTTGCAGGCTGTACTTGTTTCCATGCCAACACCCACAAAAAAAAAAAAAAGGGTTATTTCAGATACAGAGTAGCTAATTTTCAAATGACAAAACTATCTGCCATTTAAATTATGTTTGCTTCTCCTAAGCAGCTAAGTGGGGCCTAATCCATAGTGTGAATACCTGCACTATTTTATTATTAAAATTTAAGCTGTTTTGGCGCTATAGAAACATGAGAAAGGGGCTTTGTGTTGATGCTGCAGACCCGAGGCAGGCAAACCTTCCAGCAGACTCTGAGGTGATTTTACCTGAGCACATCCCAGAGTGCAGGGATGTTGGCCTGTCCCTGTTGGCCAGGGACAGGATGCCAAGGAGAGGTGAATAAAAAACGACAGTGAGATAAAGTGTGGAGAATTTTAGTCACAGAAACCAGGAGGGAGCAAGAGTCCTGGCAGATCTCATCCTGGCAGAGCTGTCGTTGACTTCACTGAGGACTTTGCCTAAGAAGGGGTGAGAGACTTCTCACCTCATGGTGAAAGCCACCTGCTCAGTCCATCCCACAGCTCACCCAGAGGTTTTTAGCATACCAATATCACATTTGGGAGGGAGAGAACAACTCAGTTCTATCACTACAACCCTTAAAAGGATGCAGCTCTACCATCATGATACAGGTTTTATTCTAGCAGAGCTTAGTGCAGTTATATGGCTTCAATTACACTGGTATAGCCAGGGAGTAAAACCCTTAAGTAAACAGGGTTATTTTCTGATCTAAAATGGAAATTAATTGTCTTCAAGGCATTTTTTGCAGGCTCTCATCAGACATGATTTAACTAACATGTGGGTCATGGGTACAAAAGAACACAGCACTGCAGAAATCAAGCCATTCGTGCATTTGTTTCAGGCAAGAAAATCCTGAGAAACTATTCTTTTTTTTTTTTTTTTAGTTCCAGAAAAATGCTGGGATGCAGCTCCCACTGGGAGAAAAAAAATGGCAGAGCTCAGAGCTCTCAGGAGTAATTGCTCACTGAGAAACTCCACCAGGAATTACAACTTTGGGGGTGGAGGGGAGGGGGGAGAGCGTGGAGCAGAAGAGGTCCAAGATGATGGGAGAAAATAATCTTTTTGGAAAGGGAGATGGGAAGAAGAGAGTTGCTCCCCAGATGAGTTTTGAATGCCAAGTTTCAGCGATTTCAGTGCCACATTATAAACCCTTGCAAAATGATATTTGAGGCTACTTATCAATTAGATGGATTACCCTTTGTGCTCATAATTTTTACAGAACTGCAAATGCTTCTTATCCCTTCTCCTGGAGTCGAGGGAGGAGGGGGGGGAAAAACCCTGAGGAAAAAGCTAAGTTCCTTTCAGGGATGAGCTGTTCATTCTGGAGGCAGAAAGCCTGGAGGGCTCTGCACAGACCCTACAGAAATGACAGTGGTGGCCCCACAAATTTGTTCCTGGGGTGAGAGCTCGAACTGACCCTTCCCCATTCATCATATCAGTTCAGTGGCTCGTGGTGAATGACACAGCACGACACCACATGAATGATGTGTGACCTTGGGGAGGAGTGGCTCCTCCAGACCACGTCGGGGTCACGGGGAGGGCAGCAGGGAGAAGTTGGGCTGTTAGACCCGGGATTGGCAGAATGCTGCAGCCTCCAGAGCAAAGAGGTGGCGTGGTCACAGCGTGAGCCCGTCCCCAGGGCCCCAGGGACAGTCCTGTCACCTCGGCCAGCGAGCCCAGGAAGGGGCTGTGATGTAACTGTGCCTCTGGAGCGTGAGAAGCTTGGGATGAGCCAACTCTGGGCACAACAAAACTGCCTGTGCCCTGGTCCGGGCTGGCTGCACCACAGAAGCCACAACCAGTGGCCACACCACCGAGTTCATTAACACCTCGGGTCTAGCAGACAACTTGCTGTTTACAAACAACTCCACCCAGATGAGTCCAGAGCTTGGTTCAGATAATCCCTGAGAAAAGTTACCCACCACTGGATCAAGGCCTAACGATCTAGTTCCAGCTAAGAATTACTAACTGCTGGTGGTAGTGAGCACAATGGGGCCATTGTACAGAGGTTTTAGGTGGATTGAGATTTAGAAATCAAATTGGGGAAAGTCATTTTTCCGTAATACCAATTCAAACCAAACAATGAATTTTAAATAAGTTCATTTGTTGCTTGTCTGCATCAGGAAAAGGGTTGCAGTCCCTTAACACAGTGAACTAATCACACATTTCATCTTCTCAACGTTCATTCTTGGAAAACCCAAGCTTAAAAGCTAACACTGCTGGTTTTATGTCTTTTGGGGTGGGGTATCTACTGCCCACCAAACCACCACCTCTGGCCAAGTTATTCTTTCATATTTGTCCAAGACCACAGAATCAATAAGAACTGAAACGACTCTGCTCTCATGCCCTTGTCTACAGGGAGATTCCCTTGCCACCAAACAGGTCCCGGAAAATTCCCTGCAGGAAAATCTCACACGGCAGGTTTTTTTACCCAGTATTTCCCCAGAATATTTACTAAAGCAGTGTTTAAGAAAGGCATGTCACCCTGCATGGGGCACCAGGGAGGTCCCCACACCTCCTGCTTCCCTCAAATCAAGCAAGCCACAGAGCAACAGTGAAGTTCCAAATATTTCCGTCGCTCAGCTCCAGCCCCAGAGGGTGGCAAGTGCTCCCCGGGATTTTAATTCCTACTCCACCTTTGTGCAGGCAGAAAATGGAAATGAAGGAGCTGCTCCATCGCTTTGGCAGGTGATTCAGCTTTCTTTGCTGCATCCTGGCAATTAATTTGCATTATTACAACTGTAGGGAAAAGCTGCAGTTGCAAATCTCTGGGTCGGGGAGCTGAAGGAGGGCTCAGCAGTGGCAGCTGCTCCCCAGGGCACAGTGCCTGGGGCAAGACTCCCTTCTAGTCTGGACTAGATTCCCACAGCACCACACAGTGTGTGGAAGGAGTTTCAGAGCTGGTGCCTCCTCCCTGCCCCTGCATAGGGAAAAAAAATAATAGTTCCTTGCATCCATCTTCTCCTTCCCTGTGCACCTGTACAGGGTTAAGCATATTCCAACTCACTGTCTCATAATGGATTATGCTGGGGCACGACCTTACAGCTGGGGTACCACCATGCAGCTGCTTTCCTGGGAGGATGGCTTATACAGCCTGATTCCCTGCAGGAGAAGGCAGGCTAGAGAGAAGGAAAGGAGAGAAAAAAAAAAAAACAACAAGCAAAAAAACCTCTTACAGGAAAGAGATGAGCATGTAGATTCCTCACCAGTAATTCCATTAGAGATTATTAAATCTACTACCCCTAAATAAGGTCACTGGCTTTTTTCTTTTCCAGTCTATCCCTCTGTTGCCTGTTTCTTCTAGGCAGGCACCAGCACCGAGGTTCTTTATATGCCCTCTGAATCTGTTTTCTTTACAGCAAAGGAGATTCTCAAAAGAAAGCAAATTCCCAACTTCGTGTTCCGTTGGCTGTAAGCATCAGAGCATGAACTGATCATACAGGAATCAGGAAGAAACATCCTATTTCTTGTATTTAGTAACAGACATTCAGCTGGGTGCAGAATTGGGAATTGGAGTTAAACAGGAGCAGGTTTTGTTGGATTAAATCTGCAATCCTTTAGCACAGGAGAAGTCTCTGTCCTTCCCCTGGCAGTGACACTGCCCATCACTGGCACCTGTGTGCCACATGAAGTACCACACACTGACCCAGGCACGCCCAAATTCACTCTCTCTCTCGAGTTTACCACTGTTAGTTTTGCATTTTCTGCACCCTCATATGCACCAGTGGTGCCTGCACAGACAGAAATCCCCTCCCAGCTAAATGGGACTGTGGGTGAGTCCTTGCTCCCAGCACCCCGATGGTGTGTCATCACCCCCATCCCTGGGTTTTGTTGTGGGAGAACAGCTCTGGGTGGGGAAATTTGGGCACCACACTCCAAAAAAAACCCAGTCAGTACCAGCTCTGTCCTCCTGCTCCACACTCCGGCCACAGCCAAGAGCTGTCCACCACCACATCACAGGCAGGTGACTGAGAACTCCTACTTTCAGCTTTACCATCTGCCCCTCTGACAGCCAGGCTTCAGTTCGTGGGGAGATTAAGGGTTGTCCCATATGCTGAGGGATATCAGAGCAGTTTAAGGTGTGATTTTTAAGCAGCTGAAAGAGAATTCGTGTTTCGAACCAGACTTTTTCCAGTTTAATTTCTATCAGACTTTCAAATGAAACTTGAAAAGGAAGTTGGCACACATTCACATCCAAATGGACTTTGTCTAATTCACTTAATTACTGACCCAGTCACAAAGCCAGAACAGTAGAACATGCAGAACTCAGCTGTTTCAGTATAAAATCCAGGGGTTTAGCATAAACCATCAGTGGAAACCAGTGCATTCTCTGTTCCCTTGTTGCTGTCCTACCCTCCTTTGTACCAACGATCAGGAGAACCTAAAGAGCTCATCTGACAGTCTGTAAGACAGAGAATAAGTCCTCCCCTTCCCTGGCAATGAAGGTATTTTGAAGACACCACAGCAGCACTGCTGTGGGACTTCACAATATGAGGCGGCTTTCCTAAATTTGGAGAGACAGTGAGTGTAAAAACTATGCTCTTTGCACACATTCTATATGATATCAAGAAGGAGGCTTTGACTCAGAATAGCCAATGTGCCAGCTCCTGGCTGGACATGAGTAGCATGAGGTATCATGGAAATACCAGCTGCATGATGACAGAAGAAACCAGTTGCTAACAAGCCTATCAAGAGCAATGCCAACCTTTTGTACCACGAGAAAGGAAACATTCCCACACCTGGCTCAAAAGACAGTGGAGCTGGGGATCCATAACTGGGGTTAAGTGTCAAACTCATCAAGGGCATAGCAAGGGTGCACCAGCCCCATCACGCTTATAAAGAAGGAGAGAGGCAGTGCAGGAAGAGAGGAAGGGGACAGGGAAGCAAATAAATAAGGACAATGCACAATTTATGAAGACAAGAAGGTAGTAAGTGCTACTCACCCAGAGTGTAAATTGGTATTGATGTCACAGCACAGCCCAGCCAAAAAATAATGATGATGATAATTTAGGGCCTGCACTATATCTCACTCAAGCCACAGTCCTATCCTACAGCACCTCTCACCCTGCTGCTTTCCTCCCCTTCTCTATTCATTGGTGTCCTCCTAAATCAAATACACTCAATGTTGATTTGATTATATTTCCTTATTTTATTTATCATCCATCGCTCACTCCTCTCCTCTGCTCACGGGTCCTGGGTGGGTGTCTCAGTCATTCCCTGGTACCTGGGAATGTTCCCAGAGGAACAGGCCTGTCCTTGGGCCCCGGGGATCCGAATCCTCCAGGCTGGGAAGGATTGGTGCCTCCTTCGCAGCCCTCATCTGTCATCCTTTAATCTCGCCTCTTTTATGCCTCAGATCCCGGCTCCCAGCTCCCGATTCCCGGGTTTATAGCCCTGACTTACTTCCCTCCTGTAACATTTTACTGCTCGGTTATCGGCCCTCGGGGGCCTCATTTACACAAGTGCTGTTTTCCCGATAGTTAAGACTAATTCACTGGGTTACAGTTTGCTCTTACATCCCACACTCTGTTCAGTTCCCAGTCTCCTCTCTCCTACATGGAGGCGAAGGATGTTTTTGTGGACAGGAGATTTTTTTAATTTTTTAAAAATTATTTTTAATTAAATTATTATGTATATGTTATATATAAAAAATAAAAATAAATAATATCAATTAATAATTTTAATTTTAAAGTGTTAATCCCCCTTTAGGTATTTCAAAGCCTGAATTAAATCCTTCCCCTCTGTATAGCATGATTCCTCCCTGGTGCACATGTGCCCACTGGGCCCTCCAAGAGGTCTGTGGGACCTCAAGAGGAGACTTCATCTGGGATCTGCTCCCCTCATCCAATCTGAAGTTCTAGAGGAACAGAACCACAGTCCTGATAAAATCTCAGGAGCCACATATGTCCCTGTGTGTGCCTCCAGTCCAGCTCCTAGAATGTATGTGTGTGGCTTTTCTTCCCCCCCTTTTTTTTTTTTTTTGGATTTATTTTCACTTTCTCACTGGATAAGGAAATACTTTCCTTGTCCTTTTTGTTCATTTCTTCCCTAGAGCTTTATATGGTTACTCCATGACCTTTAGAGCTCTACCTGCCTAAAACACACACAGGTACAGGTACAGGAAAGCACACAGAGATCACATCTATTGCTGTGAGTACAGGATTCATTTCAATAAATCTCCCTAAGCAAGGCTCGTTTGCCAGTGCTGCTTGATTCCAAAGCCCCAACCCCAGCTGGGGCTGTGATTTATTTTGTTCATGGACCAGTTTTCATATAAAACCACAGCACAGCGAAGGTCCTTCTCTACACTGACTAAGCCAACACCACAGAATCACCTGCAGGAAGACAGAAGACACAGCCAAAGGTCACCTGTCAGCCCAGGGGTGGCCCCCAGGGCTGGTGCTGTGGAGAACAGGTCACTGTGACCTGCCTGGGGGTCATGCCCAACGAGACTTAATTCAGCTGCCTAAGCAAACAAAAGAGAAGCTCCCAAATTTGAGTCTCATTAGAACCTCCAACCTTCCAGAATCAAGGCTCTGTTAAACTCTGTTTCAATAATTCCAAACAGCACCATAACAGTGTCAATTACATGAAAAAGGAAACGTGAATTGTGTAAATAATACTGCATTTTGTTACTTTTACAGGACCAAAAGCTTATTACCAACATCTACTAGATTTCCCAAACTATTGCAAGAGATAAATAGGTATTTTGTAGCTTATCCCTGTTTTCTTTGATAGATAAACTGTGGCACAGAGAAATGAAATGAGTTGCCTCGGGTCATACAATGGACAGTTTCAGAACTGCATTGCTGGACCAGATCTTTTCTTCTCATTTCTGTGTTTCTAAAAGGCAAACCCTCCAGGGGTTTGGCACACACTTCCAAATAGTTTTCCAAACCTACCAGTATTGGTTTAACTCCATTCCTGCAGAAGCCAGTGTGATGTGAACAGAATTAGACCAGTTATTATCTGAAATGGTAACAGAGCTAAAGCACCACCAGCTGCAGTTCAAAATCTCACCCAAATGCAGAATCAGTAAAACTCCAGAGGAAGTGACAATATTAAAAAAAAAAATCAAACCAGCATCAACAAAGAAAAAAAAACCAAACCCAAAACCAAACAAAACAAGGACCAAAAATTAAAATGAGAAATGAAAAGACACTCACAAGGATTTAAAGGTCCTGGAGGAGCAAGAGCTCAGTGTGTTGCACCGTGGTTCTAATCTGTGACAAGGCTTCTGGCTATGATGGGATGCAAATAAATAACATCCCACAGGTGCATGTTATTTGGGGATTGTTGTTTTTTTTTTTTTTCCCCTCTTAAATTGGCTTCTTTGGAAACACTGGCCACAACCAGATCCTCATCCCACACACCTTCCTTTCCTTTGAACCCCACCTGCACCGTGCACCCAGAGGAAAACAAGCATCCCTTTTGAATAAACAGGGATGTGCCTCAAGTGCTCCCTCGCAGCAGGCACATAAATACTCTGTTCATGGGAGCCTCGAGAAATGTCTGATTATGTTCAGATTTTGTTCTTTGTGGCCCTTCCTCTCTCTCCGAGTGCCCAGTGTCCCCTTTTCCACCCTCAGAGATGTGCCGTGTGCTCCCATGTTTTTGTTTGATGGCTGATGGGAGTCCCCCCACATGGAGGTGGGAGGAAGGAAGAAATCACAGCTCTGTTGCTGCACATGGCTCGTTCCTGGCCTGGCACGACACCCCCAGCACCACTGCCAGGAATTCTCTTTGAGACAAGGGTGTGAGTGCTGCAGGAGCCCCCTCAGACCCAGCTCCAGCTGGTATAGGCAGGGAAGAAACAACACATTAGAAATTCCTGCAAACCTTCAGACCACAGAAATCACATCTAATGTGTTTATTTTAACAGTTAAAAGTCATGTTATTGCACTTTTCTATTCAGTGGGCAAAGTTACAGCTCCAAATTCCTTCATCAAAGCCCTGCCAGGTGCTCTTGTGGCGACTACCTGTGGGATTTGGAGACTCAGACCCCAGCTCCAAAGCAGGCTCACAGTGCAGGAAGAACCATTTCAGGAAGAACCATGTCCTGCCATCCAGCCATCCCTGGCAAGGGGCTGATGCAGGTGGATTTATCCCATGAAGCTGGAGCCCCAGCCAGCACCCAAACCTGAATGTTTCCACGCATTTCCATGGAGAAAGTGTGACCCACTCCACCATTCCTTTATGCACTAAGTACTACCCTCACTGCCCAACACTGTGGAGACTTGGATTGGTAAAAGTAACTATCCCTCCCCTCGGGGAGCTCAGCTCACTGACTCCAACAGACCTATTTATATGAGCAATAATTACTTTTCTGAATAAGGGATTAAATCTCCAGCTATTAGGCTCTAAAGTAAAAGCCCAAATGACAGACACTAATCTCTTCAGGGTACAGAAGTAGTTTTTAGATGGTACATTAACTGGCTGTGTGGCTTTATCCAGAGTCCCCATTCCATAATCAGGATGTGTGTGCCCTGGATGCTGCCAGATCCCAAACCAGCACCCACAGTGAGAGCAGGAGCAGTTTACCACCGTGCTGCCCTGTGCAAACTCCATCCCTGGCAGCACCCCCTGACTCCTTCCAATCCATGTGGAGCAGAAGGTGGGAGTGCAGTAGATTCCTGGATGTGTACACAGTGCTTGCTTTGTGATACACTTCATTTTCTCAACTATATGTTCAGAAAGAGGGGTGAGTTTGTCAAGGTTTAAGGGGGCTGTAACTGTCTCCAGCATGGAAACTCAAGGGAGGTCTGGAGGCAGGTGTTCCAAGGACAGCACAGACACTGGAGATGACGCCCTGGGTGGTTTTCAGGGCTTAGAGGTGGTGGAAAAGCACTTTCTGCAAGCTTAGCAATCTTTTATGTCACCCCACTCATTTGGAGAGGAAAAGGCCCAGCGTTCCAGCATTCCATTTTCAAAGATTCCCAAGTGAGAAAGGAGTGCTGCATACCTCACTTCTGCTGTGATCCCGTGGAACACCAGCAATGCAGAGGAGCTTTGCTTTGTTTCCTTGTGCTCCAAGCAGGAGTTTTCACTCCCTGTGTTCAGTGAACCTAAAATAATAAAGGGAAAACCTAAATAAAAAGTTCCACCTCAGAGGCAGGTGCTGAACGGGAAAATGGGCAAAGGTTCTCCGACTTTATTTCCAATATAATCCCACTTCCAGCTACAAGGCCTCGATTGGAATGTCATGGCATGGATAAGGCACTCACTCTTTTCTTTGCAATATGATAGAGGAGAGGGTGAGTGGTGACTGGAAGTGCCAAGGGATGCAAATCACAGAGACTCCAGTTGGGAAAGCCAGAAAGTGGCAACTGAAAATGGGAAGTGAGGGAGAACTGAACTCTGGGTCAGCATTGCTGGAGTAATTTTGGCCACCACCGTGGGACCTCCCTAATAAACCACTTGAATAGCAAGGCTGGGGACGAGGAAGGAAGTAAAACTCCTTCAGTGTTCAAGTTTGATTCTGTGTGTGCATGAGGGTTTGTTGGACAAAACTCCAGTTCAGCTCTGAGTCCCAGCAGTGCCCCTGCTTCCCCTCTCCTCACCAAAACTGGTATCCATAACAGAAGGGATTGATGAAGGGCACACCAGCCTTTCTCCCAGAGGCTCTAAAGACCAGCAGCCATGCCCTAAATCTGAAGGGTTCTCTGATCATTCCATTCTCTGGTAACCAACAGCCCTGACACCAAAACCTGGCCATTTTCCCCCAAAAACCTGTGTGGTGTTTACTCACGTTGCCCATACTCCAAGGGGTTAAAAGCCATTCTGTTCTGGGTGACTCAATTTCTAAAGCACTAAATTGTAAGCCATAAACCCGTGCCATTATTTACTTTCCAGAAGATAACACAGAGCCAGCTTCTCCCCGTGTCTCTCCCTGCTTTGCTGCCCTTTGAAGGCATCCTGTGCCACTGCTGCACGGCTCAGGAATTCCCAGCTCCCAGCATATATGGAAAATTCCTGTCAAATAATAGCCCAGGAGAGGGAAGGAGGAAAGCTCCACTCAGCACACTTGGTTCTCTCATGGCTGCCCTATTCCCCATCCCCAGATGGTTCCAGGATTGTCTTCCCAGCCCCCTTGTTTTGGGAACAGAACAGCAGAAGCATCAACCCCACACCCATTTTTGGGGGGAAGGGAAAGGGAGGGGGGCAGTGGGAGTGAGGAGGGGTCACAGGGGAGCAGAATGAACTTGCTCTCAGAGAATCCTGGTGTCCACACTGCCGGGGTTCTTTTATCCTGTTTCACTTCAGTAAAAGCCTCAATTAACTCCACATTAATTATTAAATCAGAACAATGCGTCTTTGGGTTCCAGCAGCTAAATTCTGTTACTGCTGTTTCTTTGGGGAGCTTGGCTAGTTTTACAACTCAGGACATAAATATCTTTGATCAGGGAGTTCCTGGACTGTTGTTTTTATTTTTCTCTCTGTGGGAGCATTTTTAATCACAGTATCTCAGGCACACATGGGGGGAGCATTTCTGGGTTTGCTGCACATTAAAAACTTTTTACATCTCACACATACAGGCTCCAACAGGTGCTACAAACACAGCCTAAGAAAGCTCTCACATTAAGGCTCTCCAGGAAATGGGAAGCATTTGCATAGCCCCTCTAGAAGGGGCTGCTTCCTTGCAAGAGGAAGTGCTGGGTTCCATGTACATGTTATTTAATTCCACTCTGCTCCGTGGATGACCCAAAGAATTCCACCTGATAAAGCCAGTCTAGAAATATTTGCCTTTTTCTTACCCTACTGTTGCCAGACACACACATTTACAGGATGTTTTTAGTTGGTCACAGATGTCTCACTGAGCAGAGCCCCAACCTCTCTTATTTCCCCAGAGTATTCTCAAACTCTTGCTCTTGTAGATGAGTCTGATTATATTTACTGCTTTCTTGCCCCAGATTATTTTAGAGACAAATGGCTTTCCTAATGTCTCCTGGAGAGTCTCTGGCTTTTACTCACGACGTTCTAGGACCTTCCAGGGAACGAGCAGCTCTAGCACTGCAAAATGCTTTTATTTTTTTTATGTGAGTGTAATGCATTTGGGAAAGAGCCAACCTGATAGGACCTGAATGCAAAGGCAACCCAGGAAGTACAGAAAAACAGACATAAGTAGGTAACAAAATGAAACTGGGCAGGCAGCTAAGTCAGTCAGTCAGTCAGTCCCCTTTGCTGCATCCCTTTGCTGCCTGGATTTCTGTTCCTGCTCAGACTGGGGAACTTGGCAGAACTTTGTGCTTGACCTGCAGCACCACTGACAAATATGTGATTTGCTTTGCCTCTGGTGGAAATCCTGCAATATTTGCTGTAGCAGACTTACTGTGTGTCAGCCCACACGTCCTTCAGCAGTGCCACTGACCACAGCTCTCCAGTCCTCCTGCCAGGAACGACAAGAGGGAGGGAAAACCTGCAGGAAATACATTTTATTATTAGAGAAGCTGCTCCCCTACGTCTCTTTTTAAAAACAAACAGAACGGTCTAGAAGGGGACCAGCAGTAAATGCTTCCTCCTAAATGCATGTTTTGAGATAATCTACACTTTGGCTGCATGAATGATTGTGTGTGTGAGCTGTGCATTTGCCATCAACTGCACATCACGCTCGGAACCTTTCTGATCTTGCAGATTTTCGGGTGTAAGGTCATCCTGTGAGGCTGCTGAGAGCATAACCCTCTTGCTCAGCAGAAAAAAAAGAAAGAAAAAAAAAAGGCAGCCCCTGCAGCCAGGTCTAAGTTTCTGGCAGTACCTGTCTCAAAGATATGCCTGAAGGACACGACCCAGGGCTCTGGGTCACAGAGAAAAAGCAAGGCAGGCAAAGGGCACACTGTGGGAAGGATGTCTGGCCACTGGGTGAACTGAAGCACCCACAAAAATGAGGCCCTGGACAGTGCTGCAAAACAGCATGAATTCAACCCCTGTTTGCCACCCACTGCCCTGGGATTCCCTTTGCAGTTTCCACATTGTCTGGCAGAAATCAAGCTGCTCGTCCCCCTGCTGCTGCAGCTCAACGTCTGCAAAATCCACCTTCCGAGGGGTTTTTATGATCTTGGATGGAAATTGCAACTGTGCCTTGCAGTTAATTAGGTAATCATTATTATTGGTTATTATGGGAGTTTCTGAAAGTTGTATGAAAGCAGAACAGGAAGCTTGAGCTTATGGACTCACATCTCAGTCTAATTCAATATTCTTTATCAGACATACCTCTGCTGCAAAGTTCCTCTGGGGAGGAGCTCACTTCTTCTGCATGAAGTCAGCAACACTTCAAAATGCTGTGAAAATAATTAATAAAATTACCATTATCAATCACGATAGATACCAGCAAAGCTGCCTGCCTATGGATAGCAAAATCCAAATATAATTGCCAATTTGGAAGGGATTATCAGTGGCAAGTGGAAAAGTCTCTCTAAAATGCTTAACTGTGGCTTATTTTAATGCCCACCTCCATTTGCGTTTATGGAAGACATTATGGAATAGAATTCTGACTTGTACAGTTGGATAATGGGCCAATTAAAGAAAAATCAAGAGCAAGGACAAAGAAAAGCAGCCTCTTGAGGCTTGTCTGGTTGAGAGAAGTCCACATGCTCACCCTGGTAAAATGTCCAGTGTGGAGCCCCTGCTTGCAGCAGATTTATGTCAGTGGAAACCCTCTGGCACCAGTGGAATTGCTCTTCCACACCAGCACAGCAGCAGCACCAGGGCCAGGAGCTCTGCAGGGGAAAGGAAAAGAGAAACAACCTGAACAGTCTGGATTTGTTATCTTGTGCCTCACACTCTGCCCCACTTAAACAGCACAGAACTGTCCCTCCCTTCTGGCAGGGTCTGAGAGCAGTGAGAACTGTCCACAGCTGCCCCCCTCACCTGAGCACCCACAGCACAGGCACTTCTTAATCCCACATCACACCAGTCAGTCCTCCAAGGCATTTTGATTATCCCGTAATCTTATTTTAGCAGCACCCAGGCACGAAAGGGAGCAACCTCCCACTGACTGGAGACAGCAGGGGCCTGATCCAGAACTGCCTGATGGCAGAGGAACCGTTTCACCAATCCCTGCACATTTCTGCAGGCTTCACCCCCCACAGAACACCAGCAGGGTGCTGGTGGAACCCGCCAGAAATGGACCTGTGGGAGCAAGTAAAAAGGTCCAGCCATCTTATCCCAGTCCAGGAATCCACTCTCACATGATTAATTATTTGTACTGTTAAGCAAACACGAGTGCTTTCGGTGCAGACTGAAGGGCTGCTCCTAATCAAAAGCAGCCAGTTTGTTTATTTCTAATTTTTTTTAATTTTTTTTTTCTGTCTCCATTGTCTGTTTTGCTGTTTAGAAACCCCAAGATGGGAGCTTGTGTGGCTGTGTTCCCCTCACAGCAGCTGGCTGTTTGTACAGCCAGAAGGACACGTCAGACACACGGTTCAGAGAGCATTCCCAGTGGGAGAAAATACCCTTTGGTGGTAAGGCCAGGCCTGTGGTGCACAGAGGTGGTTCCCTAAGGTGGCTCCAAACAGGTAAAAAGAGGGATGGCTGTGCTGGAAGAGCCCCCACACGCTCAGGCAGGCAGACCTGACTGTGCAGGAATTGCAGGGAGAGGCACTGACCATCATTCCAGCCCCTATCTGGGAACTAGGCTGCACTTCACTGCCTGTAACTTCCTTCACAGCTCCCATTCCAAACCCTACAGATCCTTTCCTTTGGATCCTCCCACCCTGTAGAAGAAGGATGGTGAGCCAAGCTCTGCCTGGGAGTCTCCTGTCCCCTGCTAACACATCCAGGGGATTTTAGGAATATCCATGTGCTGTACTTAACTTAGCACCCTGTTGAGAACCTGCACTGGCTTCCCATTTCCAGTTCCCTGCTACCTGAGAGAAGGTAAATGCCTTCAAAATAACCACCAGCTTGTTATATCAATATTTAGTCTGATTTCCACCGTTCACTTGATAATTCTGAGCCTGCCAATAAACGGAAAGGCCATTTAGGAATTCTGAGCCCCGAGTTCACAGCAGAGCAGCTCCTGTCCCTGTGGCAGCCCTTGGCTGGAGGCGTCCAGAGCAGACTGCCCAGCTCAGCTCCACGGGAAGGGAGGGATAACAAGGGGATAACACACCTGTACAAGGTGCAGCCCAGAAAACTGGGCCCCTGCTGCTGAGGCAGCAGCTCCCAACGGGTCCCCTCCTGCCCTGAAACCACTGCTGTGTTTAGATCCCAAGGGGATCTGCTCAGCCACACTCCAAATGCCAGTCAGCTCCCGGTGCATTAGTGGGGGAGGTGCCCAGTTCCAGCCCAGTTCCAAAGAGCAGATATAAACCTTTAATGGGCACTGCAACGGGAGAGGGCAGAGCACCACTGAGCATCACTGCACTGAGAGCACTGAGCACACAAACAGCCCCAGGAGAGATCCCTGCGCTCCCAAACACACATTTCCCCGTGCTAAGGGGCTGCAGAGCCAGGTTGGGGCAGAGCTATTGAAAACATCTGAACTTGAGCAATACTGGGCAGCTTGTACTTATTTTTCATTTTTTAAATAGCTGCTTACAGCCCCAACTTCTTCTTTAATTTTCTTTTTTTGGCACAGGACTGATTACATGCCTAATGCCTGAAGAAAAGTGGGAATACTGAAGGATTAGGAATATCTAAATTTATGGCAGGATTAGTTGGAGTTTTATCCTGCTTGACATGGAGAACTAACATGAACAATCAAGAAGGACATTCCAGCCCCATTATCTCCTGCTCCTGCTGTAAAGAATGCAGAAATAAAAGATTGCATTAAAAAAAAAGTGTAAGACATTCATTTGAGATATCCCAGCCTATTATGAGAAACAGTATGTTTGCTGCATAATTCCATAATAATTCAAAAACTATTTTATAAAATAATTAAATAAAAAGCCCAATTCCTTTCTTGGTTACATCAGTTTTACATAAAACAACAGAAATTAAAAGAGAACCAAACCCAAAGAAAATACTTGGCTAGATCTCATTCCACTGCCAATGGAATTCACCACCGAGCTTAAAGGAGTAGGACCAACACCAGGAATACCCACATCTTCCTACAGCCAGACCGTTCAAGGCTCTGCTCAGATGCTGGGTGATGAAATCAGTATTTTTGTGTCCAGAATGAATGATTCAGGTGCCAAACTAGTGGAGATTTCCTTGGGTGACCTGGGCCATGTTTCAGTTCCCCTGAATCAGTCAGGGATAACAGCCCTGACACCTTGGATGGCTCCCGGGGAGACACGGCCCCAACTTTGCTGTGGACTTGGACTGAGTTAGGGATGGAGCCAGGCAAGAACGATGGACAGACCCTATAAAGGGAGAGAGAAAGGATGAGCTGATTTTCATATGGGAGCTGTAGGTTCTCAGCACAGCAGAAACCCAGCCAGCCCCTCTCTCTCTCTCTCTCTCTCTCTCTCTCTCTCTCTCTCTCTTTCTCTAAAAGCATTTTCTTTCAGACTGAGAATTAGATTCTTAGAATCTTTGCGCCTACACTGGGCTTGACATTTCAAACCTATAGATCGGGCGATCCAGAACAGCGGAGCTCGGGGGGAGGGAGTGTAACAACAGCGACTGCTTTCCAGCAGGAAAACACTCATTTAAACCTCGCGTAATTACATCACGGCAATGCTGCAGAACGAGCCTTTCCCTCCCTCTTTCCCCCTGCACGCCCATCCCCGGGGGTTATTTATCCCGGGACAGCATCCCGGCTCTCCCCCGGGCAGGAGCATCTCCCGGGCAGCGCTGCCAGAGCCGCTCCCCGGCCCCAGACGGCGCGGCGGGGGCGGCGAGGGGGGGGAAAAAAGGATTCCTGGAAGCGGCGGGGAGGAGGGGGCGGCGGAGGGAGGACGGTGCCAAAGCCTTTCCGCTGGTGCCCGGCGACGGCACGAGGAGGGACGGCCATAAACTGACGCTGATTAGTTCATCAGGGCCCTGACGGGTCCCTTCCAACTCGGTTCTAAAAAAAAAAAGTTTCACCCCCCAACGCGTGGAAAAACTTCTGCCCGTCGAGGGCGGGTGGCACCGGAGCAGGGGGTGGCAGAGCCCTGGGACAGCCCGCCGGGGAAGGGCGTGGAGTTCCCCTCTCTGGACACCTCCCAAACCCGTCCCCGTGTCACCTGTTCCAGGTGACCCTGCCTCGGATGAGCTCCAGAGGTCCCTTCCAACCCGAATGATTCTGCGGTTTGGGCAGGGAGGGAGCCCCCGGCACTGCTCTGCCCGCGGCATCCCGGGCTCCACCAGCCCAGCCCAGAGCAGTCTGCTTCTCCTTAGTAACAGCAGCAAAACTCTGATGTATCTGAGCAAAACTTCTCCAAAGGGCACCTGGGCTGATCGAGACTGCGAAGAAGTCGATTGGAAATAGATTTAGGGAGCAAGAGCTTCCCCAGTGGCTGCATCTCCCTCCCTCCTTGTTTTTTTTTTTTTTTTAACCAACCCAGCATCGTCCCTCCTTCACGGTAACAGCCTGTTGTGGAAGGCATTAAGGAAATTCATTCCTCCCTGATATTTAAGAAGATAAGATTGATTTGTCGCTATCTCACTATTGTTATTATTTCACCAAAATGGTTTAACAATCTAGCTTTGAAATAATGAGGAAGAGGACAGATTTTGGACTGTGTTGGTAATGGTTGAAGAACTGTGCATCTCAATGGATTTGTGTCTCTGCTGCAACAGGTTAAAGCAACAATTAATCTGTATTTTCAATACTGAAAATTGAGCTGGTAAGTCAGTGTTAGGTGGAGATGGTGAATGCAAAGAGAATCAGTGCTACTGCCTGTGTATCTGACTGTGGCATATTTGAATCCTGTGCCAAAAGGTTTACTGTGAGGGGTCAAGAATATTCTGTAAAACAATTATGTTCATCCTGCCCTGCCTTTTCAGCATTCCAGGCCCTTTGGTATAGGCTGCTTTCACCAAAACCTTTCCCAGACATAAACAAGTTAATTTGTCCTTGGTCAAACACCACTGGAGAGAATTGAGTTATCCTGGAGGCATATTTGTCATATGAAATCTGTTGCCACCAGCACCTGAGCTGAGCAATTATATTGTTAATAATAACTTACACCTAATAGCTCAATACACAGAATTGAGCATTGATGTTTTTCCACCCCAACCTGCAAATTGCTGTGTTCCACCTCTCGCATGGTGTCTCTAATTGTTCATGATCAGACTTTTTCCCTTCTTTGCTACATGTTCACCCTCCTGCCAGTGCTACACACGGGGATTCATGAGGGATGACTGAGCCTTCAGCTTTTTGAACATGCCATTGATGAAAATATTTTTGGCTGCCTGTTAATAGAACTCCTCTGCTGCCTCCTTCCCAAGTGCAGGCTGCTGCTGGTAGTAACATGACAACACTCAAAACTCAGTGATTGCTTGGAAATTACAGGTTTGGATAAGAACTCTGTTCCACTCAAGGATGTTCCACACTGTAATGATCTAAAGAGAGCTGGGTTTTGTGAGTGATCAGCACTCTCAATTTTCCCACTTACTTTGCATCTGCCTCTTTAAATAATTGGGGGTTGCAAGGTAGGCATAAGGAGCTTATTCCTTTACCTTCATGTCATACAGCACCTTTGTCTTTTATTTGTTCCCTTTGGTCTATCAATTTTGGGTTTTTTTTTTAAATGTATGCACTTTTTTTAATCTGTAAATCCTAATGGGATTGAAAATAACAGTTTCTAAGACATAATTTAGCCAGTAATAAAGATGGACAACCTGTGCCTTAAAGAGCATATGCACAGACCCCAAAGACTTCAGACATTTACCTGTGTTTGAAGGGCAGGATTCTTCTCTCTCTGTCATTAGCCAAACCTGAAACAAAGAAGAGAGGCATTGGGTTATTGCATATTTTCATAGCTGCAGTGGCACAAGCTATGGGATTTAGTCATTTGTTAGATGCCTGTTAAATATGCATGACAGTAAAAACCCCAACATTAAACATGAATATAAATCATGTAGTAGATAATTCTGCAGCTAAAGAAACAAATACCAAGACCAGTGTCCACAGGCTCCATCACTGACTCTATCAGTGACTTGCTGAGTCACATTAATATTCCTGCCTCTCACTTTCTCCTTCTCTGGGAATGACAGTGAAGATTTACTGGAGGGGTTGGAAGGAGCTTCAATCCGTCCCTCACCCCAAATTTCCACTGCCCTCTGCAACCTGCCTGTGCTCAGTGCAGGCTCTGGCAGTGGGCCTTGGGAGCTCTGGGACAGGTTATTGGGGTGATTTGCAGGACCACACATGTCTCCCCATGGCAGCTCTTCCCTCACCTCCCACCCCAGCCCTGGAGTCGGTCTGGAGGGGTCTGGAGGAGGTCTGTCCGTGTGTCCCATGGCACGGCCTGCAGAGGTGGGCAGGGGGCTCCTGGTGTGGTCACAGCTGTGTCACATTCCCACCATCCACACCCTGATTCAGAGTGACACATCCTGGCCAAAGGAGAAACCCGAAGTGGAGGAGCCTCAGGCCGTTGGTTTCACTGCTTTTCTTAAAGTTATGTCAGAAATCAAGATGTTTCTGTGAACTCTGTCAGACAAACTAACGCTTCCAGTTGATCATTTCACAACCAATGTTACTTGGAGCCTCCACCAAGCCAGCCCAACTTTGTATCACCACCACAAAAGTCATTAATTTTGCATTTTAATTGACCTTTTCACTGTTAAAATTTACATATGCAGGAGGTGCAAAAGAGCTAATGAACACATAGGTTCCCCCCATCGTGGGGAATTTCTTGTCTTTACGCTTTCTTTTATTTTTTAGCACCTTTGGATCCATCATCTCTGGGCATTCCTGGCACACTTTAAAGGAGTGCTGATGCTTCCCACATTCACTGTCCAGCACTTTGGAGATTTACAGCTGGAAAAATGGAAACAGAGCAAAGGGAAGGGCATATCAGGACTGGTTGGAAAAGCACACACATATATATATATACTTGAGGCAGAGAAGGAGGGGGATAAACCCCACCTGTCTGTGGCAAGCAAAGACTAAACTGAACGGAAAGAAAAGGGGTGAGAGAAAGGAAGGAAGAAAGAAAAAGAAAAACCCAAAGATTAACTTTGGTCCCCGTCAAGCAGCAGCTTTAGGAACACTCGACTGCTGTCTGTGTCAGAAAGGAGCTGCACCTTCTGCCCCGCTGTTGGTGTTTTTCATTCTAGAAAAATTAACAACAAAACCAAAATAACCCCCCTCCCCTCTTGCATTCTCAGCTCAGCTTCAAGGAATGGGATCCAGACAGACCGCTGGAGGGAAGGAAGGCTTTTGGATTCTGCATTTTATTTTATTAGGTGTAAGTGAGTTATTTTGGTTATGTTGGCAAGAAGTGCGAAAGAAAGCCTTATGGCAGCAGCTCTGTCCCCTCTCTACCCACTTCTCCCAGCACCACTGCCACATAATTTGGCCAGCAAAGGCTCACAGGGGCCAACCTACCCTGTGCCTCTGCCTTTTGGGAGGCAGAAATGCCTCTTTTTTTAAAATTTTAAATCAAAGCATGAAGTTAGAGAAAGGAAGGGGAGGAGCAAAAAAAAAAAAAAAAAAAAAAAGTGCAAATCCCCCAAGTTTGTGAGTTGTTTGGGTTTTTTTCTCCCCAGTTTGGGGGCATTGCCCTGGGGGGGGGGGTTTCATGAATGAATGAATGGCATTCTTTGCAAGCTGCCTCCATGTGTGTGGTGGGAAGGTGGCTGTGGCTGTGCTGCAGGAAAATGATGGGCAGCACCCGCCAACCATGGGGGCCCTGAGGGAATCCAGGCTCCTTCCTGACATCTCCTCCATGCCAGGGAGCTGGGCATCCTGGGGGTTGTTCTCCAGCTGCCACTGGATTTTTGTGTGAACCTTGAGCCGTTTCAACCTCTCTGCTCCTCAGCCTCCTGATGACTCTTCACCCAGCAAAGGAAACAGGGAAATCTGCCATCCTTGCGCTGCCAGGAAGGACCCGACGCATGTGACAGAGCTCAAGTAATTTAAAGCCTGATTTCTGGAGACATCTCAAAGATTGGCCTCATTGCCTGCGTGGAAGGGTGATGTGAATTCTCATGTGCATGCATATATTGATATCAAAGGGTAACCAGAAGGGGAAGTTACTAAAATTAATGTGAAAGCCAAGACCAGAGGCAAGCAGCCCTGCCAAGCTGAACGCCAGGAACACTAAACACGGGAACTTTAAAAGTGCTGCTTTAACTTCCCAGTCCAAAGGGCAGATGGAAGCTGTGGTGCTGCTCGTAAGGCTTTTCTTTCCAGCTTCAATCTTCTGTGTTATTTTCTAACATGACTTCAGAAGTTACTTTACTACTTATGTGCTCGAGACAGCCCTTAATTCAGGAATCACCTGCTCTGCAGATCTCACACCTACAACATCTCTCTCCTTCCCCCGGCAGCAGCTGAGGAAGCAGAAAAGGACAAAACTGTATTTCTTCAGTGAAGCCACTACAAATAAAACGTTCAGATAAGAATTTATCAGCATCTGCCTCCCTTCTTGGCACCACAGAGGCAACTTAGATGGCTTTGAGACCTTGCAGAGGGCCAGAAACACGGTGTGCCACCACTTCCCTTCCCTGACAGAGATCCTGTCCTTGATACAAACCTTGAGAGAGGAGCACAAGGCTTGAGCCTAGAACAAGGATGGGAAAACACAGCGTGAGGAGAATTCTCCCCACGGAACCCTCCTTAGGCTCCCAAACTCACATGAACCAAAAACCCATCGAAATTGATAGCAGAACTTTCCTAAAGGCAATCTAGGATTGAACAAGAGACCCTGAACTCCCCACAGTTCCATAGGAACCCCCCCAAGGGGAGGAAAAAAGGAAGGAATGATAAGAGTTTTGAAAACTGGGGGGGTGGGGTGGGGAAAACCTGACAGGGAATGCTGTGAGGCTGGAAGAAGTGGGGAAGCAGTAAGAGGGAAGTGTGGCCTTCCTGAGACACAGGGGACAGAGCAAGTGGCCTGGGAGTGAAGTGTGGATGTGAAATATGGCCCTGCCCCAGCTGTTCAGCACGTTATCCCCTTGGTGTGCAGGCTCCCATCCAAGAGCTCTCCCATCAGAATCCCAGTCCAGCAAATGCAGCAGGATGGAGTCAGCCCCTTGCAAGCTGTGAACGGATCAGAGGTGCTGCCTCGACTTGGGGACAGCCCTGATGCAGTTGTGATGGAGAAAGGGAAGGCAGCAGGTTCTCAGCTCCCCTTGCTGGATGCTGGAAAGGGCTGCAAGAGGAAGAACAGCAATATCTGGAATACCTTAGGCTGCATCCAAGCCTGCCTGCCTGCCTGCCTGCAGAAGGAGGTTTTATGCATTAAGATATTCCTGGCAGGTGGCCAGGCAGTGCTTTTTCCTTCTCACTCAGCCTTCCTAATGGTGACAAGGCTTCCAAGGAGGATGGGAAAGGAGGATGCAGAGGACACCTGCACTGCCTGGCTCTGAGGTAACACCAGTGGCCTCCACAGCAGAGCAGCTGCAGGGCATGAGTTTCGGTGGAGACAGCCAACCTTTCCAACCCACTCCCACAACAGAAATACCCACTCAGCCCTGTGAGCCTGCATGTTGTTGTGTTTATCCTGCAGGAGAAACCAGCTGGCAGAACCAGTCCTTGCTGTTCAAAAGGATTGACCTGCCATTCTGCTCAGAATGCTGCTTGAGCTGAAACACATTTATTAATAAGGGCTGCGAGTTCCAGGAGGAGTCGAACGTTCAGCAGCTCCTGTCAAAGCCAGAAGGCCCATCAGGGCACATGGCCCATAGAACCAAACACCCTGCAGCTAAAATGCAGTGCTGGAGTGAGGCAGAGCCTAAACTTTGAGGGAAAAGAATGAAGTGATAGAACAGGCAGCAGATCACACCTTCAATACATTTACAGAATAAGCCTTTCTCCTTTCTGACCTGAGATCAGGTCAGATTTGAGGCAAATAGCTCAACCTTTCCCCACAGTCCTTTCAGTGTCTGGCACACGGAGATCTGGGATCCTGGAAACGCCCTGACTGCAAAGGCTGAAGTTCAGATCTCACCACTGGCAGCAGAAGTGCCTCGAGCTGATCTCATCTGGGACAGGGATCAAAGTGCTCGCTTGCTGCATGACCTCTGGGGGCAAGTCACTTGACCTCCAGGAGCAAGTCAGCCAACTGAGCTGGAAAAGCACTTGGAAAAAACCCTAGCATTGCAGAGACGTTTGGAAAACCAGATGTTGAGTTGGAGCAGAGTTTTCCAAGGGACAGAAATTACCAGCAGTGGTAGGGTGCAGTCCCTGCGCTGAAGAGCACGAGGATGACATCAGATCTCTGCATGCCCACTTGTCCCCATCCCCATTCCACACTGGAAAAACACCTTTTTCCTCACAGGTTCAGCATGAGTTCAGACATTTGTGGTTTAAAGCACATTCAGCAGCCTTACAGCAGGCAAGGGTCAAAACTCCACCGACCCAGGACTGAGCACAGCTCTCCAAGCCTGTGTCAGCGAGAGGTGATTTCTCTGCTGCGGACCAAACCCCGGGGATGTCTTTTCTTGAGGCTTGTCTGTATTATGGAAATTACCTACCTACTCACTGGGTATTTACTGGAACCACTTTAACCACCAGGCACTTCTTTTCGAGAGCAGGCAGGAGACCGCCAGCGTGTGTGTGCGTGGGAAGGGGGGCACCCCTTCAGCACGAGTTGTCTTTCAGATCCTCCTCGGGGGCACATCCTGTGTCAAAAAAAAGCAGCCTTGGCTGGGGAGAGGGCGTTCGAAAGGGCAAGGGAGGAGGAGGCAGCAGCGCGAAGGCTTTTCTCACCCCTGTGGCAGGAAATGGAAACAACGCTTCGGCGGCAGGGAGAGCGAGAGTGATGGAGCTCCGGGTGCACCCACCGGGGCCGAGAGGCAGCACCTCTCTGAGAGCTCGTGTTGCTGCAGCAAGTTCCCTTTTTCTGGCTTGGGCGTTTGGCCTGACTGCAAATGAGTCCACTAATTCTCTTAATGCTGCTGCTGCTGCAAGCGCTGCTCATTAGCCTTTGGCTCCCGTGCATTCCCATCCTTTCCCAAAATCTGTAGCTGCAGTGAGAGAACACAGTCGTTCTAACCAGGGTCCAGCTCTGCCCTCAGTTTCATCTCTTTGGCCCTAATGCATGAAAGCTCCACCTGAAGGTCAGTGACACTGCTCCATCCATGTGTCCCCAAAACCAGCCATTTAAATAATAACTTCAACCTCCCTTCTTCATTCAGAGTCCAAAAGCACTACTAAATAAGTGTCCTGCAGCCCCTTCCTGCAAAGAGGTAAATAATCGTAATTTATGCTCGCTGACATGACTCTGTTGGACTTGCCACTTGTCTCTGAACCTGTCCCTGATCCATGGACTCTGGAGCTCTGGCCAAGCTTAATTGAGGCTTAGTTTCCTCATGACTTACAGCACTGGTTCTCTTCTTCTTGCCACACAAGCTTTTGACCACCACGAGTGCAAAATAGGCCTTTCCAGTGTGACTAAATCCTGTCTGACCGATGAATGAATGGAATCTTCAGGCATTTAATGAATCCTGTATTCCCGCTGACATCACCGACGTTCAGAAAGTTGGAACATGACTGTACACCCTGAACTAGACCAAAGAATTCAATGTATGTTTGTTTGGATTTTTTTAATGTCCATACTCTCGTCTTATTACTCACAGCCACGCTTGGGTACATTTTAATTAGCTTATTACTTTTTATCTCAAAAGACATGACTGAAAGAATAAAAATGTCTCAAAAACATACACAGGCTTTGCAAAATCTCCAGTGATTAAACTCCACGCTGCTCCAGATTCAGGAATTTTATCATGGTTATATTTCCTTTAGATTCATAGTTGCTTGCTGATCTGATTAATTCCCTATCTTGCTTTCTGTGAATATTCAGTGAATTGTTGCATGTCCAAATGCTCCGGATTCTTCCCTACATACACTGATTTATTTTGATCCCTGCCATTTATTACTTCAGAAACCAGAAAGAAAAACTAAGCAGAGCAAAAGGGTTACTCAGCTGTCTGTGTTCACTGCCCATCCAAGACTGCCAAGAACACAGGAGGGAAGGGCAGAGAGATACAGAGATATCCCCAGGAAACACCCCTCCAGATGTGATCTCCAAACAGGATCTCCATCCTTTATCAAGGCCATCCAAGTAGGACTGATTGTTTTTGCATCAGTCTTTCTCTAGGCCCCTAAGAAAGCCTAAAGACAGAAAACAAAACATACAGAACCAAAATAAAAAGAAACAAAACAAGAAAGGCATCAGCAACTACAAAAAAAAAGGAAGAGGAGGGTGGGGGAATCTCCTCTGTGTTGACAGCAGATATTCAGGGCTGTTTGAACTTCATTGGTGGTACAGTCTCACATTTCTAAGGCTCTTGACATAGGCATTGGCTCCAGGGGTGAGACCATCTGCATCTCTGTTTTGATGGGATTGCTTCCACGAGGAGGGCCAGGAAAGGGAGAGGGATTTCAGCAGAACTGCCTTCTACAATTCCCGTCCTCTCTCCTGCCCCACCCCTTGCCAAGAGGGAGCGATGGGAGGGCAAATGTGGTTCCTAACTCTGGGCTCCTTTCAGGGCACTCTGGTGCCAGCCAGCAGCTGTATCCCACTGCACTGGGACATAAACACCCTTCCCATGGAACAGGACACGGGGCCAAACTCGGCAGCCAACCCCCCCACACACCTCTCAGGGACAGTGTAAAGGTGGGGAAGTTTAGCATGAGGAATATTTCACCAGGACATCAAAAAACCACTTCCTAACAATACCAAACGCCCAAATGAAGGAAAATCCAACTTAGCCATTAAATAAATGAGAGTTCACTTGAGGTGATGACTGTGGAACAAGTTGCAGTGAATACCACGTCATGTCAATGCTTTTTGCTGATATTGGCCAGCAATTAGCCTAAGCCATACAGTCTGGATTTGGAGAAGAATTCCCCCTAAGGATACGTATTTCTGAGGGATTACAGGCTAGGAGCCACATTCTGCCTCAGTACCAGCTCCACAAGTAGCTCATGGTGGTTGGTCCCAATTCAGAGTTAAGTAACACATGCACAGTCAAGAGAAGCAAGAGAAGTTTGGAACAGAAATGGGGTCCAAGGTCCTAAAGCTGTGGTGGTAATTCCATAGCAATTGCCACTGAGAGGGGCAGGTTTCTGTCTAAGAGCAAATCTGCAGAGATCAGGAACCTACTGCATGAAGTGTTGCACTGTGTGACCCTAAGACCCCCCCTGCCTGCTTGCCTGCTGTGCAAGAGCAGTTGTCCCCATAAACCCAGCCATTAAATCCACCAGTTGTGTCTGTCACCGCAGAGTTCCCTGCTCACAACACTCAGAATTAGTGCAGTCACCTGTGAGGCAGCACTTTGCCACCACCAGAGCTGCTGCTGACTGTGCATATTTAGTCATAGTTCTGTCCTGCTCAGTTCTGGTCTCACCAGCAAAAGGAAGGATGTATTTCGGGTACAGGCAATGGCAGTTTGATACCCTAATCTACAGGAGTTGCTCAGTTTTGGCCTCTGTTACTATTTCCCCTCATGAGCCCGTGTCACTCCTATCTCCCCATGCCTCAGTTTCCCTGGAAGAATAATTTCCTTCAGCTTTCAGGACTTAATTCCAAGGGCTCCTTTTAGACCCCTGTCTTCACCCCAAAGAACAAACCTTATATGCCACACACCTCTGCCCGGTCTCAGATGGCAAAGACAAGCCACACCCCTGTTCTCCTTCCAAAGAGGGGCTCCTGAAATCCTGCATCCCTTGACACAGCCCATACAATTATTCAGAGCCAGAACACAAGATCAGCTCCATTACCTGCTGCAGAGCCACAACTCACCCCAGGAAGTCTGTGGACCCACCTTGATGGGAGAGTGTCACCTCACACCTTGGTGGATGGTGGAGGGGAACCCAGCTGTGATTACCAGTGTGTCTGTGGCTGACTCCATCCCGTCCCCAGTGATATCAGTGGAGGGGGAAGAGGATGAAAGCAGGGAGAGAACTCCCTCTCTGCTCCAGTAACACTGTTTTTAGATCCTGGCAGTGCTGCTGGTGTTTATTTCCTCCTGTGTCCCACTCTCTCCAGAGCTCCTGCCATCCCCTCCAGCTACTCCACGGTGCATAACTAGTATGCAGCAGCAGTAATTGAACACTCAGGGGACGGGAGCTGCCTGTGTGCTGCTGGGGTGGGAACTGGGGAGGGAAGCAGAAGCTAACACGAGTGCTTACTGGGGGAAAAAATAAAAATCTGCATTTTATTTTGTTGAAAAATATCCCTGGCATGCCTAAAGCCTGCAGCTCTGCTCTGCAGACATGGTAATGATCTGGGAGTCACTGTCTGCCTGTGTGGGGCTGCTAAACACCCACCTCTCCTCTTTGGGGGAACAAACAGGCGGATTTTTTTGGCGCGTTGGGGTTTTTTTCCCCTCTACCCTTCCCTTGTCGTTCTGGTTGGTGAAGCCGATCTGCCCAAACCTCCCTCTTGCCAGAGGAGCTGCAGCGGCTCTTTCCTGGAACGCTCCGTGGGTGGAAAATGCAGAACTTTGCTGTACCCACGGGGCAAACCTCCCTCCCCTCCCTCCCAGCGCCGTCTGGAGCCACATCACTCCCAGCGACAGGGCGGCACTCGGGGCTCTCCCTGGGAATGCCCTGCACGAGCCGAACCCTCCCAGCACCGACCCGTCCAAATCCTGCACACACACCCCTGCCCTCTGTTAAACCTTCCTCCCCTGCTGCACGTGCTCACTCCACCTTCATCCTCATCTTCATCCTCAAGTCTGTGGCTCTGCTTCTTTCCAAACCCAGCTCCACTTGCTCTTCTTGCTCCTGGCAGACAGATCCTACCCCACTCCCTCTTGTATTTCCACATACTGCTCCCCATAAACCTCTTTTTTATACCTTTTTACCCACTGTCACAGGGTGCTTTCCCTTGACACCACCTTCCTCTTCAGGCTCCTCAACCATGTCTCATTCATGAGCCTTCCTGCTTATGCTCACTCAGTTGTCCTGATTATTTCTCACACATTCTTCCTTATTTTTCCCTCACCTTCCCGTGCATGTACCTCACACAAACCCATTCAGCTTCTCACACAGGTTGCCCAGCTGTCTGTTCCTGACCCTGGTGATACAAATAGTTGGGCAATTCACTTCTTTGTGCCCCTTGTTTTGTTTCCTCTCCTACAGTGGCCACGCTCATCCCTCCTGCCTAAGGCAGAATGAGGGTTAATATTTGAAGAGTACTCTAAGACAGTTCCCAAAATATTATTATTATTATTATTATTATTATTATTATTATTATTATTATTATTATTATTATTATTATTATTATTA
>NW_016690302.1:1380977-1410153 GCF_001604755.1 Lepidothrix coronata | reverse complement strand
TATTATTATTATTATTATTATTATTATTATTATTATTATTATTATTATTATTATTATTATTATTATTATTTCTGTCCCTGGTGCCTTTTGGGAAAACTGTGGCCAAGTGATACATGGAAACTGAACATTCTCAAGCAGTGCTAAGGCCTGTTCCCTTGCTGCTCACATGCTTGTCCACCTTCTGATGATGCTTCAAATAACATGTACAGAGATGCACTCTGGACTTGTAGGCTGTTTGCTGACACTGAGGGTGTGAGCACATGGATGCACAAAACACCAGAGCTGAACCGGGTTTATAATTGTTTCATGCTGATGTTTTTGCTCGATCCCCTGTGCCAAAAAATGACCTGCAACACGGTGACAAGACTGAGCCAAACCAAAGGGGCAGCAGGAGGAGACCTTTTACCCAACGTGCCCACAGGCTCCACCACACTGGGGCTGGTTTATGGCCCTGCATGGTGGAGTCTCCCCATTCCTTCCAGCACTGAGGGCAGGGGGGGTCTAACAGCAGCTCTGGCTGCCTTGCAAGAGGGGATTTACATTTTACAGAAGCAAAAGCAGTGTCCAGCATGAATGCCCTGCCTGTTTCACAGCTACAAACCACCTGACAGAACCACCACCACGGGGGGAAAAACATTCTTTCTCCCCCTCGCCCGACGCAAAGGAGAGGTGAGGGAAAGGTGCAGGGAGAGAAGGGGACAGGAATGGAATCCTGGGAACCTCAGGAAAGAGGTGGCAAGCCAGAGAGACACCTGACAGCGTGGGGCAGCGAGACAGAAAAAGAAAGGAGCTTAGTGAGGTGTTTTTCAGGCTGCTGCTGATTCCGGGGAGTCCTGCCCTGTTTTATTTTCCACCCGCGGCCCCCAGAAATCTCGGTTTCAATCACAGGCTTTCCCCCTTTCCCCCAGTACTCCCCCGGGGAGGACTCTCGGCCAGGCTGGGGGCAACCCAAACCCTCACACAAACAAGAGGTCTCTCTGGTAACTGCCTTTCTCTGTGGCTCTCCTCTTTCACATGCATATTCCCTTCGGAGAAACCCCCTCTCCCCTCCCACGCTCTCACCCACACCATCTGGTTATGGTTTGCACCATGACGTGCTTCCTCTGTGGTTTATTTGCTTTTTTTAGCCAAACTCGAGAGAGAGAGAGGGAGAGAAATACCCTGTTTGCTGTGGGGGTGAACTACTCACCCCCTCAAACACATTTACTTTACTTATTAGAGAGGGTTTATGTGGCGGGTTAGGGGAAGGTTGGGTTTTCATTTTGGTTTTGTTTTTCCCCCCTGTGAAGGAAACAAATGGGCCCCTCAGAGCATCTGCAGCAAAAGATGAAAAGCTTTAGGAGGCTGTTGGTTTTGAAAAACACTGTCAGGTGATAAGGCAGTGTGATCCAAGGGTTTGAGTGGGAGGGAGGGCACAACCAGAGCACCTGGCACCCCCAGTCACTCTGTGCCTCAGTGTCCCCATCACGGCAACAGGACTCATTCAGGCCTGTCACCAGGGCACCAGTGAGGGCCTGGCTTCTGTCAAGTGCTTCACACACAAAGCACTCTAGGGGTGCTAAATATCTGTAGTGCTTACACCCCTGAACTACTCAACGGGCACAGAACAGTCAGAGGCTGCCAACTCCTCACTGCTGCAGGCCAGGAATGCTCATGGATTTTCAGGCTGAAGGGCATCCTGTGATATCCCACCTTCCCAGTCCAGCTTAGCATGAGAGATGAAGCTCCACGGAGCTCCCAGAGCCTGTCCCAGACCACTGCAGTGAGCACAGCAGGGAAGAGAACCCACACTTCCCAGCTCCCAGCCCCAGGCCAGTCCTGCAGAGTGTCCTGCATCCTCCAGCAGGCACTCAGAGAAGCTCTAAGAGCTGCTTTGTCCTGGGGTTTGACATTTGCCTTCTGCAATTGCTAAACATTCCCACACAGTTCACCCCCCAAGGCTCTGCTCTTCCACAGAGACTATTTCTCCAGGCACAACACAGATGCTGTTGGTCTCCACCAAATATATTTATGGCTTATACAGTCATTTCCTAAGAGCCTTCCTCTTCCATGGTTTGCTCCATCTACACGAGGAGCACAGGAGAGACACTGCTCCCCTTTGGATAAACTCATGGATGACTCCACGAGGAGTTATCTCCACTTTCACCAGGAGGAAGCTGCTCCCACAGCCTATTTTTTTTCCTGCAGAGGGATGCAGGATTCCTGCAGCCTTCCCTCACCCTACCTGGTGATTGGCTTCCTAATTTCCAGCAAGCTTTTCAAACTTTGCCTGGGGTCGCAGCCCCTTTGCCAGACGTGTGCCTGTGCGTGCACAGCCCATTAATCCTCTCTGCTCCAGACCTGATTAAATTTAACATTAGTTTTGGATGAGTAATTTCATCCTGCAACGCAATTCAAGGTGATAGATGAGACCACAAGCAGGTGATAACCCAGGCCTGACTCCCTCCTCCCGAGAAAGTGGAGTTGGCCAGGCTGCACAAAGAGATTTACTGCTGCTCCAGAGCGGGGCTTCCACTGGGAAGAGCCAAGGAACAGAGATTTCAACTGTCAGGGAAGGCCTGAAAGGAGGAAGGGGCAAGGAGGGAGGATTGGAAGACTTGCTGAGCCAAAGCCCAAGCAGAATGGCTGGAATCCAGGGAGCAGAAATTCAGAGCAGCCCCTTCCTTTCCCTCTTTTGCATGGATTAACTCTTTGGAGGCCAATCTTGGGAGGGAGACAGAACTTCCCATTTCCAGCCTGTGTGTGGGTGTGGGTGTGTGTGTGTGTGCACCAATCTGCTTGAAACAAGGGGAAAAAGGAAGCTGAGACTGTAGTGACATGGGATCAGCCCTCCACTGAAGACTCCTCTGTGTCAATTCTGCAATCAAAATGCTGATAATGATGCACTCAGTGTTTCTAAAATTCTTTTAGACATGCCTTGCACTTTCAGCCATGGCTCCCAGAGTTGTCACTCTGCCCCACATTCAAGAGGTTGTGTTTGACTGCACACAGAGATATATCATCTGTGCCAGGCACAGACACTTCAGCACACAAATACAGGTCTTTAAACACCTTCACAGGCTCTCTTCTGGGTGCTTAAGCACCCATTCATACCTGCAGGGCTGAGTACATCTGCTTATATCCAATTGTGCCAGAAACAGAGGTAAAGTAACACAGACACACAAATACACCATCTCATCCATCCAGACATGCACAGCCTTTCATTTGCTTTGTGCTTCTCAGCTTTTACATCACAGAATTGTTGGTACATCCCTGCCCTACAGTCACTTGACTCTCAAAGTTCTGCTAAGAGAGACAAGAATAGCAGGGAATGAGTGACAGGGCACCCGACAGACATTTATCATCTGATTCTTTCACAGCCAGGTGAGTTCCATCCCTGTTCCTTCCAACACTGTGGAAACCCTGAGTGCAGACAGCCCTTCGTGGTTATTTGGGATGGCTGTTTGTGCCCAGTGGGGTGCTCTGATGCCAAACCCTCCCTCTGGGACCGCTGTGGTGTCCCCATTCCTTACCCTGCAGTGCCCCTTATGGACACCTTGGGAAGGAGTGGCCACGAGGCAGAGCTGCACAAGCGTCCTGGGCCACTTGGTGTGTTGGGAACACCTCCCAAACTATTCCTCTCACCACCAGTAACACCTACGAGGTCCATTTGGTGGAGAAGAATCTCCCTCCCTTTACAGTTAAACCAAACACCGGGATCCAGCAGGTTCTCCCTCTTCCCAGGTGATGCAATTCCTTCAGCTCCAGTGAACATGAGACTGGCCTACACCTTTGCTTGGGAGTGTTCCAGAGCTTATTCACTAATAATTTACATCAGGCCTGAACCTGTATGGACAGCAGCAAATTCCAGCCCTTTCCCATCCAGATCCCAGTTCCACAGTGCACAGCAGCCTTTTTCCACAGCACCTGCTTCATACCAGAAGTGGGGGAAACAGTTAACCCCAATTTTCACAGAGAGAGTGTCTCATGTCTCTGACATGATGTGAAAAGCCTGATTCACCCAATGGCTCTGAAAAGAGCAGACAGATGGGGTATGGCTTTCAGGAGCTTTAATAAAATAGCCCAGGGGATGATTCTTTTCATTAACACATTTTTCCTGGATTTCCTTTTTCCATTTCTGCTGCTGAGTCAGACACTACACTAATATCTACCTTAATTCCCTGTGGTTTACATCCACCCTTTTTGCAGCCAGCCCTGGGTGATGCCCCACAGCAGAACCTTCAGTATCCAAGCCCATCTCACACACTCCCTCAAAGTGGAAGTTGCAGGGAAGGGCAGGCTCTCAACTCTTAAGACACTTCACTTGAATGACACAACATTAGTTCTTCCAAAGCCTTGTATTCCATAAAAAGTCTACCCCAGTACACTGTGGGAATGAGCCTCCTTGGGTTCCCAGTGCCAGAATCAAATACCCTTTATCAAACAAGCAAAACATGAGAACTTTTTGGGTTAAAGGACTCAGATTAGAGGTTTCACAGGTGAGGAACGAAGGTGCAAAGAGAATTAACAGTGTTTCCTGAAAAGTATATGGGGAATTGAGCCTGTGGAAAATCCTAAATGAACACAGTGTGTGGGGAGCAGGAGGAGGCTTTATAAAATGAGGTATTGTTGATAATGCAATGCATACCAAAATGAGACCTGTCATTTGTGTAGTACAGATGCTAATGGAACTCTTTCCTAAAGAATTTGCTACCAGACTGAATGATAGAGATGTACAAATTCTGGGCAAATTCGTGTCCACTTTGTACCTTTTTCAGACCAGTTTTTAGGGTGCAACATTAGGGGTAAATTACCCGAGGTTACTCTGTGACTTATGGTCCTTTTTGTTACACAGCTACAGTGCCCTGTGTAACGAGGGCAGGCAGAGGGGTTCACATCTGCAAAGTGCTTTGGAGATGAAGTGCTTTGAAGATGCACCCAAAACCTGCTGAAAGGCACCACCAAAACTCTGACAAGACCACCCAGCACAGCAGCAGGGAAGGAAGAGTTGATGGGCAGTGGGGAGGCACCAAATCTTGAAACCTCGACAAGCAACTTCCAAAGTCTTCCAAAGTTTCCCCCTTGGCACACTTTGCAAGAGGCAGGGAGGGAGATAAAACTCAGCTTGTCCAAACACACAGCAAGAGATCTATTACTGGCCCAGCACCCAGGCCTGCCAGCCCCTGGCTCCAGTCCCACCATCATCCTCAAAGCAGGGTGGCAAGGAGGTGGAGTGGGAAGGAGGAACATTTCACGTTAGCAAGGGGAGAGGTGGCGCAGACTTGGGTGTTGTGAGAAAGGAGAGCCACAAAAATAGTTAAAATGTAAACAAGAAGAAGCAGGGAAGATTAGAGGAGAGCCTGGAGAGAAGGGCAGGGAATCCACATATTGGGGATCCCTGTTCAGAGAGGCAGAATGATTCCCCCAGCAGCCACGGGGGCTGCAGGGCAGAGCTCTGTGCAGGCTGAGGAGTCCCACGGGAGAAGGGGTTAATGAGAAAGGACGAGAGAACGGCACAAATAAAATCAGAAGTGACATTCTGGCCAACAGAGCATCTCCAGGCTGGGGAAAAACCCTGAGACCTCACTGGGTTCTATTTTCTGTCCTGCCTGGGGTTGAGCTCTGGGCTGAAACTTCACCTTTAATCTCATTCCTGCACTTGAACAGAGCTGCAGTGCCAAAGCCAGGGTTTATCTGAAAGCCTCTGCCTGAACCCACAGTTCTCGAGGGTTGATCATCCCACACACCCCCCAAAAACTACAATGCAGCAAGTCATCCTTGGGATGCAGCTTCCAAGCTGATGCACCTGCCCACAACCTTTCAAAAGAGAAATCACTGATAGGCTTCAATCTCCAGCTCTCCCAGAGAATTCCTGGGTGACCTTGAGACAGTCCCTAATTGCTCTGTGCCTCAGTTCTCCACCCATAACAAAGAGATCATTAAATAGCCGTGAAATCACAGTGAAAGTTAATTAATTCGGCATTCGTGAGGTCCTGATACATTAAGGGGATCGCAGAGCACATTTGAATAGAAATATCACAGCCAGCCCCACAGGAGCTGGTCCATCCACACCTCGCAGAGCTCACAGAGCCCAGAACCATCCACCCAGGGTAATTAACCCCGGCCTCAGGTAATTAGGTAATTACCTTGGGTGGGGTATCTAACAGGCACTCTCTCTTTTCCAGGTCAGGATTAGCTCGTTCAGAGGGAGGGAGGAGATCTCTGCTGGGCAATGCCCAGTGCAGAGCAGAATCATACCCAGAGCCATTCCAGGGTTCATCCACATAAAATATTCCTGCTGGAGTTCTCATGGGAGTGCTGAGCCACACAGGACCAAGAATGTTCTTGGTTGCTCTTCACAAAGAGAAACCTCTGAGTTTTTTGGTTTTTTTGGGTTTTTTTGTTCCTCGTTGTTATTATGTTTGGGTGCAGGCACTGGGTGTTCACTTAGGAAACAGAAATAAAAATTGTAGGTGTTGTGTTGCAGAATTGTTTCAAATGGAACAACTTAAAGTTGTCACAGCGACCAGAGGATTGCTTTTTTTTTTCTTTTAGGTCCTTTTAGATCCTCAGTCATAAGGATCTAGGAGGAAAGAAAATGAAGAAAGGGGGGGTGTGGTGGAATTCAAACCATCCCATTAATTGTTGAGCCACTTTGGACACTGCAACAGGAGCTTCTGTGTATGGGATTAAGGGGAGGTAGAATTTTCTCAGCATCCTTGAGAAAGACAATTGTCCCCTTAATATGTGGCCATTTAGAATATAACCCATGTCATTAGAGTTTCAAAGAGGAAATTAGAGTAGCTAATAAGAAAACACGAGAAGAAATACATTTAGCAATAAAGACTCTCTGAAGCCAGAAGGACACATAAATAAGCAGCAAGAAGGATGTGTGCATGGTTATAAACCCTCAGCCCCTTTAAAAGGAAGTAGCAGGAAAGTTAATTGTGTGTCTTGTCTCTTCCTTTGAGGACAATGGAGAGATTTCTATTCTGGAAGCCCTTTGCACGGGATATCAGAACGTGGCCTTAGCAGACACCAAACTCTCCAAGGAGGAAGTTATGAAGCGAGCAGAGGAACTCAGAGACAGTAAATCAGCGGGGCCAGATGGTGATTCAGCTGCAAGTTCAGCAGGGATTACAGTCCCCACTGTGGGACCAGCCAGCACAGCCCCCCAGGAGCTGCTGCTGAGGGGAATAAAGTCAGGGAGGTGCTGCTGGGCTTTACAGTCCCCCCCTCCAGTCCCCAAATACCAGCCATTAAAGCCTCATAAGGCTGACTTTGGGCAGCTTACTCCAAGTCTGCTTAAGGGCAAAACAGCACCATAGTTGGATAATCCAGTGCTGCTAATTCAGCTCTAAGGTAAACAGCTCCCTGCTAAACAAGGAGCTATTTAAAATTCTACATAAACCATATAAGCTCGAGAAATTCACCTTGGCCCCCTTCAAAGCACCGTTGCACAGATAACCAAAATAAAAGTGAGGCTGCTAAGAGCTGCCTTTTTGCCTGGCTCACCTGCATGAGGGCTATGGGAACTCAGGGAAAAGGACAACCAAGAAATAAAACAGGTGTTGGAGACCCTGAGCAGTCCCAGCAGTGATGCTAACAGTGTGTCCCAGGTGGGAGTCAGGGTGTGTCCTTTGTGTCCCTTCTCCTTCAATGGACAGGGCTGTGGGTTGTCCAGATGGAAAGGAAAAGAAGGGTGAGAATTTCTCCTTCCCCAACAGCACCACCAGAGCCCCGGGGAAAATACAGCTCAGCTGCTGTCAACACTTGTGATTTATCACCAAAGCCTTTGGATAGTTAGTGGTTTTCACAAAGCCTTCCCCTCCTGGAGCCAAGTGCTTATGTCTGAGACCTGTATCTTCCTCACTTTCCAGGAGAATCCCCAGCCTTTGAGTTTATAGAAAAATTTGAACGCGAAACTGTTGGAATGTCAAAGCCAAGAAGTAAAACAACAACAACAACAACAACAACGTAAGCAAAGCAAAAAGAAGCAGTCCTCCAAACGTCTGCCTTTAATTTTCCTGACTTTTCATGCCAACCTCCAGGTTTTGGGTGCCTGACTCCTGAATATTGGAGCACTTCCAGTTGACAGCACAACAGCCTGGCATAGACAGCAGCACAACCCAGTCCAGCAGCTGCCAAAAATGACAGTGAATATTCACATGCCTCTTCTTTTCTGAAGAGGAGAAGGAAAAGACAACAGAAAAAAAATTCACTCCAGGGATGCAGGAAATGCATTGGGAACCTCCTCTCCAGGTGGAGGCTTCCAGCCTGGATGCCCCATAATTTGATTCTGAAAAGCAACAACTGCAGAGGGTTGTATAGTGGTTTGGTTGTTGGGTCGTGTTTTGTTGGTTTTTTTTTTCTGAAGGAAATATTGACACTGCCTGTCAGCAACTTCCCAGAGGGGTGCAGTGTCAAAGCACATTAGCCTATTGGAAATGAAAAACCAGATGCAAAGTCTGAGGCCTGGGAGCAGCAAAGCTTCAACAGCAGCCCAGGGTCTGTGCATGCTAATTCAGTTTAAAGGGACACTCCTGTGCTCTTTGCTTTTCAGCAGAAAGCTGGGGGGGGGGAGGTTCCCTTTTAGCTCTTTGTAAGAACAGTTTAGAAATAAATGCTCTGTACAGAAATTTTTTTGGGTCAGGTTTACCAAGTTATTTAGATTATAAAGGGCTGAGAAACACACTTAGCAGGATTTAGAAGAACATCCAAATGGATGAAGTGGCTTTATCCTTTTGGCTCTATGGGATGGTCAAGCATACAGAAATATTTCCACATATCTGGCCTATTCTCTCGTTTAACAACTATATAGAGAATATCTGGATTTTCTCCAAATGCAAAATCCACCCTCCAAACTTCCTTGCTGTTTACTTACATATGACAAAGGAGTGGTAAAACCACAGACAGGACTATCAAAACCTGGAAATTGTGGTTATTTCATCAAGGAGAATAGTCATAAAAGGCAGGAGAAGACCTCCAGTGTTTGTCATTGCTGCATCCCTGTCTCCAGCTGACCAAGACTCATCATAAAACTCATCTTACACTGCACCATCACTTGGAGGTCCCTCTAGAACTCTGCTGCCCTAAAGCAGAGAAGCATCTCCTGAATTCCAGCTAAAATCTTCCCATCCAGTCTGTGCCACCCTTGCTGGTGTTCAACCTCACTTGTGCAGAGAAGTCTCCTGGATGTGAGGTGTCCAAGAGAGTCCCTCAGCTCGTGCACAGAAGGAGGCAGAGCTGGCAAAACCTTGGCAAGCCTCTGGGAGAGCCCTGACCCAGCTGCCACACAGCAGTGCCCTCCCCAGCCCTTCCATCCGCTGGGAACTGTGATTCCAACAGCCAGGCCAAAACCACCAGCCATTCCAGGAGCCTCTCCCCCCTGTCTGGGTAACAGAATGCAACATGATGTAATATGGCCATAAAATTCCCAAGAGGAGTCTCCCAAGCAGAGCACTCTCCCTGCTGGAAGCAGCTTTCCCTACAAGTGCACGTGCTGTCCCCAGACTCAAATCCCTCCATCCTTCCAGCAGTGGACCCCAATATTCCATCCTCTGGAAGACCTATTTCCCCCTGACCCAGCACTGACAGGGAAGGAGGGCACAGAAACGTTTTGCCAGGGCTTGCTTTCTTCCCCTGTGCCTCCCTGCTGCTCCTGCCTGTCCTCCCAGTGATGGATGGCTATTGGTTCTGGCTTCATCCCACAGAGAAATCTGTCACCTCATGCCAGGGAGAGGTGACAGCAAATCCATCAGTGTGGAGACAGCACTCACTTGCAGATTGCTTTCAAGGCCACTGGGGGCTGGATTCTTCTGTGCCTCCCAGTTCTCTGGTCCCTCTCCTCCCCTCTTTTACACAAGTCTTAGTAAATCTTCCCTTGAACAAACCCATTTGGCCCCTGTTGCCTATCCAAATTTGAACAGCTTTGAATTACTGTGTTGCCATCTTGCCTAAAAGGACCAGAAAAAAAAAAAAAAAGGAAAAGAAGAAGTAGTTTTCCCAAGCCTGGACTCCAATTCTGCTTGTGCCCCCATGGGTTTATCAAGTCTGATAGCACTGTTTGGCCCAGAGGGGAACACTGGTCCAGTGGCAGCTTCTAATCAAGGCAGTCCCAAGAATGGAAGTGCAGGGGACTGGACAAGGCAGGGACTGGCTGGCAAATGAAACTACAGCTGACAGAAATGGAGCAAAATGTCTCTCCATTCTACACAGCAGCCTCTGAAATATCAGACTCAGGGAGAGGCAGGAGCACCCCACCAGCTGCCAGAGGTGGACATCTGGGCAGAGGATGCCAGAACTTCTGGACTCTGTCACTGCCTCCTCTGACCTCTTTATGCCTCAGGCTTTCCCTAGGACAGTAAGATTTATCCTCCTGGAAGTGCAAAGCAAGGCTTTATCACCTGATACAAAGCTGTTGGAGATCTTCAGACAAAAGACTTAACAAAGCATCATTTCCCTCTGTCCCAAGCACTGTAAGGAGTTTATTGCCTATGTGACAGTGGTACTTAGAGCAAGAGTCTGGCTTACAGGGTTTACCTGGCTCTCCAAAGCACCTCGTGCTTGGGGGACTGAGGTTGTTTAGCATTCTCCCTCCCTGAGGGCAGCCACGAGCATCAGCATAACGAAGAGCAGTTCCTACTTTTCACTCTGCCTGCTTGCAGAGGCACAAGGGGACATCCTGGTGATTTGGAATTGCTTCTGACATGTGTCACACACGGCGAGTGGGAAAGGTGGCAGTTTGTTGCCAGCAATGCCCCATTTCCCCCGAACACCAACAATACCCCCGTGTCAGAGCAGAGGGGTGCCCGTGTCACTGCACAGCCACCACGCCAAGGGCTCTGGTGACAAACACCTGAACACCCAGGCACGCCATGGAGCACAGCACAGGCTGCTCCAGCAGCCCAAAGGGTCAGTAGTTTAAAATAAAATGGTCCTAAAAGCGTTTTCATTTCCTCAGTGACTTTTTTTTTTTTTTTTACTTTTAAATGAATTGTGCTCCGCTCTGAACCATGAGCCACAAAAATTCCTAAAGGTAGCAGAAACACAATGTCCTGCAAGGCTGGACAGCTGCAAAAAACTAGTGCATAATCCTAATGCCATGCAGGAGCCATGTCCTTTAATTTCCTAACGTTCTCTGATGATGGGGGACACATTCTCATTCTTTTGCACCGACACAAATCCACTGCAGCACTTCTGGCCTTGGTGGAGTCACTGTAGATTTAAACTGACAACTTGGATACACGATGGTTCTCCAAGATAAAGCTGCCAGGCTGAGATTTGACAGGAGGACAACCTAGGCTTGTCCCCAGATTCAATCCCTCCCTACAGAGTTCTTCATTATCTCCTCTGTGTGTCCAGCAGCACGGCCAACACAGGAGTACAAGATGAGTGCACTCGTCCCCCCAAAGGAGCTACCTTTGAACAGGACCACAGCTCTGGATATTGTAGGTAAAGAGATCTTGAACACCTCATGGTCCCTGAGCTTGACCCCTGTCTTGGTCCCTGGCTATAATTAGGGAAAGGGAATTCATTCTGATGATTTGGGATCAGGCTGTCTCCATGGTTGCTTCTCTCCCACAGTTGCAGGTGGGAAGGATGGAGTTGGCAACCTGACTTTCAGGGCCTCTGAACACCAGTGGGTAGACACAGATAAAGGGTCATGACAACAGGGTAATGGTGACAGAGCACCCCACAGTAACACAGAGAGCACAAGTGCTGTGAGGAGAGGCTGAGGGAGCTGGGGCTGTTCAGCCTGGAGAAGAGGAGGCTCAGGGGAGACCTCCTCACTCTCTGCAACTCCCTGACAGGAGGGGGGAGCCAGGAGGAGGTTGGTCTCTTCTCCCATCAGCAAGACAAGAGGGCTGGGTCTTCAGCTGTGCCAGGGGAGGTTTAGGTTGGATATTGGGAAGAATTTCTTTGCAGAGAGGGTGCTCAGCCATTGGAATGGGCTGCCCAGGGAAGTGGGGGATTCTTTATCCCTGGAGGTTTTTAAAATGAGACTGGATGTGGCATCAGTGCCATGGGCTGGGAACCAGAGTGGTGTTGGATGAAGGGTTGGACTTGATGATCTCGGAGGTCCCTTCCAACCCAGCTGATCCTATGATTCTATGAAAGACAAATTTGGCAGGGGCCAGGCACTCTGCTGGAAGGGTCCTGAGAGGCACCACGGCTTGGGAGGTGGGGACAGTCCCCCCAGTGCCACCACTCCCCGCAGAGTGATCAGGCTTTGCTGAGGGTTCAGAGCCAGGGCGTGCTGGTGCAATCTGCACAGCCCGTCCCCTGCTGCAGAGCAGAGAGCAGGGAAGGCTTCCAAGCTGCCTGCAAGTTTCCTGGCCGTGGTCCCCGCGGCCTCCCGGGATGCAGCTGGGGGGGGAAACACCTGGAGTGCAGCCCAAAGGAGGGCCTGGCTGGGACCCTCCGCCTGCAGGAACGCCCTGCAGGTCCCGGGACACACGGACACCCTGCTGGACTGCAGCCTGGGAGCACAGGATGATTTATGGGTCTCTGCAGATGGCACGTTCCAGCCAGAGGGCTTCGGACCAGAAAACCCGGAGCCTTCTGCTTCCTTAAAGGGACAGCTCTGCTGCAGCCCTGAAGACTGACTGTAAAGGGAACTGCTCTGCCATTTTAATATTTTAAGTGCCGACCCCTCATTGATTCTGTTCAGCCTTTTAAATCTTTAATTTACTTACTTATTTGGGCTTTAAACCTCGCCTGTGATTGCAGCTAATTAAAAAGCTCATTAGTTGGCATCCCGAGCTGACTCCCTGGGCTTTATGTACTGTACAGTATTGCCTCCCCAGAGTTTGGACCATGGCTGGGGCTGCTCAACTTGTTTCCTACCTCCCCAGCTTTATGAGGTGTTCCATATTTTGGAAGACTAGTCCCCTTTCCCCTGATTTTTTTTTTTTTATTTAAACTACCACTTGCTGCAGTCTTCAGGAAAAATTAGAGGCATTCTTGCTATATACAGTAGCTGTGTCATAAATTTATTTATAGCTGATCTTCCCCATCGCTCAGAGCTAAGATCTCCCCAGACATGCAACCCTTTTTTTAAAAGGGGGCATTATATGTAGACAACAAAAATCCCAAACGGATTCATTTCCAGCATCACATGCAGGGCTTGACTTGCTCAAATGTGTTGTTTGCGTGCTCAGTAGGAAATTCCATCCTCCTCGAAGACAAACACCAAGGGCTAAAGCCAGAGTTGGAAAAAACAGGTCCTGATCTCACACACCCCATGCACAGACCATAACATACAACTGCTTGAGGAAAATGCCAAAACACCTTTCTGAAGTAGACACAGGGTCATGTTCACATCTCCCCTCCATAAGAATGTGCTCCTTGAGCTTGGTTTAAGGATGGGTGGATGGAAAGCCAGTAAACATTTTACATTTTCCTGCTGTAGGACTGATAAAGCCACAGTTTGTGCCAATTCTCGCCACGAGACCTAAGATTTGGGAGCAGTCAAATTCATGCCTTAAATCCTGATCTCTCCACCCAACAGCATCAGAAAACCTCTCCTCAAAGCCACACATCCTTCCTGTAACACTGTGACAAATAACATTTCTTCAGTTCTCGTACTGTGGTCACTGGTGCCGAGTCAGTCACTCCAGTACAAAGCCTGATCAGCAGTACCTGTGAAACGATTTGATAGTCAGAACACAGGCAGCCAACTTACAGCTTCCAACTAACAAAAGCAAAAATCATCCCCTCCCCTTGCTCAGCTCAGGGAACAGGTTGGAGCAGGCACTGGGGTAGGAGAGACAAGAACAGTCAGAACAGATTCCCTGACCCTCGTAGGGGTCCAGCTCTGCCATGCTTTGTAGGAGGACAGAGGTGTTAAGTTTGCTACTTGTCAAAAAAACCCAAACAGCTTCAAAGACACCCCTCTCCTGCAGAGCATTTCTGTGGTTGGAGTCATGCTCCAACCCAGAACTATTAGCCCCAGGTGTTATTTGGAAGATGCAAGTGCATATATCAATTATCATTCTAGTACACAGTGCCATGGCCATGTCCATCTGCCTTCCCTCTTCTCTCCATCCCTACCCCCTTCTTTCCCCAGCTCTCAGCCCTTGCATCTTGCCACAGACAGCCTCTGTCAGGGCACTCTCATGGCAGCAGAGCCTCAAATGGAAACTGGAATATGGAGCTGCTCCCTCACAAACTCCCCTTTTCCTCCCCTCCCCTTCCCTGTCACCATCTGGCTGCTCTGCCTTCCAACAAATCCAGCAGCTCTACTCCCTGCTTGGGGAAGCTCCTGCTTTTAACTCTGCTGGAGAGCCCCAAACGTGGTTCCAGAGGCTGTTCCAGGGTAGGTTTGCACAATAAAGTTCCAGAGAAAGCTGTGATTACAGAGTGGAGGTTTGGGAGCATCTGAGACAGCCCCCCCACGCCCTGGCTGCTGCAGGCAAGTGTTAAAGCCCATCTGGGAAGAAAAGGCCTCCTGCTTCCTGCTGCCTCTGCCTGCCAGGATAGCCAGGAGGGATGGCAGGACCATGGACCAGAGCTAGACTGGAGCACAGGCAGCTGGGACTGGGTTTGGCAACAGCTCAGTTGTCATGTTTTCATTTTACAAGGTCGAAACCAAAACCACCTCTGGTTTGGGTTTTGCATTCGTGCCTACAGAAACATGAGAGGATTTTAGACCTAGCAAACCCCTGGCTCCCCACACACTCCCCCCCCATCCCCTGCCTTCCCAGCTTGCTGGCCTGTGACCAGCAACATCTAAAATAACCACCTTCTCCTTCCCTAATTCCTGCTTTGCTTCTAGGACTGTAAATAGAATAAAGTACAAACAGATAGACCGAGGCCATCTCAGTGCAGCCCAGCAGCTGCTGGGGGCAGTCCCTGACTGGCCTGGCACAGTCCAGCCAAAGGAGGTGGCCCTGGGAAAGGCAAACCCACACAGCCTGGGGCAACAGGGAGTGAATGCTCAGGTGAGACAAGAGCCAGAGAACACAACACTGCACTCCAAAGTGTGCCAGAATGGAAGTGGTCAGGCAGTGAATAACAGCACCTGGATCACAATGTAAATACCAGCAGATTTCAGAGTGGGGGTTGGCTCTAGAAAGGATCATGATGTCTCTCACCTTGTATGGCCTCCTTACTAACCCTACAATTCCAAAAACCACATCCAACATCCTGCATCTTGGAGTACTCCATAATCCTTTGGCAGGCCTCCCCTCACCATCAAACATACCCATTTTTGGTACTTACTGGTCCCTTCCATCAGCCTGTTACCACCTCTCTGAGGGTCCAAAGCAGGACAGGGCTGTTGCAGAGACACCCCTGGAGCTGATTCCCCTTTGCTGTCGTTTGAACTGCTGTGCTAAACTGAGAACCACGGGAAAGGAGAAACTGCAGGAACTGGGGGGGAAGAGAGGAGGTTGGAGCCACAGGAACCAAAGGGGATTCCCAGCAATGAAATAAGCTGGAAGTGGATTCCCAGTGATGAAAACAGGGGGTCTGTCAGGACGGAAGGGAGGAATCCAGTGTGGGAACAGCAGGCAGCACGGATCAGGGCTGAGCTGTCTCTCTGGACTGAGAGAGCCAGGGTAGCAAATCAGGTTGGAAGAACTTCATGTTTGGCAGAGCCTGGGGCTGGAGCAGCAGATGATGTTACAGGTCAGGACTAAGGTCTCTGGCAAAGCCCACTGGCTGACTGGGGACAAAGGTTTATCCAGCATTTCTCCATGTGCTATCCGGCCATAGCCACGCCGGTGAGCCCATCGCTTCCTTAAGCACCAAGAGCAGCCCTGTCTCTGTTTTCCAAGAGAAAAGAAAAAACCTGGAAACTCTCTCTCCTCCTAATAACCACGAACACCCCCCTCTGTGCTGGGCAGCAGATCCTCGGCAGCTGTTTTTGAGGGAACGGGGCAGTACACACACATCCCACCCTCGTGTGCTTTACTCCCGTGTCAGCTGTAGGTTGTGCTTTGCTGAAGGCATCACTGAGCCTGCTTGGGGCCAAAAGGGCCGTGGGTCCCCTCCCTTTCTCTCTCCACTGCTTTTCTTTCCTTTCTTTCTTTCTTTGCTGGAACAGAGCTATTATTGGTCGGCCTGGCCTCTGGTGCAGCTCCTTTTGGCAGTCACAGGGCCCTTGGACCCCAGCCAAGGTCTATCCCGGGGGGACTGTCGGGAAGAACAGCTTTGAAAATTAAATCTCCCAAGAACTCACGAGGCTGCAAAATGCCATGATGCTGCCTGACCTTGGGTTAAACCCGGCAGGAAGAGGAGCGGGAGCGGCGGCAGCGGCCGGTGCCACATTGCTGCCCTCAGATAACTCCCGGGAAGAACAGCCCCGCGGGGAGCCAGGGAAAGGGGAGGCTGGGGGGGAGAAGAGGGCTGTGCACAAGCGGGAAGCCAAGCAGGAGAGCTGCCACTCTGCATTAGCCCCGAGAGGACTGATCAGCCTGTGCCACGCACTCAGATTTTTCGCTCCAGACCCTTTGGTGCCTTCTGAGAGTCGCCTGTGTTGTTCTTGCACAGGTTTTAAATGAACCCTGTCTCTCACCTCAGGAAAAGGGCATCACCTGGAGAAGTGCTGAAGTACCTGTCCCACTGCTGTCCTCAGCAAACAGAGCAATTAAATATGAGCTTGTGGGGTGTGAAGGTCCACTGCACCCACCCAGCATGGACTAGCACAAAAAACTACACCTCTTCTCTTTGCCCCTTGCTCAACAATTCCCAGCCCTCAGGGTATCTCTCCCCACTCTGATCTCAGCTGCCTTTTATCCCCTGTCCACACTTATCTCCTGATCTGGGTGAAATACTGGGAAGTCTGATCCTTTCTCACTTAAAAATCCTCCAGGACAAGAGGTCTTTTCTCTCAGAGACTCTCAGAGAATTCTAAAATGAATTCTAAAAAGAATTCTAAAAAGAATTCTAAAAAGAATTCTAAATTCTCTCAGAGAATTCTAAAATGAGCTTCATCATTTAAGAGTGAGGCAGCACCACTATAGACCAGACAACTCCAGACCCCAGGGAAAGCAGAGAGCACCAGTGCTGGGAGGTGCCCATTCCCTGAGGATGCAGCTGGCTGGAGAGGCAGCAGGGGATGCCTCACTGCAGGTGCCTTTGTACACACGGTGCTTTGTCATGGAGATGATACAGGTCTTGCAAAGTCTCCACTGGAGATGCTACAGCTGAAAAAAACTCTTTAGCTTCCCCCCTCGCTGCAGGAAGTCCAGTGGGAGCTCAAGAGGAATTGATGGATAGACCCCTGGAGATGCTCTGGGATCAGGTCCATCTGCCCTCCCCTGTGCCAGGCTGGCTGAGCTGTGCACATCTCATTATGTCCCTCTGCAGAGCCCCCACTCCATAAACCTCCCTCCAGCCCTGTGCCCCCTGGAGCTGGCTGATTATTTCTGTCTCTGGACGCTTCCGAGTATCCCGACATTTGTGCAGCATTTCCCCTGCCCTCCCTCCCCACTCCACTCGTCCCCACTGCTGTCCCAGAGAGACGATCCAGATGGAGCTGCCCGGCCCCCTCTGGTCGAGCCCGGGAGGTTCGTAATTAGGGCTCCACGCTATTATCCCGTGACAGCTGAAGGCGGTATCCAGGCAGCCCCGGAGGCCACGGAAGGAATGTGAGGGTTTTGAGGAAGGAGGGAAGCCGCGGGTGCTTTCCAGCCGTGCCATATTGCGCCAGCCCCGGTGACAACAGCCCACCTGCCAGGCCCGGCTCCGGGGGCAGCGCCGGTGCCAAAGGGCAAGGGAGAGGGAAGGAGGGGAGGAGGATGGATGGCAGATACAGGGGGGGAGTGTGTGGGATAGACCTCGGTGACCAGCCCAGCAATTCCCCCCAGGACACAGCCAGCTCTGGCTGCTGAGGCAGCCAGGACAGTCTGCTGGAGCAGAGGGTCCAATTTCAGAGCTTGTCCCCACACTGGGGCCGCAGCGGCGCCGTCCAGGCTTCCCATCCCACAGTTGGGATTCCTCCGGGGGACACATGGCTCTGGAGCGCGGCCATGGGAGACAGGAGCAGCCCAAAAGGGGAGCAGGTGTCACAATCCTTCCCCACCCTCCCTGAGCTTTCCATATACGCAGCCAGCCTTCCTAAAACAGAGCCCTCCTGCTTTAAAAAGTGGCTGGATCGGGGGGTCTTTCCAAATATGTGTTATTACCAAGCTTTAGGAAAGGTCGAGGAGGAACATGCTCTCTCACTCCTAAGCTCCTCTCCCCCTTGCTCTGCCTGCTGTTGGCAGAGCTGTGGCACCTCAGCCTGTCTCTTCTGCTCCAGTAATCCCCAGCCTGCTGGCACAGGGACAGGGAGAGCGGCAGGAGCAGCAGACGGACGGCTGGGTCACCAACCAGCAAGCCCAGGGTACAAGCAGCCTGCACCAAATGCCAGCCAAACCCTGGGAATTTGGGATCTGGTGTGCCATGGTCAGAAAAATCAGATTGCCCTTCGTACAAAGCCAGGACTCTCAACGCCCCCAGATGCTCCAGCCTTGCCCTTCTAGACTTTGCTGCCTCCAAGCACGTCAGACTTTGGAACACGCACTAAATCTGTTAGACAAGCAGGAAGAAAAAGTAAAACCCAACCCAGGCCATCACAGACAGCCTTTATCATCCATAGACTGTGTGTTCATCCTGGAAGGCTTCAGGAAATCAACAGGGGCCAGCAAGAGATGTGAACAAACAGTAAATAAGCCCCAAAAAACAAGAGTAGCCATCTCCCCCACCCTCTAGCTGCACACACTCAGCGACTTCCCAGCTAGTACATATATTCTGCTTTTCCCAAAGCATTGTTGCTGGCTTGAATGTGTTAAAACACACTATTTATTTCTGGCTGGAGGCTCCAGGACCTTTGTGAGCTTCCCCTCCTGTCCCCCACATCAAACAATGGTGGACTCTGCCCTCGGAGCAAAACAAGGCAGATTCAGAAGGGGCAGGGGAGGGGGAAGAAAAGGTCTGGGAGGTTTAATGCCCCAAAGCATCAAAGTTGGCCCTCCTGCACAGCCCTGCTGCCAAGGCTGGAGGAATTGAGTCACTGCTGGGGCTGGAGGGGGACTCCAGAGTTTTAGTCACCCCCTGGAAAGCCAGTGGACAGGCCCTGCCCAGGGATCAGCCAGCACCGGATTCCTGTTTGTGTCCCAGATGAATCATTCCCAACTGCTGTCCCTGTGCCTGCCTGTGCTCCTCATGTGCTTCCTATTAGCTGAGGAAACAAGGCAGGCTGCTCCCGAGTTTGCCTTGGGGCAGTGGGGGAGTGCAGAGGGGAGAACCTGGGAAACCCAACCGAGCTTTCACCCTGCACACACAGTGCTGGTGTCTGGGAGTGGGAGGACACACCACTCACGGCCTCGTTGGGGTGCCACCGACCCCACAATTTTCTTCTCCACTCAGCTTTCCAAAAGCAATTTCTGCAGTCAACTTGACTCCCACACTCATGGCACTGTTCCTCAAAAGCCAAGCCCCCGTGCCTGAGAGAGCCAGCTTTTCAAGGATGTGTTTTAAGAGACCACCAAAGGCACAACCCAGAGGAACCTTCCCATTCACAAACTGTACCAACAGCAATGATGCAGCCAGGAGGGAACCACAGCACAACAGAGTCAGAGCAGGGAACAAGGGCCCTCAACAGCATGAGATGAGCCTGAGGAAAAAAGCTTACACAAACCAGATGGGAAGTCACAGCCTCCCTGTGTGACTGAGGGTAACTGTGGCTCAGTTTCCCCCTCTGCTAAACAGAGCTGAGGGTGACCTGGAGAGGTGGAATAGCTCCTAGAGCTCTTTGGTGAGCTCAGAGGAAAGGAGCTCTGGACATGCAAAAGTGTGGCTATTGATTGAAACAGCACAAAGGGAACAGCCCCAGGCTTCCCTCCCCTCCTGCTTGGGTCACTCCCTGTTGGGAAAAATGCTAGGGCTGTGCTTTCCACCTCAGCCAAAAATAATCAGCAAGCTGCAGGGGGTAGAGGGCCAGGGGAGGGAGAGAGAGAATTTCTCTTCTCAGGCTGCCAGAGCAGAGAGGCTGCAGCACATAATGAGAAATGCATTCCTTCCCTCCTCATTCCCTCCCTCCTGCAGCCACCTCTGCACACAAAAACCGTGTGGGCCCGTTCCAAAAGACACAGGAGTGTGAAGCCCGAGCCAGTGGTTCTCTGCTTCCTTTTGAGCCAGGGAGCCTCCAAACTGAAATAGGAATTTTTTTGTGCATTACTCCCATTGCTGCTCTGGGGAGGCCTCCAAGCCCCCCCACCCCCAGTAAAACTTGGGGCAAGTGGGAACCACCACGTTCTGCTGAGTGGACAGAAGTGCACACGATGGCCTGACGTGTCAGGGGTGTAGACAACCTTTGGACACACACAAAAGTTAATTCTCGATGAGAATGCCTTCACTGCTAGATAAAATAAATCTGTGTCGAGAGACAGCTGAGGTGTGGTGTTAAAGCACATCACTGCTTCCAGCTTTCGTTTTCCAGGAGATGTTCCCAGGGCTGCTGATGTGGCCCCACTCCTGCAGGGACGGGCTTGCAATTTGCTTTCTCCAGCATCCTATTGCTGACCCTTGTCTGTGGTTACTGTGCCTCAAACCACCTCGCTTCCTCCCCCGAGCCGGAGCCTTGGCTGCTCTCCAGAGGATGTTCAGGAGAGAAACATGGGTCACAGCAACCCTCCACCTTAAACCCCGCAGCATCCTCGCCTCGGCCACTCCTTTTCCACGTCATTAGTGCCAGGGCCGTGGGATGCCAGGAACAGGAAACCTCCAGTGGCAGCTCGGGGCTAATTGAGGTGCCTTTCAGGCAGCAGCGGTGCCAGGAATCGAACTGCTGTCCCCGGGGAGCGGCGGCAGAGGCAGCAAAAACCTTCCTCGGCGGCAGAGGAGTTTTTCCATTTCCTTGGTTTCAGATCTTGCCTCTGTTCTCCCCGGCGTCTGCTGCGGCTCCAGCCGCGAGTTCCAGGGAAGCCCAGCTGCCTCAGCAGGTACGGTCTCATTAGCGAGCAATTAGCTCCCAGCCTAATTGGGCAGCAGAATGGCTAATGAGCCCAGCCGTGGCTGTCTGTGCCCTCATTATCCCGTGCTCAGCCAGTGGCAATGCTGAACTTCTGTCCCATTTCCGTCGTGCCAGGATCAGAGCCCTGGCTGGAAGCTCTCATGTCCAGAGCTCCCTGTCTCTCAGTGCCCTGAAGGTGATGGTTTGTCCCACCTGTTTCCTCTGGAAGGCCTGGAAAAGCTTCTCTCGCTCTGCACTACACACCCAGATCCTCCTTCCCTTGTCTGCCTCCTCCTCTTTCACTCAGGAGGGGTTTTTTTTTTGTTCTCTCTTGTGTGTATTTATATTTGTGAGCACAGACACACACAAATATTCAACTATTTCTCTGTGCCACCTGCATACTTATATTTACACACACACACAAGGCTCGTGCAAAGAAACAAGGGTTGTGCTCACCTGCCTGAGGAAGACACTTGGTAAAAACATTTCCAGTGCAACCCAGAACACCAGCCTGTCTGTCTGTCTGTCTGACTAACCAACCCAGGCACCCTCAGCACCTGGAGAGGAGTCCTTGCACCAAAACCGTGCTGGAAGGAAGGCGAGGTTAATCCAAACCTTTGCTTTGTGATTTTTATCTTCAGGAGTCCTAAGTATGTTCCAGTTGCAAATCACACAGGCCTGTTTTGGTCTGCTCTGACTCTGGGGTCCAAGTTGGGGGCTCACCAGTTGTTGGATTTTACACAGTACCAGGGCTGTTTCCCATCATTTCCATCCTTGAGGTGAACGGGAAGGACAGAAGCAGAAAAACAAGCTGCTCCTGCTTTGTGGCAGCCCCTGAGCAGACTCTGCCCGTTGACAGGAGGCCGGGAAATCCTCGTGAAGTTGTGTCACAAGTCTGAACACTCCAACTGGAAAGGGTCTGTCCTCACACACCTGGAAGCATCCTACGGGATGAGGATCATTTCACAGCTACAACAGCAGGTACAGCAGTTCTTAACAGAGAACCTCAATCCTGTGTGCCACTTTAACAGGATAAATGAAAACTGTTCAGTTAACCAGCAAAGCTCTTTGGCAGGATGTATTTTTGCTTCCCAGCATTTGAATTCAGAGACCTCTTGTGAAAAGTGGCACGTGATCCTTTAAGGACAGTAGAGAGTCAACATTTCTTCTTTTTTTGCTTGTTTTGGTGTTGTTTGGGTTTTTTTGAGTTTGCCTTTTTTTGTGTTTTGGTTTGGGGTTTTTTTGGTTTTTTTTTGGTTGGCTCTTATTTTTTTAAGTTTTTAAGTTTTATCCAGCTGCTGGACTCAGGATAATCCAAGTCACACTACCCAGATGTGAAATATGTCATAGCTCTACCTGCTGCAGCAAAGAACCGTGTTCCTTCTAGGACTGATTATGCCAACTTCCTGCTGCTCCTGATAAGGCTTTCCAGTGGCTGCTGATGGTTTTAAACACGGCTTCTTCTGCCTCCAGGGCACTTCCTTATATTAGATTATCTCAACATATCACACCCGCTTTTTAGTCGCTTCACTGCCTTCCTGTTAAGCACCAAAATGATTTTTTAACGGCTCTTTTGCCCTAGAAGGACTTGTCTGACCTTGTTCTACCCCACCAGTGGTTCTCCTCCTGGGTGCCCCATGAAACCAGCCAGTGCTGAGATCCCCTCACCTCCAAGTGTGATTATGGGACACCTCGATGTCTCCAGTTTTCACTGGGCATTTTTACTTTTGAGCTGTACGTTTTCAGAACCTGCAGACTGCAAATAAATATAAGACCACTGCCTTTTCTGACAGCCTTGAAGCAGAGGGCCAGCCTGATCCCAGCCAGAACAAACCCCCTCAAGCACAGAATAAAGAGCTCTAAGGAAGGAGCTGGGGGGTATCTGCTGCACCAGTGCTAATGGAGCTGTCAGAGCAGGCAAAAACATCCCTTAATGTTTTACACATATGGACAGAGAAACACTGGGCCAAAAGCCCCATTTCAAGTGCTGAGGGTTTGGGGTTTTTTTAGATTAAACCCTCTCAACACTGATGCAGTCTTTTGCCCAAGCTGCTAAACCAGACTAAAATCCAACATATTTTTCATTTAGGATGCATGGACAAACTTTTCCAACGCGGTTTCCCGACTTTATGTTGAGCCCCTTCGGAATCTTTTTCGCTGAAGATCCCAGATGGCATTTAATAATCCTTAATGCAAACTTCACACCACTCCCAAGTCTACAGAAGAGGAAGCTGAAGCACTGAGAAAGGCTGAGGCAGCAATGGCAGACAAACCTTTCCACAAAAACCTGCTGTGCACTGAACCACCACCAACCTCCACCGGTGTCTTTAAAGGGCTAATTTAATGAATGGAACAAATGCTGAAACACAAGCCAGTTAGAGAAGCCTCTCACGTCTTCTCCCTGGCATGTGCTGAAATCCTTCCTTGCTATTGGGAAAAGAGAAGCACAGTCATGTGCATGGGATTGATTTCCCAGAAGTCCCAGACTGCATAATACCAGGCATTCCACGGGGGCAGGCAGCAAACGGAATATTGTGTGCATTTTTGACAGTCTTTCCTTTACTGTGGGCTCCCCACAGCGTTTCTTTTTTTTTTTTTTTTAAAAAAAACCCTTTTGCACGGCCCTGTTTGTGTCTCCTGCCTCACCCACCCTTCCCTGGCTGATATTTTATTTATTGCATCCTCATCCTAACGAGCGAGCTGCTTCCCCCCAATCACTGCTAATTAGACTGGGTGTCTCTCCAGGGCTCGTGTGCACACAGACCCAGACAGAGCATTGCAATTCCCAGGGAGTGTTCAGTGTCCATATAGATTGTCCAAAGACCACAGCACTTGAATAGACTGTATTTTACCCACAAGTCCAGGTATCAGCAAGAAGAATTAATATTGCATTTCACTGAAAGCAGAAGATAACAACAGATTGGCCAAGCCTATACACTGGTGTGGAAAAAAGCAATACAAAGGGAAGACACCTAAGGGGGAACTATTTCTCTTCCCCTCTCTGGTCCCTTTCAAAACACTGATTACTCCTTCAAGGTTGAACCTGGTTGATCTCACAGTCATCTCCCTGCCTTTTAGAACTGTCAAGAAGTTTTTACCCAGCAGAAAAAGCAGACTTTGGATGTCCTTTTCAAGGTGAATCCTTGGGCTGGGGCTCTTTTTTGCAAGTTTGGGACAAAAGTAGAGGTGAGCTGAAGCCATGAATGTAGAAGGGAGGGGGGGACTTGCCAGGAGCTGGATAGTGGTTGAGGGCCTTGAAGGAAAAGCCAAATGAAAAGGCATTTCTGGAAGGTAAGAGGATGGTGCTGCAGCCCAAGGAAACGTCTCCAGAAAATGGGCAGTAAATCTTGTTCACTGCATATAAGAAATCAATATTGCTGTTGGACCAGGGACATCAGAAATGGCAAAAAAAAGGAGTTTCACGCTGGAAAAGGTATTTACAGTACAGCAGATCTCAGACAAGCGAACAGAGAGCTGTACTTGACCCAGTGAGTTCAGCCATCACACAGGATTAACAGCAGCCATTTCTCATCCATTAAAAAAGATGAGAATAGCTTGGCCAGCCCTACGTGTCAATACAGACAAAGGAGGCCAATCTATGGGTGTTTTTATATATGGAGACACGAGGAAGTCATTCAAGTGGGCTCATTTCCAGGGCAATAATTTAAATGCAACCAGCAGAAGCTACACATAGGAGCTGGGAGCAACTGAGGAGCTGCCCAAAGCAGGGTTTAAACTCCTGACCTTCCAGCTCTGGGGAGGCAGAAGGTGGATGGGGAGTAGGGGAGAAGGTCACAAATCCCTTCCTTCCTCCACAAGCATCCAGAGCGACACGAGCGAGTTGTTCCCCACCAGCAGCACTGCAGAAGGTGAGGTGCAGGATGGACTCTTGAGCAGACCCCACAGAGCAGTTCTGCACAGGACACAACAAAGGAGTGACCTGTGAGTGCAGCTGCAGCCAAACCACCTTCTGCCAAGAGAAGGAGTCTCCAAGCTCCAGCATTTCTGCAGGGGGTGGGGGAGCTGTGCCTGGCAGAACAGGGGGGCTGTCCTTTATCTCCTCACCAAAGACTGGATCAGAAATAAGAGCTGGGTACCACACACATGCTGGGCAGAAGGCCAAGGGTCTTGCTGTTTCTCACTTTACAAACACAGGCCTCTTGCACGGGAGATGTTGAATATCAGAGGGCATCGCTGAAGCTGCCCCATGTTCTTGGCAGGGTGGGCAGGGAGAGGGTTCACACCTGGCTCTGAGGACAATGTGAGAACCAAAAAAGGCCCTCTTAGCAACAAAGTCCATCTGTGGAGTAACCAGGTGGTTTAGTTTTGGCTCCTCTGGATTCCACCTGGCTGGGATTCAGTCAGGACAGACTAAACCAACACCTACACCAGCTCCTGACTTGCTGCTGCTTGCCCAGGGTCTGGGGACATCTTTGGAGAAATACCTGGCACGTGGATGGCTCTGCCCTGCTCCAGCTAAAGGTCTGGAAAGCAGGCACACTGTTTTTCTTCCTGTGTCCCAGCACACACATCTTCATGCCCTCTACTGTTGTTCTGTGCTCAGGCAATTCAAGTCACAAGAGGGCACAAGTTTTAGCAGTCTAGAAAATAGAGCAGGTGCAAAGCATGTGCCTGTGTGGAATTGTCTGGGCCAGTGACAGAAAGAGAGGATGTGAGGGACATCATCTCAGCTTCTCCACGCCCATTTTTCCTCTCCCTCCCCCTTCCTGGTGAATATTGCCAGAGGTACCTGCAGGGCTGTCTGTAATCTCTGCCCTCAAACCACTTACAGCTTCAAGCAGAAGAGATACAGACTTCCACCCCTTCCAGAATATCTCAACGTGATCCAGAGGGGCAGTTTTTCCCATAAGCAGACTTAAAAATGGGGCAGAGAGACCACCTCCTTGATTTTGAACCAAAGCAATGTAGAAGCAGCCGGAGGTGCTGACTGACTGGATCCTGCTGCAGGCTCCTGTCCCCGGGTCATTTGTTCCTGTCTGCTCTCACAGGAGTGACAAGGCACACTCCTCACTGCTGGCTGGGGACAAAACCTCATGGAGAGCACAAAGCTAAACACTTCTGAGTGAGCAACTAAGGCTGAAGAGACGCTCCTGGCACTGGATGGCCAGATTGCTTTCCATCTCTGAGCACCCACGACACTCGTGCTCCGTGCAGGAGTACAGGTTAGCTGCTGATCAGGTTGTAAAATTGGCCTTTGCAGCCATAAAGCAGGAATGCAGCATTCCAAACAAGCCTGGAGGCTCCATTGGGCTCCACTCCTTTGACTGCAGTGCTGCTGCACAACATTCAGCCTCGTCCTTGAACTTGTAACATGTTTTTTCCCTGCCTTTCAGGGGTGCCGGTGGGTATTTCACCGAGGCAGAAACAGGTTGTGTGTTTCTGCCTTTAAAAGCCAAGTTTGTGATGTGATTTCCCATGCCCTTCGTCCCATGGGAGCTCCAGCAAGGAATGTAATGAAAAACTAAGTCAGAGCTTTCCTCAGCCTTCACGGGGGTCTGTCACCAGCAAACAGCACTGGGGAGAGCACGTGGCAGCAGCTGAGCCCTCTCCTGTCCTGCAGCTCCCCAGCAGAAGGGATGGATGGGGAAAAGCCATGAGACACTTCCATAAAAAATTCCAGGGGTAGAGAGACACCACAGTGAACAAACTCGACAGGGATGGGTTAGGAAAAACTAAGAAGGGATCAAATTCAAAGAATTTCCTCTCCCCTTTATACAGTTTGAAAACTGGCCTGCAGAAAAGGTGCCAAGGAGGTTGTAACAGCGCTCCCAGCCCTGGAGGACACAGCCTGCTTTCCTTGGAAAACCCAGGACCAGACAACCTGATGGACACAGACTTCTGTCCTAAATAAGCTGAGGGGCAGGACTACAAGAACCTGGGACAAAGAGAAAGCCTTGGAATCACCAATGCTTGGAATCAATAACCCAGACCAGCCCCTGTGGACATTCTGCTGGCAGATCTGCACACACAAAGCAGTGCTACACACACCCAAAGTCAACATATATATATATACACAAATTCAGCATATATACACACAAACTACACATTTATATATAAACACAGAGCACCAAAGGATGCAGGAGCCAGGCACCTGCTGCCATTCCCTCTGTCTCTCTCAGGGCTTCCAGCAGCACACTCTGTTGCTCTGAGCTCCTGTTCCCTCACCACTTGTTTTCTGCAGCACTGACAAAGCCCTGATGGTGTTCTTAACACAGGCAAGGCCCCACTGCTACCCCCAAAGAGCTTGCCTGGCACCAGTAATTAGATATTGCCTAACATCACTAATTACTACCTTAATTAACTCACTTTAAATAATTCTTAGATATTGTCAGCTCGCCACAATCCCTTTACATAAAACAAAAAAAACGAGTCACACGTAGTATTATCCATATTTCATGTACAGACACACAGGTATCATCCATGGCCAGAAAATTTGGCTCCTACTGGCTGAGCTGTCACCCAAACCTGCCCTCACTGCTATGATGCAGTTTGGGATTTGGGATGAAACATCTCAGCATGAGTTTCATGGTGTTAGTGACCAAGTCACAGCCCGGAGTATTCCTGACCATGACACGCTTGGGGCAGAAAGGGTCATGTTAGAGCAGGTCCAGAGCTGCAGAAACGCTCCACAGCTGTCTCTGAAGGGTTTGATTCTATCAAACCTCTGATCTGCCAATACAACACAGACTTTGCTACCCCAGTACTGAGGCCCTGAGCTGAATTTGGCAGTCCACTTCCCAAAATTCAGTACGGATCAAGATTCCTCCCAGACAAAAGGTGCCAGGACAGAAAGCTCTTGCTGTCCATGGAGTGCCAAGAGCGGCCAACCAACTGCACGTGAGAGATGGAGGGTCAGGGCTTTCTTTCCTGGCTGTCAGGGCTGTCACTGATCACCACAGCACATCTGCTTGACAAGTGACATCACTGACTGGCACCTCCCTCTCGAGGGGCTGGCACAGCCAAGCCAAGAAAGACAAAAAACACACACAAAAAAAATAGAAGAAACCTCTTGTGCCATCCCCCAGCTGCTGGACGGTGTGGGAGAAGAGGGCTGTTGATAGCTTGGCTGGTTATATTAAATGTTATTGCATGGCTTGTTTATTTTTCAAGTTCAAAGGGGAGTCCATCTAAAAGAGATAAATAATCCCAGTGCAGCTTCCTTGTGTTTATATCCCTGTGTGTATAGGAGGGCAGGAAAAGCCCCCTGTGGAGGGAGGGAAGGCAAGGTTGCAGGAGGCAGGGCAGCTCACACAGGAGCCCAGACAAGAATTCCCTGACTGCATTCCCCCGGGATATAAATGTGTGCACACACACACACACACACTCACTAAGCAGCTCACTTAAGAGGTCTGTGTCTCCCAGCCCCTAATGTGGAACAAGCAAAATAAAATAGAATTGTGACCACTCTGCAGTGCCAAAAGGTGCCCAGCCAGGAAGGGGGAAAGAGGAGGAAGCAGCTGGAAAGTTTTGGCACATAAACTTATTTTTGCACAACGAAAGAAACCCAGGGAAAGCCACAGACTCGCAGAGTTGTGTGGCCCCAGGTCTCAGAGGCTTCTTATCCCCTGCTATGAGGAAGCCCATCCTTCCCTGTTTGTGGAAGCCTTGCTTTTCCGGAGTTCCCCAAGTTTTCCGGGAAACAGATGCTGGAGGGCGAGGGTTGGATTCCCTTTTTTTTCCCGAGCATCTGCTGCCATCCCGTGGCAAACGCTGCAATGGCAGCGGGAGCATCCCGGGGTATCAGGGCACAGGGACAGCCCCGGAGACAACCTGGAGCCCCTCGGTGTCCACAGGCTGTGTCCGGGGGATGGAGCTCCCGGAAAAGACGGAGGGAGCTGGACAGGGAAAGACCTGGGTGAGTCACGGGCAGAAATCAGGCGCTGCAGGAAGCTCTCAAATCCCACTCGGGGGAGAAGTCGGGACAATTGTTTGGCTCCAACTCGCCTCACATCCCTTGGTCCTCCTCGGGACGGTGTCTCCTCTCATGGTGCTGTCCTTGCCATCCCGCCCCCCAGGGAGGCAGAGGGAGTTCCCTGCCCCAGGGCCAGCATTCCAGCCGGGAAGGCGGCTTTGCCAAGTCCCTGCCGTCCAGCTGGGCACGGGAACGGCGCTGCCAGGGCCACCAGCCAACTGCTCGTGTTTACTTATTTGCAGGCTTGTAAATAAAAATCAGTCAGACAAGAGCCCCGGGGGCCCAGGCAGAGACAGCCCCGGTCCCCACAGCCCAGAGTG
>NW_016690302.1:1327831-1380893 GCF_001604755.1 Lepidothrix coronata | reverse complement strand
CGTCTGGCACAGGCGAAAATACCCAGGGCAGGGCAGTTTGCAGGGACACTGCACCCACAGCACACTAAACTGCTGCTAAAAAAAGGGGCAGCCACGTCCCCCGAGCTGTGGGGACAGGGCTGAGATGCCTGTTAGCATTCCTCGGCCGGCAAAAGCCAGACAATTCATTAAGAGAGAGACTTTATCCATTGCAAAGGCTCACACATAACAAGGAATAAGAAGTAGGAACCCGGATCTTCCCTTTCCAAATGTCACAGCAAAGGCTCAGCTCGTGTCCTGTGGTGTCCCAGAGCAAACACGGGGCTGTACAACAGGGCACACACTGTGCAAACAAGCTCTGTGTCCTACAGACATCCCACATTTAGGTAACAGACTGTAAGCACTGCTCTCCATTACTGCAGATAAATGCAGCTGAACTCAACAGCCCTTCTCCTGCTCCGTGGTGGAACCAGCTGCTCATGATGGATCACTGCAGAGCAGAGGCTGGAACAGGTCAGGAGCAGTGAAGAGCACTGGGGACTGAGGCATTATCTCAGTGCCTCCTCAGCTCCAGAGCATTAGGGGCAGATCCACAGCGTGGAACTACAAGACCTCATTAGAACAGGTGTCAGTAACCCCAGCAGCCGAGGTTCAAATCACACCTGAAATCATGTGCAGTTATTAATTCTGTAGCCATCAGGATTCGAGGGGCTCCAAACCCGTTACTAAGTTCTCCTCCATTTGTATTTCACCAACACAAACAATAGAAATCCATCTTTTCAGAGCTCTTCTGAAAGCACAAAACTGTAATTCAGAGCAAGTAAGAATCTTTTTACCTCTGTTTTTTCACACAGGGAAGCCAAGGCAGAGCAACGCCAGCACTGGGATTGGTGGCAGAACCAAAACTGCACCCGGACAGGTTGGCAAAACCACCCTCGCAGCCCTGTGGGACAGATTTGTCTTTCAATGGGCCATTAAGTAATTTGTCATGAATGCCAAAATGCTGTTTGAGAGAAATAAAAGCCGGGAGTTGCAGGGAGGATTACACGACTGAGATGCATTGGCAGAGCAGTTTAAATTGCCATCAACACCTGCCTGTGCCCATTAGCCTCTCGCTGTCAGAACACAGTGAGGTTACCTCAAACAGGCACAAGTCAAACGCAAACGCCAGGCACGGCTCGGGGGTGGTGCTGGCAGGAGACACACACAGAGGATTCACACTTTGATGTGGAATAAGAAATATGTAAAAAAAGAGTCACGTTCTGCCCTGTGGAGCAGCCCATCTTCACCTGCTTTCCCTTTAAACCAGCCAGGAGGGGGGGGATAAGAGAGTTTCAAGCTGACTTTGTCCCAGACGGCAATGGACAGGCAGATGTCACTGCCCTGAAGTGACTGGGAAAATATTCCCCTCCGTCTCTGCCAGGGAGTTTGGGTTGAACTCCTTCCCTCAACCCCAACCCAGGTCAGAAGAGACTGTCCCAGTGCTCAGGGAGTTCTGTCCTTCTTCCACTCTGTGTCCCACTATTAAGGCACTTTAGTTCTTCTCACCCTTTGCGCTCAAGACCCCGGGTTGTAACTCCACCTGCCCAGCCTTACACAATTCCCTTTCCTTCTCCTTTGTTCTCCCTATTTCTCATTCCCTCTGACACACCTGCTTAAAAACCAAAAGTGGTCCTATCACCCCAGAACAATACATTTCAAATAAGCATATAAAAGACCTTTTATTGACATGAATAAATTGATTGGGACCGTTACTTGGTGGCTGCTTCCCACAGAAAAAGCCTCTTAAAAGCAGCCCGAGGCAGGGCAGCAAAAATTTACATTTAGATGAAGGCATTCCTGTCACAGCACCTCCCAGCAGTTGCTGGCCCCGGGTACTGTCTGCAGAAAAAAATCCAAGGAGATTTGCTTTTAAATAACGTGGATGGGAAAGGGAGGAAGGAAATATTTCCACAGTCCTGGAATGCTGTGGTCTGGAATCACACGATCTGCACCAAGCAAAGCAACAGGTGAGAGAGAGCAGCGACACCACATGCAGAGAGCTTGTCTGGAAACCCGTTCTTCCAGTACAAAATTCCCTGCTTTGTGTGCCCCGGACACTTGCAGAGGTTTCTGTCACCAGGCTGTGAAGGTCCCCTCACACAGTGACACCGGGACAGACTCGGTGCTGCTGTGGGACGCTGTGAGACCACCCCAAATTTACACCGTGAGGGTTTTCCTCCCCTCCCCGGCCCTCGCTCAGTTCATCACATCCCAAGTCTTGGAGACATCCGAGGGATGGGATGCTCAGTCCATTGCTCCAGTGCTGCAAAGGGACCCCTTTTAGTGGCTCTGTTTCCAGGGTAAGAGCACAGATCTAGCAAGGCTTTTCACTGCCCTTGGCATCCGTGTCCCCAACCAGCACAGAAATGGTAGGGAAAAAAAAAGAGACCTGTGGGTTTTGCTGCTGTCATTGAAATCTGTGCTCCAGATTTGTCCCATTTCAGCACTACACAACAGTTACAAGAGTAAAAACAGCAGATGCAAGTAGAACCAATAAAAATTATGTTTTACTGTCTTATCTACTCTAAAGGAATAATATCAGTCAGCTGGGGAAGAAAAGCAATTCCACCTCCCTAATCAATACCAGATATCAAAACTCAGCACAGCCCAGGTGTTAATACAGCAGCTTGATGGATGAAGGACAGACAAACTACGAACCCTCTAGTTCCACCTCACATATTTCAAAATGGACATTCTGACTGTTAAATTCTCTCTAAACCAAGAAACTTTACTGTAGAAATTATTACAGCAGCTTTCAGAATGCTGGGTCAATAATTTTCTTCTTAACAACGAGTACATGAATGTCTTTTTTTCTCTAGAATTAACATCAACTAATATTCCTCTTAACAACGAACGTGAGTTAAAGGACAGTTTCACCAGAGGCAGAGTCCTTTTGCAGCGTTCATTGAATACATTAATCCTCAACCCCTACTTCCAATAATTGTCCCAGACACTCCCTCTGTGACAAACCCCCCAGTGTTACCAAGTGCTGACCCTCACTGCAGCTCCTCAGGGGAACTGGGTGGAGTGTTCCTTTCCTCCCTGCACTTCTTAAAACCCTGCTGTTGATGCCCATTTTATTTTTCACTCTATAAAAAGCATTAAGCTGTGAAGGAACGGACTGGAGAGAAGGATAAAAGGGACAGTTGGATGACAATAAAACAATTCAGCTTCGAGGGAGGAAACTCCCCCCCACAAACCTGTGGGTGGGTGTTTTGAGAGCACAAATCCAGCCACCACCAGGGCGAGAATGAGACCCCTTGTAACTGCCCAGGCTTTGCAGTTAGGGTTCATTCCAACAATGCCAGAGACATCTCCACCTTACAGGTTTGACCTCCAGCAAAACCAAGACCCCAGGCAAAGTGAAACACAGCTCCACTGACACCACACACAGCTGTTCTCCAAGGCCAGCCCATCAATTTGTTCTGTAATTTCTCTCCCATACACCCGTTCCCTGGTGCAGGAAACTCAGCCTTGCAGCAATAGGAGACAGGAGTGTTCATGAGCAACACCTGAGCAGGGAATTCCTCCTCCTGGTGACATTGCCACAGGTAAGGACACTGGACAAATATTTAAAGAGCTAACGAGTAATGAAACAGGGATTGCAACAGGACTCAGGAACTGGAAAGACGCAACAAAGTCATGCAGAGGGACAGAATGGGCAACAAAACCAATCACTTTGACCTTTTCCCTGTCTTGGACAACTGTGCTCAGTTACCTGTGTGGTTTGGGGCACGGGAAAGAATACTGCTGCATTAATAGCAATAAAGTTATTCATGCTTATGTTGACACTGGGCTTGATTTAATGCCCTAAAATTTACATACTCTGAATTCCAAAACCTGAGGTTTTGTAAAACAGCAATCAAACCCTGTCCTGGATGTGACTCTCACCTGCCAAGTGTCCTCCACTCACTAAATGCTATTTTTTGTGGTGTCTTTTCCCCAACCTTTCCCATTACTCATCTGACCTGAAAAATGGATGTGACCAATATTCATTGTGAAGACTCATTTCTCACATTTGTGAGCCTCAAGGAAGACAAGCTTATGTTGTGTCAGAAACCCGTGCTGCATCAAGATTCAGGTGCCACTGGTGACTTTTAGAATTCAAGTTTTGTCAAAACATCTGAGAGTTTACGCAGATAAATGGGTTTTTTTGCCACATTCCTTCACTGGATTTTTCTTTAGGCAGAAAGTGGGAAAGAGCAGCTGAATTTGCAAGGGGGGAAAACTACCACTTGTACAGAGATCAGCATTTATAAAGAACAAAAAGCAATAACCTGGCTGAATTGTCCACTTGGGATTCGTGGTTTGCAATATGTTGGTTTTATCTTTTGCTCCAGTTTGATTTTTTTTTTTTTTTTGCAAAGTCAACACCACGAGGAAAATCAGGTTTAATTAAAGAAGGAAACGAGCAGCACAGCAGTTTGCAAAGGGTGATTTGTACACACAGGGGCCCCCGAAGGCTCTGAAGGCTCTTCCCTCTATCAGACATTGAGTCTTTCTATCTCTTAGATAAACCACCCTAAAAAAAGGACCCAACACAAACCCCAGCGAGGCTTTCTCAGGCTTACCTGTCACACCCGGGAACCAAAGGAGGGAAAAGAGCTGGAATTGCCACGCAGGAGCAGCTGCCTGGGATACCTGGATGAGCAGCAACATGGACAGACCTAAGCAATGAGAACAAGCCCCTGGGTTGTGGGGTCTGGGCTGCCCCAGGGAACAAAGGACAGGGGAACAAACCTGCCAGGGGCAACAGAGGGACCCAGGTGCTTTGGGGACTGAGGGACAGCACCAGGAGGGGCAGAGGGGAAGCCAGGTTTGAGGAGCAGTGCCAGGGGCTGGGGGAGAGCAAACCCCAAGGTGTGGGATTCCCTCCCCAGGTAAAACACTGTGGCTGCTCTGGGAGAACAAACTGTGCCCCAGGACTCCCTCCCACCACAGCAGGGGAAAGGCTCTTACCTGAGGGGCTTCGATCAGCTCCTTCCAGAACCTTCTGGGCCAGGGGCTCCCTCAGGGGCTGAGAGGGCCACACCCTCTGCTCAGGTGCTGAGGGGCCCCGCCCTCCCCTCAGGTGCCTCAGCCCTGCCCCTCACACACAGGTTTTAAGGCTTCAGCACCAAACCCAGCACCAGGAGCTCCTACAAAGTGCAGAAATCTCACAAGCAGCAACACCTGAGCGACCTTCCCTCGTTAACAGGCAATTAATTGCACCTGCTTCACCTTTTCTCCTCGTTAAAAATCCTAAACGATGCCAGCTGTGAAAGGCCAGTGCCCCGCCCGTGGTGAGGGGCCGAGTCAGACGGTGTTTAAGGTCCCTTCCAACCCAAACCATTCCATGGCACTCTGTAAGTGATCCCACAGCCCAGGAAGGATCCCAACCCACCTGCCCTGTGTTCCAGCTGACACAGCACTAAGTGAACTCTTGGCACTGTGCATGTAACAAAGCCCCTCCACTGATGGGCTTGGAGCCTTTACCCAAGATCCCATTAACACGAGACCACAATATAAGAACTAACATCGTTTTCAATTTACCCAGCAATAAAAATCCTCTCCAGCCCCTCTCTCCCCCTGCAGAATTCATCATTTTAAATCCGGAAACTCAGAGCCTTGTGGCAAGAAAGGGGCAGCCTGAGCCCATTCGAGTTCTACGTTAAGTACAAGGAATTAAAAAAAGAAATGTCAAAATAAATAGCACATGTTCAAGCCAGGCTCAGGAAAGAAAAAAAAAAAGGCACTTTCAGAAGCTATTTCCAGCAGACAAGAACTGACCTTCCCCTCATAAAATGCCACAGGGTATAAATAGAGCAGCCTCTCATGCCATTTGTCATGGAGACTCCTCTGTCTGCTCCGAGCTTGCTGGAAAACAGGACACTGTGCTCACAATGCTCCCAGCACTAATTAGCCTGGAGTCAAAATACCTCTTCTAGTCTATAATACTACTTCTGAAAAAAAAAAAAATCACAGATCAAAACCACAGCAGAACCGGGTCAAGAATGCAGCCTTCCCATTCCCTTCTGACCAAGCAATTAATTCTGCAAAGATACTCACCACGGCTCTCCGTGGCATCCCAACGTTTCCCTAAGTTTTGGGGATGCCAGTTATCACAAACTGGAAATATGGAAGGCTCACCAGCCAGCTCACACACACACACATTGTAATCCCTGCTGGGTGCAGGACAGGGAGCCACTACAACGGACACAGACATGTCACTTGATGTGACTGGAAGGCAAATTTTAGCTTTTCAGAAGACAATGAAGGGAGTTCTTGTGCATCTCCCTCCCTGCAGTTACCCCTCTGGAATGTGGCTCTTGCCAGCTCTGTATCAGTTGTGTGCAAGGCATGAAATAACATCTCTTTGGAAAAAATGTGCACAAACCCTCCTCTACTGAGTGTATATAGTGCATTATACTGAATTTCAAGCTTACACTTCATAAGCCATCAGGCCTCATTCTCCCTTGCAGGTTTTCTGAACACCTTAAGTTCACAAGCAGATTTAAGAGATGATAGTCTTTCCTACTCCACTGAAATTAGGGAATTGTCCTCTCTGGATTAGAAGTTCTCATCTTCCCAGTGTTCTCTGGCCGAGGCAGTGAGAGCTTCTGCACACTTTATACTTCATTTTAGCTACTGGTTTGTGCTCAGCCACTGTACACTGGAAATCTATGAGATCACATCCTTACACATCCATTCTTATCCATCTGACTGCTTAACTTCTGGAAAAAACATGCCAAAAATTGAGCAGCGTGGCCCTAGAGCAGCAACGTGCCTCGGGGATGCAGAGCTGGAACTGGACCCGACGGTGGGGTTTGTGTGCTGTACATTAAAACCAAAATGATCTCAAAGAAGGAAAAAACAAAGCCCAAAAACCCCAGACAGGTTTGAACCACACATGCCAGCATCCCACATTATCCCAGATGAAAGCAACTCTTCCTCCCCCCCCCAACTAACAACAATCAACAGACACATTTCGCTTGCAGGCAAAACCTGGCTGCTGTAGTGTAGCTTGGTTTTATTTATGTCCACAAATATTTCAAAAAAATTACAAAATACTCAAATGGAGAGAACACAGAAGTCACGATTTCTGGGTTTCTACTCTGTTTACACTGTGTTATCCCATGGCAAACTACTCATATATACATTAAGCTTCAAGATATATATAAATGTAGCAGTCAGAATGTACACTCTGCTTTAACGGTGCAGTGAAACAAGCTCAACCATGACGACATAGAACAAGAGAGAGACGTTTCAAAAAACACTAAAGCAAAGTCTGAAAAATAAAACTTTCAGAATAGAGGAAAAAAAAGAAAAAAAAAAAAAGGAAAGAGAGAGATTTTCTTAAAAGAAAACCAAAAAGGTCTGGGTTGTTTTTTAACAGGGCATCGAACACCGAGATGGCTTCAAAAGCCACTGCATGTGAAGTTGTAGTTAATCACTGGGCTGAAATGGAAGAGTTTCAGTGCTTATTTGCTGAATGATGCAAACAAAAGAACTCCCATAAAATATTAGAATGTTCTTCTGTGGGAAAAAAAACAATAAATTTGAACAGTCTGCCAACTTCAGCTGAAAAAGTAAGGAATACAGAGAGAGGACCACTGGAGGCAGTTAGGTTTTTCTTAAGAACTATGGCTAAAAATCAGCAAAGAGAAGGGTCAGAAGAAATGGCTGAAGTGGCTGAACTCCCCCAAATTCCACATGCTATAAAAAAATGAGGGCAGAGATTTAACTGCAATGTGCCTAATCAGACCTGTAAAGCAAACTGAGGCACCCTCTGCTGAGCAGAGCCCTCCTCCTGGGTACTCAGCTCTGAGCAGAAGTAAAAAACTGTGCTCAGAAGGAAAACATTTCACCTGATCACTGCCCACAGCAACTTCACCTTCCTTGATTCCACACTGACCTCACGCTTTGCCAGTCTCAGGAACACCAGCTGCTCCTCCTCAAACCTCCACACAGAGTTCAAACAGAGCAGCTGGAACTGGGTAACTGTTACTGCAGTTCTTTAGCACTGAGAAATCTGGAATGGAGGGCAGAAAAAGGAGATCAGCATTAGCTGAAATAGTCCTCCTGTCTCCCTCCTCACTCTTGCCTTAAGTGAGCCTGGAATAGATGCATAAATTTAATTTAAATTGCTGTCACTGACTGTCCAACACCAACCTTCAGGCAGGTTTGAGGTGCAGGAGGTGGGTGAGCACTGTGCCTGCCACACCTTCCATCAGAACAACTGATTAACTACAAGTTTATCACGGGTGGCTCAGAACAGTCCTAGGACACAACCATCACACTGAACAGGCTACAACAGCAGAGAGAGAGCACTCATGAGTTAAGAGAGAGAATGGGGGGAAGTTGTGCACCAGCAGAAAAAAAAATGACCAGCATGTTCAGATGTCCATTGGTCACATCACCCTCTGCTCTGGCAAAGAAAAAGTGGCAAAACAGGGAAAAAATGTTTAAAAAAAATCTGCCTAGTAAGCAGAGCTGTCTCCAGAATAATGCTCTGTGTGTTCCTCTCCTCTCACCACCCTCAGTAGCCAACAGGAGTTATCCTACATGGATCAGCTGGGAGCCAGTAAATGTTATTGTCCATAATCAGGTTAATGCCAAAGCAATAAAAGTTCCTGAGATGCAGAACACTGGTGGCAGTTAAAGAGCTTTTGCTTATAAAAACAAAACTCAAACAGTCAAAGAGAAAAACCAGACTGGTGTTTGCAAAACAACTTTTAACGAGTTGCCTTAGTCCACTTTTCTTGAGAACTTCTCAAACAGGAGGCCAGAAAGAGCACATCCTCCAAAATATGCACATGCAGACAAAATTCTGGCTGGGAACATTTTCAAAAAGAGACCTTTAGACCAGATTATTTCTTTGAACTTTTTGCCTACAGTCTAAACCCAGTGTCCTCAGGTTTTAAGTTTCAAAAGGTCACAGGGAAGAAGTGCTTTGTGGCCACACTGAAAATGAAAAGTGCCGAAGGAGGGATCCAAAGGGTCAGGCTGGTTCCAAGGGACATCTGTGCTGCTGAGAAACCCAACTCAACAGAAATCATCTGCAGAACAGAGAGATGGAACACGAACAAAAAACCCCCAAACAACCAAACCAACTGAAAAAAACCCAAGAACAGAAACAGTCGTTTGCAACATTATCCCTGCAAATCCCTTTAATGCTTATTGTTGATATCAAACCAAATTTCAAGCTTTTACCCATTTGAAATTATTGATACCCATCACTCCCTTTAATTAAAGGGATAATTATATATATATATATTTTATTAAAAAATCAACTCTGTATTCTGTCAATACCAGGTAGGAATTCACAATTTGTGATGTTACTGAAAATCAAGATAAACGTTTCTGGAGTTTTGTTTTGTTTTTGTTTCTCCCCTCTACCCAAAAAAAGTTAATATTTACAGACTTAAAAAGCCATGCTGCAGAACTGAGCTCTCTTTAAAATTATGAAGATTTCCTACAATGTATTAAAATAAAAGTAGATTTTTATTATTATAGCACTTGGATTCAGAGCTTGTTATGTCACCTACTTGCAATCCTTGTTTTTTTTTAAATAGCTATAGATGCATTGAGTGTCTCTTCACGCACAGTGACTTGTGTTGTGAACCTGATTCTAGCACCTACTGAAAACAAACTAGTAAGAAAAGAAAAAAAGGAAAAAAAAAAGAAAAAAAAAAACCAAGATTGCAGGAAGTTCTCTGAATATTCCACACAGTCCTGTATTTCCAATAGGCTTCTGAATACGTTGTCATGCAGGGAGACCCACACCAGTCTTGAGAAATCTTCTCTACAAATGAACACTATGCTGATAAGTCTCTACTTGTTGGGTGGTTGCTTCTGTTTTAAATATATAAAGAAATCTTTATAAGATATTCTTTTCCTTTTGTAGCTCTTCTCGTATGTAAAAATGTTCCACTCCTTCCCAAGGACTGGGGTTTCCACAGCCAGCGTTACAAATAAATAATTTATTACAACTGTTTGTCGCCTTCTTTCTTCAGTCGACTGCAAGAGAAAGAAAAACTCGATTTAACACAGAGAAGGGGGTGTCAGACACTTCAGAGCCAGCTCTGCCTTCCTGCCACCTCTCCCAGGTGCCCTGAAGGGAACAGAGGTTGCAGGTTTTGAGCTCAGAGCCCAGAAGTGAGTGTGCTGTTCCAGCACTGATAACTGTGTGTGTGCAGGGGGGAGTGATGACCTTCTGCTCCCCAAAGTGCCCCTGCCATGGGAGCACCACTGCCAGCTCATCAGCTCCAGCCTTATCTGCTGGCAGACTGGCTGTCCCCGTGGCACAAGGCCACCAGGCAGTTCTGGACTGCAGGAGCAAGGAGGGAAACATCAGAGTAAAGCAGTGCAGGGCAGGAGTTGAATATGCTGCTTCCCAGATATCCTGGCTACCCACACACACATGGAATGATCCCTGTGAAGTGCTGATGCTGTCAGTGGTCACTGCCAAACAGGAACTAAGGTGGTGTCACACAGAACCACTCCACCATCAACACTGCAGAGCATTCAGGGGAGAAACAACTCCCAGGATTGATCCAGGCCTTCTCAGCTGGCAATGCAGGACCTGTATCATTCACACACTTCAACTTCCTAGTGCCCTCAGTCATTTCTCAGGATTGACTGAATCCCTCTGCCCACCCTCCACTGCTCTCAAGGAAGAGGAGGAGATGTGGAAACAGCCATCACAGCATCACACTAAAAACCCCAATCAGAGGGAATCCTGCAATGTAAGACTCAGCTAGTCTAATCTTGTTCCAGTAATTTGGACCCTGCTTCCAATCTGCCCAAACCAGGTCTTAGTAAAGCTTCACCTGTAACTGCACCAGGACAGCGACTCACAGCAAGAGAGGCAGAAATTCAGAAGGAAAAAAGGAGAAATGTAAAGAAATCCAAAGGGATCTCCCACGTTTCCACAACGTGGGATCATCTCTCACCTGTAATAATCTTCCTGACTCGGTAGATGCCCACCATGCATGTGAGGATGCCCGTGCAACCACTGCTGCTCCATTGCCAGTCTTTGCAGCTCTGCGGACTGGGCGTGCATGGCCTGCAGCTGGTGGGCTGCTGACATGGGAGGTGGAATGGCACCAGGCAGATCCCGTGGGTAAGGAGTACCTAAGAGAGACAGGGCCCATTTTAGAGACACTTGTTTGCTACAAGGTGTGCAGAGCTGTCCCTACAAACCAACAGAACCGACCAACCGACCTGCTGCAGCTCAACTCCCCCCGCCAGGAAAACACATCTCACACCAAAGGCAAGCTCTGTAAAGATCATAAAATGCTCTCACCAAAGACTGGATGTCGGAGCATTTCATGCTCATGAGGTGGCTGCCCTAGCAATGGGTTGGGGATGGTCCCAGGTGGGTAGGGAAAACGTGCCAAATGGGGTCCAGCTGCTAAAGGATCCACCAGCGGATGAACAGGTCCTGCTGAGCCTTGGAAAGAAGGAAAAGAAAGCATCAATCAACTGCCTTGGGATTGCACAGGGACTACAAGGGAAAGGAATAACAATTCTCCCTCGGCTGGTACCTGGTCCAGAGCAGAAATTTGGGGTCATTTTGCCTTCTATTCATCTCTAATTAAGGAGACACGTGGATTATAATGGCATTGACCACTACTCCGGAGCAAAGAACTACTTAGAGACACACAACTGTATTTTAGGAGCCCCTCACTGTATTTGAACCTGCCATCCAATATTAAAGCTAAATTACTTTTCAAATACACTCAGGAGAGATCTGGCAATGGACTGACTTGGCTCTGTCTGTACCAGTCTCTCACTGCACTGAGAGGCAGAATGTACAAACCATATTTTTCTCCAGCTGGGGACTATCAGACTTACCTGCACAGAGGTGCTGAGTGACTGACTTACCTGACAACAGAACCCTGGTACAGACATGACCTATGGCAAACTCCTTCTGCTATCTGGGGCATGCAAACCTGCCTCCAACTGAGCCAGCCTGTGATTTCTGCATCACTCTCAGGCCACGGCCACAAACAGCAGCTTCAGGAGTGCTGACACTCAGCACTATCACTTCCTACCTGTAACCCCCCAGCCCTTAACAATGTCACAACACCCTGCTGATTTCCTTGCTGTACAATCTGCATTCTGCAGCAGCACTCAAATTCTCTCCAAACTCCCCAAAGCAGCTCTCCCAGCACATCTGATGCATGATGCTGCAAGGCAAAGTCTGCTACATTTGCTTGCACAAACAATGCATTGGTAACCACCAGAACCTGCACTTTAACTACTTGGATTTTTTTTCCCCTTTCTTGGAAGCGACTGCACCTAGTGCCTGGCATGTCATGTTCTCGCCAGTCTGCCACCTAAAAAATCTGGAAACTTCTGCTTAGTGCCTCATCTTCAGGACTCCAGACCTCTAGAGGAGTTGCTTTAGAAATGAGCAAGGCATCGATTCATTTTTGAGGCTATTAAATATTTCTAGAAATAAGTTTCCAGATATAAGAATACACCCTAAATAAAAAGATGCCAGTGCACAATTTCAGATGATTCTCATGAGACCTGTGACAGAGGATTTCAGCTCAACTAAAGCCACATGGTTAGCACATTCAGTGGCTAAAGAGATGAAGTTTTTCTCCAATTTGTTTTTTCAGTTCCTATATGGAAACGCCATGTCCAGTTATACCTCCCAACATAACAGCCACGAGCAGCAGCGTCACCAGTTCTGTGACACCTCTCCTAGGGAACTCCCTTGCCCTGTTCACCAGACACCACTCTAAGGTGCTGCCCTAGGATGCCTGTATTTAAAAAAAACCAAACCATAAACCAGCAAACCTTTCCCAGTGACAGTGTGGAGTCTCAGTGAGCATCACTGTGGTGTTACCAGTCCTGTTTCACTATTACTGGTTCACTCTCACAGAAACTACCTGCATTTCAGTTATTACAACCTTACACAGTACAGAATCACACCATGGACAAGAGGGCACAGTCTAAAACTGCGCCAGGGGAGGTTTAGGTTAGACATTAGGAAGAAATTCTTTACAGGGAGAGTGATCAGACACTGGAACGGGCTGGGCTGCCCAGGGAGGTGGTGGAGTCACCATCCCTGGAGGTGTTTAAGGAGAGACTGGATGTGGCACTGAGTGCCATGGTCTAGTAAGCAAGGTGGTGTTGGGTCAAAGGTTGGACTTGATGAACTCAGAGGTCTTTTCCGACCTCGTAGATTCTGTGGTTCTGTGAAAACAGGGATTTTGCCACTTGAACCCCGGGGTCCCAGCCTGCCCGTTTGGGGCAGACTGACACTAACAGCTCACGGGAGGGGTTCCCTGGGCTCACCTTGGTGCAAGGGATCCTGCTGGTGTAGGTGTAGATGCGAGTGTATGTGTGAGTGCTGGTGGTGGTGGGGCGTGACGTTGAACATCTGGAGCCGCGCCAGGGGGTCGTTGGTGAGCGATGCCATGCGCTCGGCGTGGATCCGCTCGGCCGCCAGCCTGTCGGGGTAGCTCATCTCCGGCCGCAGCTGGGGCCCTGCCAGCGCCAGTCTCTCCCTTTCCAGGGGGTTCAAACCCGGGTGGAAGGAAGCGAAGGGGTGAGGTCCTGCCGTGGGTGGAATAGTCAGTGCGCCGTGCCTGGCAAAATGCTCCATGGGGTTGGTGGCCGGGTGCAGCGCGTCCAGCTCCGGGGGCTTCACCTCGAAGCCGGGCTTCATCCTCTCTCTCAACTCCCGCTCCCGGATTTCCCGCTCCCGGATCTCCCGCTCCCGCAGCTCTCGCTCCCGAATGGTGGGATCCACGTTGTAGAGGCCGGGCATGTGGTAGGCCAGGAGTGGATCCGTGGGGTTGAGGGGCACGAAGAAGGGGTGGTTGCGGTTCGTGGGCGACATGACGTGAGGCCGCGCGTACTCGCTCAGTGTCCGTAACGCGGGCGTGTCCGGCCCGATGTAGGGGGGAACAGCAGCGATGGTGGTCGGGGGAGGTTCAAATGAAGGTCTCATGTGTGCTGGCCCGCTGAGCTGGGACTCGCCAAGACGGCCCTCGTGGGAGGAGCTGGATACCTTCTGCTGCACAGAACGGGGGGAGAGAAGTTTAGTCCAACACACTCGGCTCAGAACACTACAGGTGCACACCTCCCATCTCTGCCTCAAGCAGCTAAGTTCAGACTTTGGCTCTCTGTACCAACACTGGAGTTCTGATCTCCTCATAAAGAAAGTTAATTAAGTTCACTTCAACTTTAAGAAGCCTTCAGATGCCTTTTTTCCCTGCAGACAGCTCTCATGTGCCTGCACACTAGTGCAAGGGACACAAAGACATTTATTGTATCTGCGCAGTGTTTTTCTACTGCAAGTGAATGTCAACACTTGGCTTCCTTCTCCCCAGCTGCTCTGGCTTCCCTCACAGACATAGAGCAGGAGCTCTCCATTTCCTTTAAGGAGAAGACAGTCCCAGAGTGAGCTGGATACGCACAGCTCCATATTCAGGAACACCCAACTGCACAGGCATTACAGTGCTCCTGGGATCTGCTTTCTGCAGTGACCACCCAGGTCAGACCCAACCACCAACTCCCTCCCACCGCTCTGAGCCACCGCTGAACCTACCGCAGCTCTTTCCGCCTCTCGTTCCCGCTCCCGCTCCCTCTCTCTTTCCTTCTCCTTCTCTTTCTCTCTTTCCCTCTCCTCTCTGGCTTTCTGCTCCGCTTCCCTTTTGGCCTTTTCAATGGCCTCTTCTCTCTTCTTGGCCAGTTTTGATCCTGCCAGAGGCATGAAGTACAGGTCTGCTCTTGAGCATGAATTGTAGCCACGGTCCAGGTGCTTGTAGAACCTGAAAGAAGCACGAGAGAAGGAGCTTATCCCTGGGAAAGATGCAGGAGTCTGGGATTTGAGAGCTGTATGTCAATAATAAAAAAAAACTATCACTTTGCACTTATACAAAGCACTAGCAGCTTCCTTGAAAGCCAGGAGAAAATTAATTGAACCATGTTACTCCACAGACAATGGAATGTAAAATCAGAGCACAATCGGTGCTTAACTGGTGAAACTTCCATACCTGGCTGACTGACTGGCGTGACTTGGGATATCCACCACAGTGGGCTCTGGTGATGGACTCCTGGGTGGAGGGGGAGGGCTTTCTGGTTCCTCAGCTTCATCTGGGACCTCCTCTTTGATCTGGATGGGTGGCAGCGTGCAGGCTGTCACCACGGGCACCGTCCCACTAGAGGCTGCTGACGTGGAGATGGAAGTCTGGAGCGGGATGCCGGGCATGGTGGGTGGCGTGGAGGTGGAGGGGCACGAAGGAGGGGTGATGGAAGGCGGGCCCCCCGGGACAAAGGGATGCTGAGAAAAGGGGGGCTGGGAGGATACCTGATGGAGTCCAGAGGGGGGGTGACTAGCAGGAGGGGGAAGGCTCTGACTCTGGGTCAGAACAGGAGGCTGGGCTTGCGAGGACTGCAGTGGTTGGCTTTGAGGCATCAGCTGCAGAGGGGGAGGGTGTGCAGATGGAGGGTGGTGAGTCGAGAGGGAGCTCAGAGGTTTTAAAGCGGGCGGTGGAGGCAAGTTGGAGTTCATGGAGAACGGAGACGGGCCGGAGAGGTGAGGAGGGTGCTTGTGGGATGGAGCAGTGGGGAGCTGAGGGATGGGGGTGGTAGGGGGAGGTTTGATGTGAGGCATGGCCATGGGGGCGGGGGGCAGGGGCTGCTCCCGCGGGGGCTGCGCCTGCTGCAGCGAGGTGGCCGTGGGCAGGACAGGCTGTGTCACCTGCAGAGCCGAGTGGGAATGAGAGGGGGCTTGTGTCTGGAGGGGAACCTGAGACTGAGATGACTGAGCAGGCAGGGAAAACGGCTGGGAAGGTACGGGATGGGGCAGGAGGGGCTGTGCCTGCAGGCTGTGAGGAGCAGGCTGGGCCTGGCTGTGGAGGGGGGGCTGCGTGTGGGGCTGTGAGGAGGCAGGGCTGGGCTGGCTCTGCGACACGCTCAGGGGCTGCAGCGGAGGGTGGGGGGACGGGAGCCTCTGCGGGTGCAGAGCAGGGGCCTGCTGGATGTGGGAGTGAGGAGGAGGTGGGGCAGGGGCCTGGGGCTGGCTGGAGGGCTGGGACGCTGGCGGGGACACCTGCGGTGGGGCCGAGGCAGCGCTGGACACTGCGGGCAGCGACGCCGGTAACTGGGCCGGTACGGGAGGTGTGGGTGGAGGAGCCTGGCCAGAGCTGCTCTGTGCCTGCAGCACCTGGGGCTGTGCCTGCAGCACTTGCTGCTGGGCGGAGGAATCCGAGTCGCTCTCATTGTCCTGAGGGCTGGGGATGCTGGGCGAGGTGCTCCGGTTGTCCTGGTCGATGTCCTTGGGGTCGCTGCTCCCCTCATCGTTGACACTGCGGCTGTCGGAGCTCTCGCCCTCGCCCTCACCCTCCGAGGGGGAGTTGGGCCTGCTGATCTCCTGCAGGGAGAGGGGCACAGTCACCACTGCACCGAGGGCATCCCCAGTGTGCCACAGGATGGGACCTGTCACACCAGTGCAGGAACCCCTTGAACCTCCCAGCACAGGCAACGCGAATATCCAAGGGGAGGGTGCCAAGACAACAGAGCCAGGCTCCTTTCAGGAGTGCCCTGAAATGCAGCAGGTTCTCCCTGAACACAGTGAAACACTTTGAGGGTGACCAGCAATGGAAAAGATTTGTCCTGTGAGGCTGTGAATTCTCCATCTTTGGAGACATTCAAAAGCCACCTGGACACATATCCTGGGCAGTCAGCTCTAGGTGGCCCTGCTGGAACAGAGAAGGTGGCCTAGATGGCCTCCAGATCCCTTCCAACCTCAGCCATTCTGGGATTCTCTATGGAAATATGGAAAGCTCAAGTTCAAAATTTCCAAATCCTATGCGCAGAGTGAACCTGGGCAGATACACAGAGACATCCTGAAAGTATTTCAACTGAGCTTTGATACCACTGAATTAAGAGAACTCCAGTGGTAGTCTTCTAACTTTCCACAGAACAGGAAAAAATAAATTTAAATTAAAAAAAAAATAGGGGTGGAGGGGGTGGAAAATAGTCCAAGTGTACTCCTATATGGTTGATATTGATATTAAAGCAAAAAACAACTTCTGGACTTACCCTGTATCATTCCACTGTTTTCAACAGAAGGAATACATTATAATATTGGTTCCTTTCCAGCCCCAGATTAAGTTACAATTTGCTGTGGCTTAAATTGATTTCATGTTTTTGGTTTGTTACCAGGTTTGCAACCACCCCCCACCCTCTCAAACCATTCTCCTAAGAGGAAATATTCCTCTGTGGGACTCACTTGAGTTTTGGATTTTTTGGCATTGGACCTGTCAGGTTCCTCTGTGTCTGATGCTGCCTTTTCCCGCTGCCTCTTGGAGTTCTTGAGAGGAGAAGACACCTCTTCTTTTATCTTCTGCCACAAGGGAAGCAGAACACAGCAGTTACCAGTGGTGTAAATGCAAAAATAAATTGAGTGTATGCCTGTGATACCATATTTAACACAAATACAGGAGAAGGGTTCCTATGGAGCAGGAGAACTCAGAAGCTGAGATAGTCAGCATTTAGCAACAACCCAACAGGCATCAAGCTAAGAGGAAAAACGAGTGAATAAAGCACTCCTCTTATCAAGGGGTATTTTAAAGAGCTGTGCAGGACCAAGTTAACCAGGAACTCATGCCAGATCAACTGGGCCAGGTTACTCTTCTAACAGAGCCCAACACCAGCTGTTAACAGAGGATGGAACGAGAATTTCTGCAGGAGACAGGCACAAGATAAGCCTCATTAAAGTCCTGCTTTACTCCTGATATTTTGAGAGGAATATTTTTAGATCCCCTCAAATACAGGGCTATAGCTATTATAAGACTACTACCTTCTTTCGTGGCCTGGGACAGCTTTATACATCACATAATTACCTAATCTAACTAACTTCAAATTCTGCCAGGTTTTCAGTTTTATAATGTGAAAACTTGCTCCATACTCCAGTTTTGACTTTTTTTTTAAATATTTATTTTTAACTTGCTACTTGTTTGCTTAGTGGCAAGTCTTGCTGCTTCATGTGGCTTTGTTTCTTTAGAACTCCCTTGGAAAGACATTTATTCATTGAAACAGAATCAACTGTCAGCTTTGCTCTGAAAAATCAAACAAATACACCTCCAGAAAAACAGTAACAGCAGTAGCCTCAATTACCACACATTCAAATTCCTTTGTAAACAAAGACTAAGTACTGCTTAAAAAAAAAAAAAATCCTTAAAAAAACCCCTAAACTGTCTACTTGTCTCAAATACAGCATTTCTGAGCTGTATTACTTCCCTGAGCTTAATGCCTGCATTTGCATCTGAAATGGGAGGATTAATTTCTCGTGAGAGCAGAAAGGTTATGTGGGGATATTTGAATGGTCTGATCACCACCCGACCCTCTCTGCACAGGAACTCAGCAGCAGCTCAGCTGCACCGGGACATTCTCTGCTTATCCACACGAGCAGGAATTTCTGGGTCACGGGGAGATTCTCCAGCCTCCTGCAGCCTCGTGTGTCTGACTGAGAGGTCTCAGGTGTGCTGTCCTAACACACAAAAGGCGTGGGAAGAGGTTACCTTGGTGGATTTTTTCACCGAGTCTGCCTTGCTGTCGTTGCTGGAGGTGCTGGCGGCGCTGGGCGAGTTGCGGCCGCTGGACCTGATGTCCTCGTTGATGGGGGAGGCTCTACCATCGGGGCTGGCTGGCTGCTTCTTCCGACCACTGCGTAGTGTAGACATCTGGGGTTCAACACAGACAAGTGCATCCAAGTCAGAATCTGCCCAACTTCTTGGATTTCCTCTGCCTTACAGCAGGGGCGTGCACGAAGCGCTCGTGCCAAGAGCTCGAGAACCAAAAACCAGGAGCGCTGTTACAACTTCTCCTTGAAAGCCCATCTGGACTTCAAAGGAGGCAAATCCTTCATTTGTCTACTCAAAACCAGTAAGTGCTGATTATTTAATTTAGTACTGTCTGTCAGAAGTAAGGTTAGAAAGATGTTTCAATGCACATTTGCAAGTCTGCCTACACACAGGAGTGAATGAGACAGGAGAGGACCCCCACGTTCCACTAAAAATAGTCTATTTGTTGGCATTCAAGCAGTCAAGCCCAGGTTCTAAACCCCCAGTTTGTGTGCTCCTAGTATGTAAAAAGGGGTCACAGTCAAGTTTATTTCAATAATTAAAGCTGTTTCCCTCCCAGTTTGGCAGTTTTTCTGGATGACTGGCTACCATAAAAGCAATGAGCCAACATTACCCGAGAGTGGAGTCTCACAAGAGATTTAGAATCAATGGTCATATCATCATGATCACAAAGACAGGGAGGGGAGGGTAAGGAAAAGAAATCTATCTGCTGCTTTCAATCAGCCAAATCCAAATCAAAGATCAAATTAGCCAGAGCTGCTGTCAGAGCTCTCCCAAGTGATGTGCTCACAGGAGGGCTCCCAGCGTTCCACCCTGAGTAACAACTCGGGGACAGGGCACACCAATCACAGAGGCAAAACAGAGCTCTCTGCAGGGACGACATCTGAACTCCAGTAATATGAGGAGACCACATGAACAGCATCTAATTTTTTAAAACTCTTCCCAAGGGCTTAACTCTGACAGGATCCAGCTGGAAGGAGGACACGTACTAGAACAGAATCTCTAACACACTGTCAAGTGCCCCCTTACGATGCCAGTCCACTGCCAGTCATTACAAACATGGAAACAACTGATCTGAGCTTGCAGAGACATTTCAGCTTCTTTTTCCAAAGAAAGCCTCAACCTCAGCAAAGCTCACACAGAAATGCAGCAGCAGGCCCAGTCCAAGTGAGATTAGCTCAGCTGGTGCTAAAAATGCCAAGGTCATGGGTTCAACCCCTGTATGGGCCATTCAGTTCAGAAGAGTTGGACCTGATGATCCTTGTGGGTCTCTTCCAACTGAGATTATTTTGTGTGATTCTGTGGAACCAGCACGATGGAGAAAAGGGTCAGTTGAGGAGTCTGACCCTTCTCTGCCAGAGGATGAGGGTCAAACCTACCGAGCCTCGACTCCGCCGTGTCCTCATGCTATGCTTTCCACTGAGTCCATCATCTTCCTCTTTGACAGGCTTGAACATAAAGGGTGGAGGGTCAACTGGCTTCTCGATGGGTGGCAGCTCCCCGTACTTCTTGAAGTGAATCCGACAGTCCGTGCACAGCAGGATGTTCTCCCGGCCGCCGTGGTGCCAGTCCTTGGAGGCTTGGGGCAAGGAGAGCAACAGCTCAGCAACACAAAAGCACCAGGTCCCCAGAACAAGCACACTGGATTATTTAAAAAGCTGCAGAGTTAGAAAAGTAGCTGCTTTTCTAAGGGGTAACGAAGTTGGAGAAGTTTCTGGAGAACTCTGTCCCGTTCCAGTGCACATCTTCAACGTTCAGTTTACAAACCAGTTGTTTGCTTGAGAAACTACAGCTTTGAAAGCAAAGAAAGAAGCCTTATCTGCTCTACCTGGGAGCTAACAGGCAGCTGTTGTTCTCCAAAGCTGTGGTTTCTGCAAGAGCAGCGAGCTGTGAACCTCTCATTTCCTTCCCTATTTTGGGGCTCACGTTTCCATGCCGTGCAAATGCCCAAATATCAACCAACCTTCAGAGCACCCACGGGAACGGGGCTGATGCAGAAGAGATTTGGTGCAGCATAAAGAAGTTGTGTGTGTGACAGTCACAGCCCAATATTGATTCATTACATCACAAATTGATTACATAGATTGTGGATTATGGAGATTTATTCCTGTATAAATGTCTACCCCAGGGTTCTCCTTCGTCACTGCAATATTAATTTGCAATAGCAAAGCCTGATTAACCCTGCAAGGAGGAATGCTGCATATTTTAGCTGATTCAACCCCACATTTTTTTCTGAACAGCTGTACAAGCACACAAACTGCTCCTGCTTGAAGGAACCCACATGAATCAGGCAGCAGAAGGGAAAGCCAGCAGTGAACTGGGACATACTGGTGGTGAAGCAGTGGCGGCAGGCGTAGCCCTTCAGCTCCTGTTCACTGTCCTCGCTGTCAAAGTCATCTTCACTGGCCGAGCTCAGGTCCACTGAACAAGTGAAGAACAAGGGGAAAAAAGAGGAAAATGGAAAATAAAACACTCAGCAGGATTTTCTATTTCCTCTTACTTCGCTAAAATAACCATTAATAAAAATAGCTGGTGACTTCCTACAACCACCCTGCCTTGCATGGCCATTAGTTCTGATTTTTCAGACTAGGCAAGGCCAGACCTCATCAGCCTCCAGGTTAAAGGAGGATTCCAGGAACGTGCCAAGTGACACAACTCACAGAACTTGATTCAGTACACGGTACATTTCCAGATAAATTGTCATTCAGATGTCATTCCTGGGGAGCTGGAGAGGCTGTGTTCCAAAAACACAATTTTCAAGAGAAAAGAGGTTTCTCTCTAGAACACATTCAAATTTAAAACCTAGTATTCTATACTTAAAACCCACTTTGCTACATTTAGTGAGCAGACACTGTGGTGGCTTTTGTGTTTTTTATTTTGTTTCCAGACTTCGCCTTCCAGCCCAGCTGAGGACCAATGTCACGCTCTGTTAGACACTGGCTGTATTTAACCAGGAGCAGATGTGTTTGTGGGTGGAAGAATCAATGCTTACATATAATGGACCTGTTTGGAAAACATGCTGTGATTCTTTTGGATGAGAGGTAGTAAAGGACACCACCAGCTTTCCAATCCTTACTCAAGCCTCAGAGAGCTTCAACCCGTGGCAAACTCACATTTCAAAACCACGTTTCAAAGAAGAGGAGGTTATGGAAAGGGCCCCTTTCCTTTTGTGGCAAGCAGTACACAGCAAATTAGCAGATTAAAAGGCTGTGAGCAAAAATGCAGCATCTGAACCACCGAAAATCTGCAGACACCACAAAAACTGTATCTTATCTTCTAAGCAACTCAGGAGTAAATCCTTTCTTTCTGAGAGGGCTGCGTTTTTCAAGCACCACCACTATAAATTCACAACATAACAGGTCTGTAATTTGTCACAAGCAGAAAGCCCTCTGGCTTCTTTTGTTCTAATCCTTAATTAGAAGAGAAGTCCTTGATGCAAGAACACTGGTTTTCTAAAGGTTCCAAGAGGGTGTTTTGTACATGCGGGTTACAGTTTATGGATTATAGCTTATGGATTCTGCAGTAGTTGCCATCAGCATTTGTCAGCAACTCGTTACCCTTCAAATTAACACAGGGCCCCACCTAATAACCAGCACCACCATAATCCCCACAGTAATTCCTGCAGGTGTTTAAACCCTGACCGCAAAACTGACCCCAGGCTAAGACTTGCTTTCTTTTACTGAATTGATTTTTATTCTCATCCTGCACTCGGATCCATATGGACAGGTCCTTCCAACCACAAGCTCTCTGATGTGCTGACTATCTTGGACTGAGCTGTAGAGTCCAGATCCTCACTTCTTGTGCACACAGAAACCAGCAATAAATCCTATCGATTCAGCAAGGAAAAACTAACAGCCCTTTCCTACCACCTCACTACCACCCTCTCCAGAATTCTGTCCTGCCTGATCACCACATCCTCCACCTCCCCCACATTCTGCCTTCCACACAGTCCCCCTTCTTTACAAGGCATGTGAAATGTGCTGGGTTTAGTCCACAGAAAGACTCTAAACCTCACAGGGTAATTAATACAAAGCCTTTTATACAAGGATGAAAGTTTCTATCTCCAAATGGATGCTGCTGATCATAACCCTGTGCAAGGCAGCACATGCAGCTGGTTTGGGGAACTACTCTTTGTTTGGACACTTCTGCTCCAGTCAAGGCCAGTGTTCTCCCAGGATACCCTGGGACACAGTGCTGGACACAGCACCCACTCTGAGGTCCTGCAGAAGGTGTGGGTCACCCAGGAAGGATGGAAGGGACTTCCTTCTTTCTGTGATTCCCAATTCCCGATACTGTAATAAGCCTGGATAAAAATACAGCACACCACCAAGAAAAGAGCAGGGAAATTCAACACCAGGGCAATATTTCCATCCTTCCAGGATGCTTTTATGTTGAAGAACTGCACAAAGCACCGGGTGATCAAAGCCGCCTTCCACATTCCAGCATAATGGCGCAGGAACCGGAGAGGGCAACTGCCTGAACTCCATTTCCTTGCTCCGTTCCCTTGAAGGTACAGCACCATTACATGGCTGTTGCTGCCTGCATTTAGACAAAGATAAATGCATTGCTTTTAGCTCCCACTTACAGAATTCACTGGAGGGGGGCCTGGAGGGAGTGTTGACTGGAGTGGAAGCGGTTCGAGTTTTAATTCTCCGAAACACAGCCTGCCTCCGGTGCCTACGGTGGGCTCGAGAACTCGCTGCTTCAGGGGTTTTCTTCCAATAGTAATAGAAGGTGATTAGTTCTCCCTGCAAACACAGAAGGAGTATGTTAGAGGGACATGCAAATCTGACTCGTCAGCTTTCTCCCTCCCTCGTGCCTCTCTGCGTGCACACACGTATTTTTGTAGGAACAATCACGAGGTACTTCAGCCAGATGAAAGAATTATTCAGTAAGACAGAAAATAAAAAATCCTCGTTATTTTTGGTCTGCTTTTGCAAGGGAGGAAAAGAAGTAAATGAGTGGTTTTTCACTCCTTGTCTAGAAAAGGAAAGAGGTTGGGAAGCACATATCCAGGCTCCACCTGGATGCTGCAGGCACTGCTGGTCCTGGGATTCAGAAGAGGGTGCCCTTGTCTCACTGTCAGCATCCTGTGACACCTCTGCTCTGCTCAGGAGAGGCTCAACCTCCCACTGAGTTCTGAGAACAGACATCCTACAAACCCTCTGATGTTCACAGAAAGAGTAAGGCTCAATCCAAACAGACACTGCCAGTTTGTCAACTTACACTCCATACACAGCTATTTTTCCAATATTCCTGTTTAAGAAGCTGAAAGTCAGAAGGAAAACGTGTTCAACAACAAGTCTATAACCGTAACACAACCCTACTACAGTAAATCGTGTTTTAATTTGAATATATATGCCCACATCTAAATTAATTAAGCAGTTAAAAGAGCACACCTAGAGAAATGAGTGATAATTTCACAGCATAATGAATCTGGCTTACATTCAAAAAGTGGAGCAGCTGCCATTCAAACTGGAGGATGTAATGCTGAACCAAAGAACAGCATGTGGTTTTAATCTCTTTTCTCTTACTTTGAATCCCCATCATTTCCTGGCGACTTGTCTGCCTCTGAGGTAAAAGGTGTTGTTGCTTTCAAGTTGCAAGAGAAGAACGGAGAAGTTCTAACCAGCCTCTTGAAAAAAATCAACATCAGAACAAACATACCTGAATTGCCCACAAAAAGGGTTCCTTTGAACCGTGTTTTTATGTGATCAAATAACCTCAGCCTGCTCCCTCCGTGGGGAAATCCTGCAGCCCCTGCTCAGGGCAGAGCAGGGAGTTAACTCAGACCTGAATCCAAACCTTCCCAAACAAGCAATTAACAGCCACCACTAATACCTGGCCCCCTGAAACACCCTAAAGACAAAAGGAGGATGTTGTTCTAAACATTAACTGCTGATATTTAACATGCTTAAGAGTTTTATCAATGCCTACTTTAAAAATGGAAACCCCAGAAAGAAGAACACAACCACAACTGTGATTTCTGGCACCAGGCAGAAATAGATAAATTTTAATCTGAGCTGCTGCAGACTGGGATGATGCTGCTGATCCTCACCAGGAACCTAAACAATATTAATGTATTATATATTAAAGTAACAAGTATTCAGAGTGGTAACTGGTGAGGAAGAGGAGAAAGGAGCAAGTGGGCAAAACATTACCTACAACTGTCGATTCTGAAGCACAAACACTCAACTAAAAAAAATATTTAAAAAAATAAGTGTTTCTTGAAGAGAATTTAAAACTGGCTGGCAATGAGTACCCAGCTATGTCAAACTGGGACAGAACAAGGAGTTCTGACCCCAGCACCCTGCTCTGCCACTGCCTGTTCCTCGTGTTTGCTTTAGAAATACCATTTCACTGAGTGCACTCAGTGGGCTCAAAGTCCACCCGGCCCAACTGTTTGTCCAAGAGGGATATGCCCCGTGCCAGAGGCAGGCACAGCTCTGCACAAAAGCTTATGCAATGCTCTTGCAAATGAAACCGGCCACTTTTAACCTATAAATTCATTTATATCAAATCTGAGGTGTCAGCACCAAGGAGCAAGTCAGTAAATCCCACATCTTTATGTCGGTGAATTAATGTGTCCTCTGACACCTGGCAACAGCAGAGTGCAAACCAATCTGTTCTCCTCCCATCATAAAATAGGGAATGGGAACCTATTTGAGCTCAATTTATACACTGCAAAGCCATCAGGTCCCAAGGGAAGTTTAACAACTCATATCATAAACCAAACTTTAAAAAAGAAATGGTGTGTATTTATTAAAAACGCTGACTTCATGATCACAAGGCTTTTTTTCCCCCCAGAGACCCTCCCGAAAGTGCAGCCACAACCACACGCAGATAAAGACGAAGTAAAAGTCTATTTATTCAACAACCAGTTAACCCAACTGTGAAATCTGGAGAGATCAAACGACCAAAGAATGTTCTGTACTTCAAATTCAGTGTTGGACTGCACAGCTACAACACAGTAAATGACTCTGAAGTAAGAGAGAGGAAGCACACAGAGAATGGCGACGTCACACACGGGTCACACAGGTACCACAGGGGACAAATTCCATGCCAGATCTTCTTAGCCACCTGGCTACCTAACAGGCATTGTCTACCTAAGGGATTAAACGCTGGAGTGGAGTGAGCCTGGCAGGATTAGACCCAGCTCGCTGGTGGCTGCATGGGTGGCACAAGCTCGAGCACAAAGGAGTAAGTCAGGGAAGCTTTGGTTCTCCAAACAGGGAGTAAAACCAGCTTCCAGCAAAGAAGTCAAATGAACTTTAATCAAACATGCAGAGTGCGTGCTGCTGAAAGCCACGGCACATAAATTCGGGAACAAAAGCCGCTGCAGAAATCAATAGCCTCCTGAAACATTAACACAGGCCAGCATTGATCAAAGGCCCCGGGACAAAAGGCTGCCTTGCAAATTAGCTGCTGGTTTTGCTTGCAAGCAAACAGAAAAGCATGAACGCGCTGACATGAATGGCCTGTAATGATCATTTTGTTCCTGGTGATCTCACCTCACCTCACCACAAGGTCTCGCAGTCAACACATCCCACAGCTCGGAGCTGTAATTGCCAGCAGAGACACTGCTGGCTGGGGGAGGGCTGGGGGCAGCTACTCTCCCTCAAATTTTCTGGATAGCAGAAAAATCCCGGGGAACAGGGCTAACCAAAGAGCCTTAAACATGCTGTGTGTCTCCTCTGAAGTGTTCTGTGCCAGGAACTGGGTATTGCTAAACCATGCACACTAAAATCACACAGGTTTAAAGCAGACTGAGCCATCCCCTTCACTGCAGCATCAGATTCTTTCAACTCAGGAGTGACACGTCCTAATGAGATAAATTAAGGAAAGGTGAGACCACTGAGGCAACCACTACCTGGCTGATGATGGAAGAGAAACCTGTGTTGCTGACACTGTAATTGTCCACTTGCACCTTTTCTTACCTATAAATCTAGTATGTTAGAAGGAAAATCCCAATAAAATGACCCACACATCTACTCCAACACGACCCCTCAAACAAGCAGCTCTAATTCCTGTACTGTGCCACATCCAAGAAAGATGCTATTAGTGCCCTCCCAGATCAGCTCCATCATGGCCCAGCTTTTTCTTTTCCATCTGTGTGGGCAGAAGATTCATCTCTTTCCCTGTTCACAGTAGCAGCCTCACCTCCACCTGATGCACCACCACCTCTTTTTTCCTGCAAACACAACTGCATTTTTCCATGTTAACGTCTGATTAACTGCCCCAAGCAATTTAGGAAACATATAAAATGAGAGGCATTATCCAGGCTTCTAATGCCACGTTTCCTCAAGAACACCTACTTTCCCACCACTGAAGTTTCACAAGACAGAGGGGGTTTTAGTGTTCTTCACTAAAACCACGGTTCAGCTTCCATCAGTTCTGAAATACATCCGGAGCTCATGACAAAAATCTCCTGCCAAGGCCAATTCACCCCACATTGTTGGTGCATATAGAAAAGTCACACTTTATTCTCCTTTTAGCTCCGTTCTAGGGATCATTTTTGAAGAGAAAGACGTGGTTCAGATCCCTCTTGCAGGAGGACACAGCAGTGAGACTTTCTCAGCGATTCGGAGCTGACACAAGACTTTGAGTGTCCCCCAGCCCTCATCCCCCCTAACCCAGCACTCCTGCACGAGTAGATGGATTCCTTGGCATGTGGCACCTTTCTCTGACCTCTCCCACTGTTTTCACCCAGGTGTTTGTGCAGCTCAACCCAGCTCCCCAAACCACATCCCACAGCACCAGGGCAGCCTCCCCAACCAACCTTTACACTCCCACGGGCGCCAGCAAACCTGCAAGTCCTGGCTTCCCACTTCTTATCGGTAGTTTTCAAATGTAAAATGCACACCGTGAGCTGTGCCCCGTGTTTGTGTTTAGTCTTGCCTTGGGTAAACAAAGGATTAAGGCTGTGTGTGCATTTCTGGATTGGAGAGGTTCTGACAGCCCCGCAGCAGCGCTGCTCCTGTGGAAGCCAATCACACACATCAACTTACCTTCAAGTATCTGTTATGGTATAACACAGTGAGCAAACATAATAATTGCTGTTTAATTTCCCCAGAGCCCAGCTCTGCCAGGGGGGAGGAAAAAAAAAATCATGGGGGTGGGGAATAGCTTTACAGTAATTAAACAGAAAAGGTAAATGACAGAGCTCCTCAATGGCTATAAAGCAGCCACGGCAGAGGGGAACAGATTGTCCAGCTGTGGCCTTAATGAATTCACAATCTTTCTGGAATGCATCAAGATTTTATTAAGTCAACTCAATTTAGCTAATGCTCCTTAAAGTCCTGCAGTAAAAACAGTCTCCAGCCCTTCCCTCCTTCACTGGATCCCTGGCTTTGACAGAGTCTTGCTCCAACATCTGCTCCAGTGCCTGTTTGCCACGGGGTGGCTCAAGAACGTGGAGTTTTGGATACTGGGAAGTGTATGGAATCAGTACAGACCAGTGTCCATCTGGCACCTCCAGGCTGCTTCCCAAAACTTTACAGAGTAACCCCAAATACTGCCACACACTGTTGGACTGGGAGACAGAACTGAAGGTGCCCGACCCTTCCATCACACACATCCCACACCCCAGAGCTGCCAGGAGAAGAGGCTGCCCAGGGCAGTGGTGGCATCACCAAACCTGCAAGGGTTCCAAGAACACGTGGATGTGGCACTGGGGGACAGGGTTTAGTGGCAAACACTGTGCTGGGTTAACAGCTGGACTCGGCCATCTCAGAGGGCTTTTCCAACCTTAGGGATTCCATGGCTATTCTTCCTTATGAGCCCCTACCCAGGCAAGAGAAAATCTGGAACTAGTCTGAACAAGTTTAAAGGACTGAAAAAAAAATGCAGCAGGGCAGAGAGGAGCAGCTGTGTGCAGCTCCAAGGGCTGAACTTGGGCATCTCCACAACGTGAAGCCCTGTCTCGGTGCCTCTGCCAACCATGACAAATAGGTTGGCACATGCTCCAATTAAGCAGTAAAGTCTCAGCAGCTTGTTCAGTAGCACTGATTAATGTCCACCTTGGGTGCACAGGAATCCTGCATAATCTAACACATTACCGAGATTTTAAGAGAGGCTTTTAAAAACCAAGCAATATTTAACTTAACACTACAAAAAAACCCCATTAAAAATCGTGGGATGCTCTCTAGGGGAATACCCTGCAGGCCTCAGTTCTCTGGCATGTTTTAGAAGTACAGGCATTTTACCTCACAGTTCCTCTGGGCATTTGTTATCTTTTGGATGGCAGTGCAGCCCTCTCTCCATGGTCTCTGCTAAGAACTCTATCTACAATTTTAGGAGAAGACTGGCTGCCCTAATACTCTGTTCTCTGGCTCAGCACACAGCAAGGTTAAGCTCCCTGGTTTCAACTTTTATTTGAAACTCCTGGCAAACAGGCTGGCCAAGTGAGAATCAGAAGAGGAGACAGGTGTGTAAGAAACCCAGGCTCACTTCCTTGGGTTTTTATGCTCTCAATTTACTCCCCATACAGGAACAGGCACAGAATTTCCTGGGAACCCAGCCGAGGCTCCATCTGCATCTTCTGGAGTTCATTTGGTTGTGGAAAAAACCCGCAATCAGACACAGCTTTGTGCTTTCTAATTGTTTCTGCTAAATGAGTACTGGTACCCTGCTTAGTCCTCTGCAGACCAGAGGAAGATCAAGCTTTGATCTCCTGCAAATGATACCTGCAGAGCTGACACAGGCCTAGGATGCCACAGCTCCTTAGAGAACCGTGGCACTTTTGAGAGTGCTAAAATAAGCTTGGAGCCTGAAGATTTCACTCCAAAGTTCCTCAAGCAGTGAAGAGACTAAAATAATTTCACTGTGCATGTTACCTAAACACAGAGATCACGTCTGTAATTCCCCCAAGAAAATATATTTGCCCTTCTTAACTACACTCCGAATTCTTCAACATAATGGGTGAGTGCAAATTAAACCCAACTCTTAAATAAAAATTATGCATGGGAACTGGAAGAGGTGAGACACACAGTAATGCAATCATTAGTAGCAGAGTCACTGCAAAGCCAGGAGAAAAAAGGAAAAGAACTACAGAAGCTGGATGTAAATAATCCCTCCTGCCAAACAAGCATTATCTGCAGTACCACAGCAACACTCAACCACTGCACAGCATCTTCCACTTGATGACAAAGTCAATCAAGTTTTACAAATGAAGTCTCAGTACATCCTTTTGAAGTTTTATAGCGTGGAGAAACAACGAGACAGAAGATTTATAAACTGGCCAAGATCAATCCTGTGTGGGAAGTCACAATTGTGCTGATTAACCTCTGTGAGCAGCTCCAGCAGTGACAGGCTCTGAAATTCCTTCAGAATTCCAACACGGGCCTATTGGACAGGCTTATCCATCCTTATTAAGGATGAGTGTTCAACAGTTCACTCTTCCTTTTGCCCTCAATACAAGCTGCTTTTTCTCACACTGGATATCCCTGTTTCACTCCTACCACTGTATGGTTTTAGCAAACCACAGAGAAACCCAAATGCCATTGTCCAAGCCTGGAAAAAAAACCCCAGTAACATGTCTCTCTTACCATTTTCATGTAGCCCATTTGTTCCTCTTCTCCAGTGTTTGTAATTAAGGCTGCATAGACCGGTAGGAAATAAGATAATTAACATTTTATGGAACTTACCCTCGCTATCTGCTCTATGCAAACAATTCTTTTTCCCCTCCCATTTTTAGGGATTTAAGCACCAGCTTTAACAGTTCTGCAAAACAAATGCACAGCACACTGGGGCATTGTTTTAAGCCTCAGCCAGAGTTAAAAGCTGCCGACCCTCTCTGCAGCTGCACCTCGTGCCAGAATGAAAAGAAAGCTTTTGTAATTATGGCTTCTTCCTCCAGAGACTCCTCTTTGTTAATCAACAGAGCTCCCAATGCCCACAGGAACTCACAGACTGTTGGCTGCATCTATTATTAATTATTAGAGCCACTCTTTAATAGTGGCAGTGGTGGTTCTCCAGGACTGGGTAACCCCTGCCAGGGTCACCAGGTACCTCCCAGGGGGATCTCTGGGGCTTGATCAATCCCGAGGTTATCAAAATAGTGTGAGTTAAGAACCCCAGAGCCTTACACATATTTGTGGAGGGTTTCTTTTCTGCTCAGTTTCCCCCTCTCCAACTTACATCACCCAAATTTCACAGGTTAGAAATCTTGATTTGTCTCGACCACTTTCAACTCCAATAATTTAAATTTACCCTCCACCTCTTGTCTTCCACAGCCCTCTGTCCAACCTCTGCCCAGGCACAGCCCCCCAGCCTGCAGCACAGGGGGGGCCTTCCATTCCTGCAGAGCCCAATCCTCCAGCCCTGGTGTGATGTTTTCACCCCTGACCACATTCACCAGGTGAACGGAGCACGACGTGGTTCTGAAGGACAGGGCTGAGATGTCTTTGCAGAGATGGCAGAAGCTGCTGTTTTCTTGAGCCAGCAGTTCTTCTGTTCCATTTTACAACCCACATCAAAGTGCTGGGGTTCACAGCTGTTACCTGCAGCTGCTTTCCCTGCCAGCCTCTTGTTAACTAGAAGTTCTCAATACTGGAGCTCACACACCAGGACAGAGTGAGATAAATACCCAGATAAATGAAATGCAGGCTATTCAGGAAAGCTTTCAGGGCAGGGCACTGTCTGCACTGGATCATGTCTTTCCCACTCCAGTACACTTTTCCTGTCACAATAAGAATTTAGCAGCACAATAGATGGAACAGGATTTTCTCAATGAAGGTGCCAACACAGACACATTATCCCTTTAACTGCACTTTCTTTTTGCAGCAGCTCAATAATTAAGTTTCTTGGTTGTGCATTGCCAGAGTTCAGGTGTGGAACAAAAACCCATTTCACTGCTACATCCCAATGCTACCTTCCTCAAAGCCTAAAATACATCACATTTTCACTATTTAAAGCAGAGGCATCAGCGGTTCATGCAGGGGGTGTGCTGGAGAGAAGCGAGCCGTGAAGCCATAAAGCAGTTCCAGCCACCACACTCCATCCTGTAAACATTTTTCTATTTATCTGCCCTTCATTACAAGCACAATCTTATTATCTGAGCACATCCTCAAAGCGACAGCCGTCAGGGTCACCCTATAAAATATACATCGGCAGCGTTACATCTAATGACTGGAGAGAGCCCGGAGATGAAGGATGGCAGGAGTGGAAATACTGCAGGATGTTCTAAAGGGATCATCAGTTATATCTGTGCATTTCCTGAGGTGATAATTGAATGACAGTGGCTGGGAGGAAAATCCATTTTTGAGCTTGGGAAAGGACTGTTAAGGAAAAATCAGGGGTTTTTTTGTGCTGGCAGCGTGTAATGGCTGCCAGAGAATGGAAACCTTCAGCCACAGCAGCCCCTGTGCCTTATGGATTCTGTACAGGGGCTGAGAATTAGATCAGGTACAATCAGATATTCAAGCCAATCAAAAAAACATCAACGGATTTTGGTGCTGGTTGTTGTGGTTTGCATGTCAGCTTTAATTAACAAGAGACCAATCTGTGTATGGGCACAAGAAAGGGACACTCCGACCACAAGTGCAGCAGCCCTTTTTTACTTTCCTAATTTCCTACTTTCCTAATTTCCTACTTTCCTAATTTCCTACTTTCATAATTTCCTACTTTCCTAATTTTCTACTTTCATCATTTAAACAAAGTATTAAAAAATTTAATTCTGCTATTCAGCAGGGAACTCAATCCCCCTGCACCTCAGTAAGGTGTACAGATGCTCATTCGTTTTTCTGAGAACTGAAATGAAACTTGTGATTATTAAGGAAGTTTTTATACTTTAAAAATATTTTTATTATTGCCTGATTTATTTTACAAATGGAATCAAACTATACTATAATTAAGAAAACACTTCTCCAGTTGTAACTGTTGGGTTTTTTGTTCTGTTAGTCGACTGATTCACAGCAATAACTCAAGTTGGTGCTAAAAACAAACCATTCCCAGTGAACTGTCACTTGGAATCAACGCTCTGCATCACTGCAGCCCTGCCCTGGCTGCCCCAGGCTCACACAGAACTGAAGAGAGGATGGAAAATGCTGACTTGGAGCTCAGGCTCCTGGGTTTTCTCTCACTAAAATACTGGGGAGGGGCAATAAAATACCCCCCACACATTCCCACTCCTCAGCAGCTAAACCAGACAAGCATTCCAAAGCTCAGGACACTCCCCTTCAGTCCAGCTGGAAATTCCCCCAGGGATCAGAGGGATGACATCTCACTGCTCTGAAAAGGTGAGGTGCTGAAATGGTGAAGTGCCTTCACTTTGCAATGCACCTTTCCTGGCCCAACTCACCTGAGGAGCCACTGGAGCTCCCAGCATTTAACAGACAAGTTTCTGGTTATCTTTTCAAGCCCCAGTTTAAACCCACTGGTCCACGTGTGGGCAAAGCCTTCCAGGCTGAATTCACATCATCACTCAACACCTCTGGGGCACCTTGGACCATCTGGGAAAAAAGTTCCAACCCCCAAGTTGCTGCAGCCTCTCTGTGACAGTCAAATGTGTAAATCCTACAATGTTTTACGGGCCAAAAGGACTGTTTTCCTGTTACTTGGAGCTGGTGCTTCTGTTTGCTTCCTTGTATGAAACTGTCTCATGGCTTCCCCAAGTCAGAATATATTATATTATATATTATATTACCACCTTTCAACCCAAATCTTGCCATGCTCTATTACTGGAATCTGATATCATTCCCACTAGGAGTCCATCTCCATGATGTCAGACAGGTTTTATTCCCCCTGATTCCTTTGAAGAGTGGGATTTTGCCTCTGGATTAAGAACACAGCTGATATGCACTGCTCTCTGCAGTCCCAGTTTCCTGGGCAGGCAGTGGGCACTGAGATGACAACGTACCACAAAACCAAGGAAGCAAAAACCAATAAAGAAACACATGGAAATTCTGAAAGTTTGGTCAGATTTTTCCATTTTTAAGTAGGGCAAGAAGGGCTGAAAGGGGAGGAAGAATTAGCCACTCGTTCCTCAAATGTCGGATCTAATTGCTTTTATTTAAATATAAAATCAGAATTCTAGGTCCACCCAGTCCTGTGACAACCACCAGCAAGGCAACTTTGCCACGAGCAGCACAGTTTTGGACTCCTGATGTGTCTGACCACTGACCTGCATTCCACACTTCCATGTGCCAGATGTTTCAGGTTTTCCAAACACATCTGGGCCGGATCACACAAAGCCTGGCTTGTCAAATGTCGGCACTCCCTCCCCTGACACAGCTTCCTCCCTCTGCAGCTCGTGACCCACGGGGGAGCTGCTGGCTTTTAATAGTTCATTACAAAGTCACGTTAAAAACAGCAGCCATCAGAAAATACTGACAATTATACAGGAGATAAACTTTGTAAAACCACCCTCTCGCTGCTAATGAGGAATGGGAAGCTGTGATCCCCTGGAAACAACGATTTTCAGTCTTTTTTTTTTCATAAAAAGTCCTCACACCTGGTTATTTCAGGATGAAAACTATCAACCCCCCTGACTCCACGCTGAAGACAGACAGAATTTGACCTCTTAATAAAAATCACTAGCAGAGGATGTCCAACATCTGAACGAGCCAGATGGAGGAAGAAACCCACCCGTTTTACACCTGGAAAGTATCAACTGAACTCATCCCAACCCCCAGCTTATCACTGCAAACTCACACACTGCACCAACAGGGGTTTAGGGAGGATGGGGGCCTGTCCCACAGTTCAGGCTGAGTTATGGACAAGGCAACCAACTTGCAAACAAACCCTCTCATGCACAGTCCCTGCCATCAAGCCCTGATTTTAAACAGACTTGGTTCCTCTCAGATCTGGTCCCTGAACAGCTGTTTTCCTTTTACTGCTCTCTGAGAACAGTTCTCTAAACCAGTAGGTTTTCTAGATTAAGTATGGAGGGCTGAGGGGTATTTAAGTGTTTTCCTGTTTATCAGAAGAATATATGGAAAGAGGAATATTGAAGCAGGACATCAAGCAACCTCCCACCCCCCAACCTACAAAGAACTGCCACGTAAGCTGCTTATCCCTCGGTTATTGTTGCTTCCCTCCAGTCTCAAATTCCTTCTGTCAGGAAAAAATCCTTAGCAAGCAAAATTTAACCAGAAGACAATGCTAAGAGTTGTAAAGCAGTATTAGAAAGAGCAATTCGTTGTAGCTCACTATAATACCTACACAGTGAGCTCAAAAGTGAAAGAAGTCACTAACTCCTCACAGTTCTCTTCTGCCCTGGTGTCTCTAGCAAGGATTAATCCAAGCTGCTCCCCTGGAAAGTCAATTTGATCCTCACAATTAGGAGTACGGAAAAAAAAGGGCACCAGTAATTTGGGGCACGACTTAGAGCTCTGACTCCTGAGGATTTGCAAATCATCCCACGGTGAGCTCAGAGCTGACATGAGCTGCTCCATGAATCCTGTCACCCTGTCCGAGGCCACGTCCACTGCAGGGGTGTTGCAGGACAGGTGACACGAATGTCACAGCTCCCTTACCCAGTGAGCTGAATTCAAATGTGTCATTGGCTCGGCTGATGCTGTTAATTGCAGTAAACAGCAGGCTCAGTGTTACCTTTCTGTCACGTCCACTCCAGGGATGAGCTGAGGAAGAGCTGTGTAAGCAGGGCAGGGAGGGAGCGTGAAGGAAAAAGGAAATTAAAGCAACGGTATTTTTCCACCAACACAAAAATCAGCTGCCACCAGCAGCAGAGATCTCAGACGCCTCAGAGCTGTGATTCACACCCCCAGGCCACTGAACCCTCCCACACCTATTGCTCACAAGTTGGGCACATTTCAGCTTCTGCCCCACTGGATGCCAAAAAGACACCTCTGTGTCCCTGGCCCTGCACAATTCCTGTTATCCCCAAGTGCAGCTCCGTGCACAGTTATCCAGAGGAGCCATTACAGCTGAAGGGCAGCACTGGCAAAAGAACAAATGGCTACAGACCTGATGAGCTTTAATATGAAGTTGGATCCGTCCCTGAACGGGATCTGAGCGATGGTTGCCTGTGACAACACATCTCCAGGTGGGCTGGGCCTGCATTCCCATGCCAGGGGAAAGCAGTGCAGGGATCCCAGGAAAGCTGTCAGCAAGGCACTGCCCTGTTCCTCTGCCAGCCTGCCACTTCAGGAACATTTTCCTTACCACAGCCTGACAAGCTCGTTTAGAGCTGCCTTTCTGCCTCCCTGAAACACGTCCCTCCACATTCACTTTAGTGCCCAAGAAAAGCTCAATTCCCTCGTGCAAACAAAGTCAAGTTGACTTCCCTGTTCATAGGTCTGGACTTGTGTTGTCTCTACCTGCCTTCCTGAGCTCCTCTACAGACTGAGACAGTTTTGATAAAGAGCAATAAAATGCCATTTTTACCCTGTCAGTGATCTCCTGAAGACTAAGATGCTTCCTTTACTGCCTTATTAGATATGCAGAACTATATAAATTGTGTGTATATATATGTATATATAACTATTATAACTATATAAATATAAATATTATAACTATAGTTATAAATAGTTATAAATCCAATACATAAAGTGATGTATAATGATAACATATATATCATATAGCAGTATATAACATATATACTTAATTATATACAACAATATCAGACATATAAAACATATATAATGATAGTTATGTATCAAACACTGCCTGACAGCTCCTGCTACACCAGACTCAGCAGGACACTTCCATCCCTAATAGCCACCAAAATTACCCACTGCATTTTTTTTTTCCTTTAAACTTTGCTCTTCTGGAACAGATTTCTCCCCCTGGAAACCAACCAACCTGTGGCTTTAGATAAAGCTCAACAGCTTCCATCTATTAGAAAGCTGCACTTCACTCTGCATTTGTTTTACTACAGCAAAATATACCATACCCTAACTAAATTCTTCAGAAAGATGGAGAGCCCCAGTGACACAGCTGGAAAAAACCCTGAGATGGATGTTCAGGGGGCTGATTTCACTGCCACGTGTGTCTGAAAACCAGAATGCCACAGGTGTTATTAGGTGGGGGCACATTGTCATTTGTCCTTTTAACTGTGGAAGGTTTGTGTTTGTGAACCAAGCCCAGTGTTTGACACGGGGCCTGGGCTCAGGGCCAGGCTCACCAAACAACCACGTGCAGGGCACGAGGAACGTCTCCTGCAGACATGGACCACCTGTAACTTTTGGGAAGGGTTTCTCTGTGCACCATCACCTCAAACCTGCAGGAAAAGGTCAGCCTAGAAAGGCCACATTGGCATCACATGACAAACCTTTCTGTGAATCCCCCACCTGCTGTCTTTTTCCTTTCCCTGTCCAAGCTGGTCCTTACAAAGCTTCTCCTACAAGCTTTGGAGCAATGTCTCAGTCTCAAGTGGTCTGATCCCCACAGCACCATTATAGAACAGGCATTATCCTATTTCACAGACCAGCCAAGCCAGGAGAGAAGGCCAACAGAAGAACAAGGAGATTAAGCCAGTTCTCTCTATACAAGACTAACTTCACAGAGCTGGAGCCAGCCTTCTGTGGGATCAGATCCCATTTTTCATCCACCAGCACCTTCTCTGCAGGGCTGCTCTGAATCCATTCACCCCTCGGTCTGCACTGATTGTGGGGATCCCCCTGACCCAGGGCAGCACCTCGAGCTTGGCCTTGAGCCTCGGGAGCTTCCTCAGATGCCTCCTGAGAGCAGTGACTTGGTGCAGCCAGAGCCACGGTGCAGCCCCTTGGTTTGCTCCGACAGGCACGGAAGGGAAGCTCTTTCCAAAGCCAAGTGCTAGAAAAAGGTTCCTCGTGGTTGGTATCCTTGCAGGGTCTGTAAATGCAGAATCCCTGCGTTTTCCATATGAAATATTCACTAACCCGAGGATGTTCTCAGCTCTGTGAGCACTTCTCCATCAATGAGGAGCCAGGCAGTGCCGTGACAGCCCCCTCAGCTCTGCCAGGCGGCGACTGCTCCACACAATCCATCCCCCCCAGTTACTCAACACCCACATCAGAGCACCACCACGGCCCTTCTCTTCTGCTTAACTCTTCCCTATCTGTCTGCCCAACTTTTGGGCTGCCAAGCACCCTGTTCTATCCACCCCAAACCCCGGATGTCGCAGCCTTAGGAAAATCCCAAGGATCAAAAAGCCACGGACTCGAGTTGTGATTAGAAACACATCCCATGGCCCAACCAGCTGACAGAGCCAAGGCACAGATCCTGCAGGAACAGGCACTTGAGACATTACACAACTCTGGAAAAGAAACCTTGTGGCACATGGAAGACAGACCACAAACACTATTTTCTCTGTTAAAAAACTCACTTTACTGTGCTGGCTCTACCCACATAAAAGCACAGGGGATGCTCTGAGTGTCTCCTGTATCCTTCTGTAAGTAATTCCTGCTCTCCTGGTTTCCCCCCTCGTTAAACCAATCACAGTAACCCTGCTAAAACATATCATTTACTTTTGGTCCATCCTTGCAGGTATGGTTTGTGTGAGGTAAAGGAGTAATTTCTCTATTTATTTCTATGTCTATTGCTCAGGCCTCGTGAGTGAAATCACAGCCTGGAATTCAGTCCATTCCCACAGGCATGTGAGGATAATCAGGATTCCCTGGGTCTATACATGCTGTCAGTAGCTGCTACCAAGCAAACAGGACAAAAAGTGGCATCTTTGGGTGGGAATAAAACAAAAGCAGCAAATTAAGAAAAACTAAAAGGAGAAACACAGAAAATGATGCACTAAAAAAACTGGAATCACTCAGTGGAATTTTTCTATAGTGATGCCTTTCACAGCAGCACTACCATCTCCTTAAAATGTTCCATGAATCTTTCATGGACAAACACACTCAAAGAGGCTCAACAAACACCTGACAGTCAACTCAGGCATGTAAGAATTTTGACATTGCTTATTCTATACTGTGTAAAAAATATCAGCAGCAGCTCAGGGCCTGAGAACAGCAGGCTGCACACAGCAGGCAGGAAAGGGGCTTTGCAGAGGTGAGATGTGGAATTCTTCACTTCCAACTCACTGGTTCCCCTTTGGTCTGAAGCAGCAGTGACAGGATTGCTGAGCAGCATCCCCAGGAGCAAAGAGGCATCTGGGGGAGCAGTGTTTCAAGGAGTCTGAATCCTACTCCTACTCATCTACATCCAAGACACACAACACCAGGAGAGAATCACAGAACTGTAGAATCAGCTGGGTTGGAAGGGACCTCCAAGATCATCAAGTCCAACCCTTGATCCAACCCCGCTGTGGTTCCCAGCCCATGGCACTGATGCCACATCCAGTCTGTCCTTAAAAACCTCCAGGGATGGAGAATCCACCCCTTCCCTGGGCAGCCCATTCCAATGGCTGAGCACCCTCTCTGCAAAGAAATTCTTCCTAATATCCAACCTAAACCTCCCCTGGCACAGCTTAAGGCCAGGCCCTCTTGTCTTGCTGATGGGAAAAGAGACCAACCCCCCCCGGCTCCCCCCTCCTGTCAGGGAGTTGCAGAGAGTGAGGAGGTCTCCCCTGAGCCTCCTCTTCTCCAGGCTGAACAGCCCCAGCTCCCTCAGCCTCTCCTCACAGCACTTGTGCTCCAGTCCCTTCCCCAGCCTCGTTGCTCCTCTCTGGACCTGCTCCAGGACCTCCATGTCCTTCCTGAGCTGAGGGCCCAGAACTGGACACAGCACTCCAGGGGTGGCCTCACCAGCGCTGAGAAAACCAGCGAGCAGCTCGTCTGCAGTTTGTGTAAAGCCTGAGGAAGCTGAGCTGCCTCAGTCTCCTGGTCTGGCCTCTCTTCACTGACACAGAGGACAGCAGCACTGCAAAGCCTCAAACTTCTGTGGAATGGGTACAACTGATCTAAAGCTGAAGCTCGAGAAATACTGCAACATGAAAAAATGAGCAGATGAGGGAGCAGAAGCAAAGAAACACCCTTTGCAAATTCAAAACAAACAAGAAACCCCCAACAAACCCAAACAAATACAAATTGTTTCCTTAGTGAATCACAGAAGAATTACTTTGAGCAGAGGAACATCCAACAATGAGAGCTCAGCTAGGCAGAAATACCCCCAGCACCCGTGAAAATTCAGATTTTCGAAAACTTTTGGAAGTGGAGAAAGGTGTATAAGTGAGTATCACACCTAACTGAATTCATACAGTAAGTTCCCACAGTGGCTGTGTGTATATATTTCGGTATTGTTTTATATTTAAAAGCACACAGGCCTTCTTCCCCTGCATTCCCTCCCTCAGCACAGGCTCCTACCTCCCCTCAGGAAAGCCCTGAGACACAAAGCAGCAGGACGGGTTTTCTGTTACTCATGTTTCCCCAATCCATCACACACATGCTGCTGCAAAGTGGTCCCATAATTGAAACCACCCTAATTGTCCAACAGACCAACAAAGCCCTTGCTGTGGTTCACTGGCCAGTTTTTACTGGGGTTTGGTTACTCACCAGGCTTGGAAAAATTTCCACCACCGTGACCCTGGGCAGGCAGGAGGGCCCAGAGCAGGTGTGGAGCTGCAGCTCCACTGCCTCACACAATTCCTCCTACAAAAGGGCTTCTAAAGTATTAAAGGAATTAATCACTGGGTGCACATCATTTCTGTTCACAGATGCAGGTACCTGTAACTTATTTTTTCACTGTTTGCATCTCCAAGAGCAGATATTCCCCTGGCTAACAGATCCCTGGGGAGCAGGGAAGCATAGCTGCCAGGAATCCAGCAGCCTCCGAGCGAGCCACGTCAACATTAATTATTATGGAAACAAGGCAAAATAATACAGAGCAACAAAGCCTGGGCAGCAGGGAACTTACCTTCCTGCTGCCCTTTAGAAACTCTGCTGAAGAAAGGAAATGGAAATCCCCCCTCTATCCTGCAGATGAAGGTGACCTTGGGAAGTGGGGGAGAAGAGGAATAAAAGCAGATGGATGATCTTTGGGAACTGTCCCCAAGGGCCCAGGTCCCCCCAGCCCTGTCCTTCCACCTGGGGACAACCAGAAATGAGATCTCATTAAATCTCAGAGCAAACCAGACCCATCCATGTCCATCCCCCTGCACTGCTCAATCTGCAAGGAATTCAACTGCAGACATGAACCCAAATGAAGAAACCAAGAGAGAAACCTCTCCTCCTGATCCGTCCTGCTGCCACACAGAGCATCACAACTGCAGGGAAGCTGCAGAGGCTGAATAACAGAATATTTGGGAAGCAAGTTCCTCAACGGGCTCTGCTCAGCACTGAAGGAGAGAGGATATATTCCTGGAGAGAGACTGAAGAAAGATCAGCAGCCCAAAGAATTTCTTGTTCCTGAATTAGGAAGTCCCTGCTAATCTGGGATTTTTTGGTTGTGCTGTTTTGGGTTTTTTCCCCTCATTTTGACATGACCTTTATGGAATGACAAACCAAGAACAGTGCACCAAAAGCTGTTTATCCACCCTCATTTTCAGCCCTGAGATGACAACTAAAGCAGTCAAACATAATGTGAAACCTGGTTTTAAAAATTTCCCCTATCTCTTCTATGTAAGCTCCCTCGAAAAGGTCAAAGCAAAACTTCAGCAACTCAAAGACATCCAAAAACTTACTGCTGGTTTGGCACAGACATAAAAATAAACCCAGTTAATCAGTGGTGATTCAGAGGGATTTGTTACATATTACTTAATTGCTGAAGCAATGAAACTTCTCCAGTGGTAATTTGTAAATGCCAGCATGGCTCTCCAGACTCAGGATTGGGTAAACATGGGATAAGGACCAGAAAAGAGTGACTGGATGGAGGTGGGAAATGGGAGGGTGGTTTTCACTCACACACATAACAATCCCACGGATTTGTCTCCAGCAGCACTGTTAATGTGCTCCATGGAAAAGCATTTAGAGGAGTGGGGCAAGTGGGTCATTCATAACCACAAACAGCAGCTCACAATATTAATGTTTCTCTACAGTAGCCACACACCCATTAAATAAAACTTTCTCAAAGTATATGCATGATTTCCAAGTATCTCCTGGCCAGCTCTGGGTTACAACTCCCTGATTGTTCAAATCTAACAAGATTTTAGCTTCCTCCTTTTCATTCTTTAGCTGAAAATCATTTGAATCAATTTTGAAAGCCTTTGAAATGATCTGAAATCAGTGTTGAAGTTTGGGACATACAGACTGCTCGGAAACAAAAAGACTACTAACCTTAGGAGATAATAAATAAGGGGCAGATAGGGAGGAGAGTTTTATGCCCACAGTGAGCAGACAAATTCTTTATAGAAGCTCTTATGCTCACAAAAAAAGAATGTCCTTCTATAGCCAGGCAACAACAACAAGGGAAAAAAAAACCTATCCCATCAAATGGCACAGAATAAGAACATGAGCTGGAATTGTTAAATCAATACAACTTTAACACAGCACTGAAGGTGGGAGGCCTTTGTCCGTGTCACTTCTCCATAACAAGGTGAAGGTCCAGTTATACAACCCACAGAGTTATTCTACATTCTGGATCTCATTTAACAGTGGGAATTAGGATAAATGCATGTTTTTCATGTGCTCTTTAAGCACCCAGACTGTGTGAGGTTTATGGCACACGTTTTTAATCACATCTCAACCTGCAAGGTTTTGCAGAACAAAACCAGGGTCCAAACCCAAACCCTTCCTCTTTCTATAAATTTTGTTTTTCCAGTTTCTAAGCCATTGTACATCCCAACTGTACCACTGCAGTACAAGGAAGGAAACCTGTGCAAAGAGTGTTTGTGTGACAGCAAAACTGCAGAGGAGCCAGCCAAGCTCTAGTCAAGCACAACCACCAAAGGTGAAGACACTGCCCAGGCAAAAAAAAACCTCACTGTACAAACTAAATTCACTATTCACCCTAAAAGTCTAAAAGAAACTTCAGGGAAGGGAAAGGGATGGATGGAAAGTAACAGGCTGCAGGAACAGGGCGAGGAGAGAGAAAAGGGCTGGGTTTATAGTTTAATAGGGTTTCTTTTGCTTTTACTCTGCTTGGTTTGTTTGTTTGCTGGGGAGATGCCATGATTTATTTCTCCAGTTCCCTCTGACTGCAATTCGGGTAATGAAAGACTCCAGCTTTGGCAAAGAACCCCTCCATGGCCATAAAAATAAAAAAAGAACTGTAATTAAACTTACCAGCAACAAAGCTAATCGGACTCCACAGTAACAAAGGGCAACAGAAACACGTCCAATGTATCAGATCTTCCTTGCTGGCCCCGAGCCCAGAGTTTTCATTACATTTTTTCCTTCCTCCCCCCCATTTCACAGCAGCATTAACCACCCCTGGCCCAGGATGCCTCAGCTTTACAAACTGCATTTGTAGGAGGTCAGCCTTCCATGAAGCCAAAAACCCAGCATGTGGAAAGTGTTAAGTCTTTCATGTAGCAGAGAAGGTTCTTCAAACTACTACTGTTCAACTCAAAAAATCTTGGAGCTTCACAGATCATTAGAGGTTTCTGAACCACAGAGAAGGGCAGAGTTAGCAAAATAAATCCAGAGTTCCTGTGGGATGTCCTGGTGCTTTACACAACAGGCACAAAGCAGGCTTGGAGTTTAACAACAGGGAGGACTTCTCAGATTGCAGGTTTATAACCTGGAATGTGCTCCCCTCTCTTTACAGCTCAGGGTCTGGAGGCATCGGACAAAACAACTCCGTTTGTGTCAGGGGCACTGGGAGGGAAAAGGGAGCCCAGAGAGTGTGTCTGGGGGAGGAGAGGATCAACTCAACTGTTCCACCCAAGGACAAACTATTTCACCATGGCAGTAAAAGTACTTATCAGCACCTTTTTAATGCCAGATTTCTTCCTGTAGTTTGGTAGAGTAAAACAAACAATATTCCCCGCCAATGTTCCTTCTACCAATGACCAGAGCCGGGGAGGATTTCCCAACCATCAAGTACCCTCAGCATCCGAGATTTTGTCATCAATTTTGTAACACTTGGTCTGTTTCTTAAGACTCCAAGATCTTAAATAAGAGGGGATTACTCAGGAAAGCAGCTCGTTCACCTCCCCAGCAGAGAAAGCTTCTAAGTTCAGCTTTGCAAGGAAAAGAGGAACGGACAAACTCCATCTTAAAAGATCTAAATCAGAAGGAAATGCCTGTCAACATTCCAGGGCTTTTAAAATATAAGGCATGCAAGAAGCCAAAGGTTTTCTGTGGAATCTGCTTTGATTACTCAACATTTGATGAGGCACTACCTGTACCTTCTGAGCCAGCCTAAAAGCGAGAAGGGAAGGTGGGTTGAATTTCTTTACTGCAGAACATGTGATGCTGCTGCAGCAGAACGTGGCTCTACCTGGGACAATGCCAGAGGCACAGGCAGCACAGGGAAGAGCCCTTTCACTCCAAGGAAAAGGCACATAAGGTGGACACATCCTTGCAAGATCCTTATTACTCACTAGCAGGAACGGGAAACCAAAAGCCTGAGCATTTCACAGCTTTGAGCTTTGTTTTCCACATACCAGGAGATATTAAGGTGTCTCAAGATGCACCTCTTGGCTGGGAAAGAAGCCCCTGACTACAAATCCACTGCTGTGCACGTGCACAGGGCTCTGGTTGGCACTTCCAGCTGTCCTCCTGCCACCTGAGCTCCCTCCAGAATGGGCCTCTGCCCTCCTCTGCCACTGGGAGAAAAGAAGCTCACCCAAAAAAGAACAGCCAGAAGTAATCACCAGCATCCTATGCCCTGACAATTTGAATTCTGCCACACTCCTAAACATCCTTTCTTTCAGGTAACAAACTAGAAAGGGGAAACCAAACAAAAGCAAAGGGAGGCGGTTTGGGAGTGTGATGGTAAATGTTTTCTAGGCTCCCACAGTCAGTGCTTCCCACAAACTGCCTTTCCCTATGGCACAGCTTTTATTTTTAACCCCCCATTCTCAGCTTATTCCATAAGCTGTGTAGTTCCTGGGAGTCTTCCTTGGCATGAAAAAACCCACACAACAACAACCCCCCCCCAACAAGTAATCAAGCACTGCTTCATTTTTACAGCTGGTTCAGAACAAAAATGGCCAAATGAGTGCATCTGTCTGCTGGAGCTGTTATTGTCTTGCTCTGGCAGTACAGCAGAGCAGCACGTTACAGGATGTTTAGGAGTGAATAATGGATTTGGGGGCTGGTTCTGTGCCAGAAGAAGGCAGGAGACACCGTTCTTTCGGTGCCATCTGGGGCAGGAGCAACGATTAAGGCCAATGATCTGCTGTGCAAGAAGAAAGTTCATTTCATGCTCAGCGTGGCAGGCAAGACACGTTCAAAGCAGAGTTTACTCTCTGCCAGCAGCTCAGGTTTTTTTACCTACTGCACAATCCTTTGCCCCAAATGGCTGCTTGACTGAACCCCACACAACCTGAGCAACTGAATTTCATGTGTGTCTGTGCTAAGGAACCAAAAAGTGCTTTGCAGCTCTGCAGATCGCTCTGACTCTCAACAAGTCCAAGCTATTTGTATTTATTTACTTCTTGAACTTGAAAATTCAAAGCCAGCTGCTGCAGTGCCTTTTGAAACTGTAATCTCCCTCTCACACACACTGTAAATACACCCAGTGAGTACCACAGAGAGGATTACCTGGAGAGTATTTCTCTATTAAGCCATTTCAAAAATCAGACCCCAGGCAGGATTATACAGATCCATTTCTTCAAGGAGTTACTCAAATTTTATGGCTTTAGCACTGTTCTAGGACAGGATGTCCCACAAACATCGCTGCTGCTGAGATGCCTTGTTTATTCCTGCCTTTCTGAAAGCCATTTTCATGTTCTAAAGCAGATCTTCAGTCACTCACTGGATGGGGAACAAACAGCATGAAGGGTTTGATGTGTGGCAGCCCTGGTAAAGAATCCTGCCAGGCTGGGACACTCAACCATGAAAATAAACTCCACAAATTCTTTAACAGGTACCTGTTTTATGTACCTGTGATTCACAGGACCTCAGGGTTGATGTCTGAGTGTTTGATACAGTCTGACAACTGCCACAGAGGAAGAAAAGCTGAGTTTCTTTATTCTTACAGGGGAAAAAAAATACAGAGTAAATATAAATCTGTTGATGAACAACAACATTTTAACCAGTCACACTTACCCTTCAGCACTGATGCAAAAAAAAGAATTCACAGTAAGAAAATAAACAAACCAAAATTCCTTAGGATGGTGAATTATAAACAGAAGGTAAGGAAAATGCAGTGTAACAGAGCTCTGAGGAGCCACAGCACCACTGTGTTCCCTCAGTTGTTGAGGAAGACTCAGACAATGTTGTATCCATTACCCAAATAATCTTGGCTTGTATCTTTGACTACAGACCTTTCCCTACAAAGCAGAAATTGTCCTTTTTGGCTCTCTGACAGAACTCAATGCAATTGCCTAATGGCCCTCTTTTACTCACAACAATATTTTACTCCTACCTACCTCTAAACCTTCAGAGAAAAATAAACAATGAGTTCCAATCTTGTAATGTAAAATAATAAAAAAAAGCCACTAGAGTGCAGAGCTGATTTATTGCCCGTGCTAAACTCAATTCTAGAGTCCAGCTGGCACAGTGAATACACCTTCTGCTTTTATGCTCCTCATTTATGAAGGTTTCTTAGTAAGAAACTCGAATAAGCAGCCCAGTTTTTGAGCTGATGACACTGTAAATTACCTCTGGAATACAGAAGTAAAACAATACAATTGAAAATTAATCCTCTTATTCTCTTAAGAGAAAAGCTTAAGAGATTTAAAAGAAAAACAGAGCACATGAGGTACTCTCTTGCTTTGGTTTTACTTGGTTCAGCTGAAATTGAGACAGGCAGGCAGGTGAAAGGGTATTTTGGCCTTTGGAAGATGGACCCAGTCATGAACTGGTGACCACACACTGGTGGCACTGGGCCCTGAGAGGGAACAGGCCATGGAAAAGGGTTTCAGAGCCAGTGTGCACCTTCAGGACACGTTCAGTCAGAAGGAGAAACTCAGGGAACGGAAACAAATGGTATAAAAATGGTCTATAAACCACAGGGGCTGGATCTGTGGGCCAGGTCTGTCCACTGCAGGACACAGCTGGCAGCTCTACTCACCTGCAACACCTGAAACCAGGTTTAGAGGTTAAGAAAGACAATATGGTGTGGGTATGTGTTAAACCTTTGTGTCTCTTTAAAAACCTTTCCAGACCTTCTGCTTCATTATCCAATAAAATTATGACATTTGCAAGAGGTTTCACAGCTAAACTCCTGAAAACAAACCAAATCACAGCGAGCACACACCCTGAACATCCCTTTGTAAACAGCTTTCAGCTCAGAGCCACTTAAATTCAGGGCTATCTCCCTGTGAGCTCGGCTCCTGTGAGCTCAGCATTTCATTACATTCTTTGGCTTCACTTCTCCTGCTCCTGGTGAGCAGCACGAACTGGATGGCTGGGAGCTGCCTCAGCACTGCTCTACCTTCAAGTCAAACGTTAATGCAGTGTTCTTCCTCCATCAGCCACGACAAAAACAACCCCAAAAAAAAAAAAAAAAAAAAAAAAAAAAAGAAAAAGGCAGTATGTTCCCTCCAGAAGAGTTTGTTATGCAAATCAGCCAATGGTTTCACTTACACAGGAAAAGCAACCAACTGCTGCCTCTGCCCCGTTTTTCTAACTGGACTGAAGCCCAGTAGGATATTTGCTATGACTAAAGGAAAAAAAAAAAAAAGAAAAAAAAGTCTCAGGCTATCATTTGAAAAATGTGAAGCCCACAGTCCCTGTTTTAACAAGAACAAACCCCTGTGACTGCAGTATCCACGCTCTGGAAGCACCAGCAGCAGCGAGCAGGGATGAAATGAAAAGAAGCAGTGGCTGTTTATGTTGGCAGTCGCTTCAAACTCTAATGGAAAATTTCAGCTCTGGCTGCACCCAGGCTAGAACAAGTTATTAAAGAAAAAGGTTCAGCTTTCAAACAGAAAAGGCTTCCATGGCTTGTCCCTTTCTGAACGCTCCTGCAGCAAAGACAAGTCAGGAAATAATATGCTTTGACTGTGCACTGTATTAATATCCCATCATTAGGGGAATATGGCATCAAATAAAATAGATTTCCTCTGGGAAAGGAGAGCAGTGACAGAGCCCACACCACAGCTACTGCTACAAACAAGCTCCACCACTAAATGCAAATATTAAAAAGCCAGTGTAGGGCTAAGTAATCACTTTATACCAACAGACCAAGAGATATTCATCTAATTATCCCCCTCTTTTGATCAAAGGAAAACTGCTATTTGAACAATTGTCTCGAGGGAGAAGCTCTACCTTTCCGGGGAGTTTTGCACAAATGTTCCTGAGGCTGGGAGCTGCCATGAGCAGCACACAGTTTGTCCTCAGAGAGGACAGACACCTTGCCAGCCTGCACATATGGTAACTGCACTGACCTTTCAGCTACTACACATTTGCACTATATTTAAGAGCTACTCAGGAAGCCAATATTGTGTATTATGTAACACAAGATTAAGCATTAATGAGGCAAGAATAAAATTGTTTATCTAAACCCCAATCTAAAATTAAACAGAAGTTTATGCTGAAAGCTCACACTGCACTCATTTTGTCTCCTAACATTAACAGAGCTCAGCTTATTTAGTCTCTGAGGTAAATCCCAGCAGCATATAATTTGGAGAGGAAGATTTTACTATGAGAAGAGAGACTATTCTTCCTAAAGAAATGATGCATATTTAGGTTGTTCTGTGCATAAACACAGCACGCTGCAGGTATTTGGATCTGAAGGAAACAGCTGATGTTCATAACTTCTGTTTACACTGTGTTCTAAAGCTAAATAAAGGAGCACCCACCCAGAGGCAAGAGCTCTGGATTGCACTCTGTCATCTCTTGCTCAGCAGCCAAACCAAAAATCACACCCCCCAAAGATACCTATGTGCTCAACAGGGGAATTCAAAACCCAATTAGAGCAGGGGCTGTGTGCCTCCACAAAGATCCCCTGTCCTCTTTTCAGGCTTCCTGCTAAGCCAGCAGCTCTGCAAGGCTCAGCCTGCCAGGAACAGACCCCATGTCACAATCACTGTGCCATAAACTGTCCTTGGAGAAGGCAGGAGCCAGGGGAGAACCTCAGAACGTTCAGATGGGTGTCACCCCCAGTTTTCAGGACATGCAGAAGCACCATGGAAGACATGGGGGTTCCAAAACCACGACTCCAACCGCAGCAAACACCATGACCATCCAATGGTGTCACTTTATATCACTCCTGAACCTGTGCAAGGCCACCAAAGGGACAATCACACACGTCCCCCTCTCTTTCTAGGGGCCAACTAAACTACTCAGGCTTCCTGCTAAGCCAGCAGCTCTGCAAGGCTCAGCCTGCCAGGAACAGACCCCATGGTCACACTCACTGTGCCATAAACTGTCCTTGGAGAAGGCAGGAGCCAGGGGAGAACCTCACAGCGTTCAGATGGGGGTCACCCCCGGTTTTAGGGGCCAACTAAACTACCCAGCACGAGGCTGGAGTTGCACAGCTCAGACAACACCTCTGACATGACACAGGCTGCAGGAACTCCAGCCAGAGGGAAACAATTCTGCTTCTTCTGGGACTGGGGCCTTAAATAGTTCAAACAAACTGCAACCACACCCCTGAGGCTTCCCCAAGTGTTTGTGAGTGACCAGCACAAGGGCAGGCTGAGGGGAACAGGACACAGCTGCCACCACGGCCTGGCCTCCTCCTTCTCCTGCTCTGCACGAGCTCAAGTTCATTCCATGTTTCTATTTACCTCCTGCTCGTAGCCAACACAGAGTTAAGCTATTTCCATGAACACAAAGAGGCAATTCCCGGCCTCTGAGGCATTTAAGTACCTTTATCTCAGGCCTATCACAACTGCTGGTGCTCCTAAAACTCTCCAATTCAAGTAGCTCAGTGTAATCACCTAAAGAATTCAGAGCAGAATGTTAAATACTTGGCAAATCCTGTATTATCACAAAGTTTTAGCAAATTATCCCCAAACGAGGGAGGGGGAGAACGAAAACCACATTCAAAGCCAAATCAGATACTTAGAAAAACTGCTGCCAGCTGTGTACCTTCCATTCTCACAACATGTGAGTTTAACCTCCAAAATTTACTTCTTGGCTTACCATGCAGAAGAATCAAAAGCATGAACCAAAGGAGAGCAGAACAGTTCATCAGCTGGGTCAGTCAACCACAGCTACAACCAAAGGGAAAACTGTTCAGGAGCAAGGGGAAAGGATGGAAGGAACATTGGAATGGAGAAGGTCTATTTAAGACAGTTCAATGAAAACCCAAGGAAGTTTCAGAGATTTTATTTAAAAATCTCACAGGGAGGCACTTTTTCTCTGGAGAATGAGAAGGTTAACACTTAGTGATATTCCTTTATTCCTTAAAGCTACTGGCCTGCCTTGACCCATGTCAGCATTCCCACTTCAGCCCAAGGCATGTCCAGGTAACAGCTGATTTCAGTTCCTGTACCTCTTATGTAAAAAAGCCTGAAGGAAATGCTACAGCTCTTTACTCTCATGTCCACTGGGAACCCCTCTTGGTCATAAACATGGGAATAAAAGTGAAAATTTGAAATAGGCTGGAAGAGTGAAGTCCTAAACAAACACACCTTTGATATGGAATAAATGTTTTCTTTCACTAAGCTTATGGCTTGGTGATTATTTGTTTAGAATAAACCATTAAAAACGCTGAAAAACTGTGTTTAATTAAAACACACATGGACAAACAGAAGGTTTTCTTAGAAGATACTGCATGTTAACTGTGGAGGAATGAAAAAAGCCAGGGCACAACTCAAATAGGACATTCCTTAACACACTTGTGAAATTCAGTACAGGATGGCCTAATTCTCATCTCACCACGGCCACTTTACACCTTCCAATGCTACAAAAGAAATAAATGTCATGTTCATCTCTATATTCAGACTTTCTGCACAGCAGCCTCAGCTTGATTTCATATAAAATAGGCCCGGTCTCTATAAGGATTCTGTATTTCCATTGTATTCCTTATCTTCCCCTCTTTTCATGTTCCAACCACGGGGTTTAAGGTGATATTAGGGAGAGCTCTCCCCCCAGTGAAAGGGGCAGAAATTTAAGAGTTTAGAAAAGGCACATATTGTACAAAAATCATGATAATATGGAGATTTAACTTTTAGTGGGGTTTGCAGAGGCAAAAACCCTGGCTCTCCTCCCCACAGGCTTCAGTGACCAGGAAGGTAAACTTCATAAATTAGATGTATTCAGATATTAGGGTAAGTCACTCCAAGAATGCCCCTGACACATCTTTAAGTATCTGGAAGGGGCTTCACTGCTTTTGTATCCACATAATAATTTCTGGGGGGAGTTTCACCTCATCTCAATAGGGAGGGCAGAGAGGAAAATAAGACCTTTTTCTAGTTATTTCTGGAATTGCCACAGGATTGCTTCACACTGCACTAAAGAAATGGCAGGCAAGGTGTCTGAAATTATTCTGGTGATGAAAAAAGATGGACAAATAAATTCCACGGCCTTGTCATTGACATTACTCATTATTCCACTTAAAGGAAGAAAAGCAAAGCTGGGCAGTCAAGTATTTACTGCAGCCTTTATTCTGCAACGCCTTCCTATAGCAAAGCTGCTGTAAAATCTGGCTGAAAAAAAAATGGGAATTAAAAGAAAGCAGAAGTGAGGCCTGTGGGCAAAAATAGGAAGCAGAGATTATAAACAACCCGCTGTAGGTCAAAGGTTATTTGTAGATCAGTTACCACAAGGGGCTAAAAAAACGAGCCCAAACCCATCAACGTGATGCTTCCCATGGCTCAGACTTAATATTTAGTCTTCTCCGTACTCAGAAATTAGGCCTAATTAAACAAAAACATAGCACTTGTAAGATGATAGCTTATAGGAGGTTTAACACCACTTGCAAAACTTTCAGAAAAAGCCTGAGGCCTGATATCAGTGTAGAAATCAAGCAGCACAAACACGGTCAGACACCTGCCCCCAGCTCTGTCCTTCAGTTTTTCTTTTCCTTCCCCCCTGAAAAAACGTTTTTCTCCTTCACAAAAATACGTTTTATATTTAAAACATAAATTTAAGTTTTAAAAAAAAAGAAGATATATTTCACAATTGCTGTAACTCAAACTTACAAGAGTACTTTTGCCTCTCAGTAACTTTACCACGAGCAGAATTAATTTCTAAAGCAAACGCCAATTTGTTCTAAATCCATCCGAGGAGAGATTCTGAAGGAAAGAGGAAAGAACTGATTCAGCCATGTGCTGGATTTGTTAGATGTTGTAGGATCCACAGCTTTTCAGCATTCCTTCTAAGCTGTCATCTTTCCAGCACTAGGCCTTCATGCCTCAAAATCCGACAGAATACTAAAGCAAAGTCTACCAACACTCAATCAGTAATTAAGTTTTCCTTCTGAACAGAATCCGTGAACATGTAAGTTCAGGAATTGTTTCATCTTCCCCTTCCTATTTGCCTTATTCAGTGTTACTATTTACCACCAAAAGACTGTGTTACCACAGCACTGTCTCACAAGAACATCTCGGAGGAGAATGGAAACATCCCACAGCAAGTGACAGATTGTTAAATATTTTTACAGTAATGCTCTTCCCCACTGCACGTCCAAACTCCACACCTACAGAAGTCCAACCAACCAGTTATGCTTCAAATCAATATTTTCCAGATCGCTAACGCATTGCTAGAAAATAACCTAACTCCATTTCCAGGGAGTTACCTCCTTTCTAAATTCAGAACAGAAATGAAAACCTCTCCCAGCTGTTAAATGACACCTGCAGAACAGAAACCGAAGCTTTTAGGGAAGCTTGATTAGGACTAACGGAGAAGTAACTGGATCCCCAAGGCTTCCCAAACCCTCTTTTCCTTTGAAGGAGGCGACCACTCCTCCCCGTCCATCTCCCCGGGAGGCCCTTGCCAGGATTTTCCCTGGAATGACAGTTACGTAAGCTTGATGAAGTTCGGAGAGGGATGAGCCACGGATCGATTCCCCAGCAGAACTTCCACGGTTGGGGAAGGTGAAGGGTTAAAACACAACCAGCGAATCCTGCGGGTCACAGGAGCAGGCACATACCTCAGGCTTCCCGATTCAATTAGATCTTGTTTTGTTTTAGGCTTCCTTTAATTACCCAATGCCATTTGAGCCCCGGCCGGGTGACATAAATGTATTATCCCCATCATAATGTCAGAATTTAAAATTAGATCTGGTCTCCCATAAATACACTTCAACCCAACCTCGGCGACTCCGTCCAGCCATGACGACTATTTTATGTAACATCTTTCGTGCCCCGAGACCTAAAAAAAACTGCGCTGAAATTTAAAGGCTACCTTGTCTGGCTGTGGGTCTGCCTTCCATTTATCCGAAGAGAATTCCGGGTGAAAAGGAAAGAGTTCCGTAAGATCAAACAGCGAAGCAGCGAGAGAAAAAAGCAAATTACATAAAGTCCAAATGTACTCACGGTCTCCTTATTGGGAAGCAACTCCTTTCGGATTCTGAAGAAGTTCTTGCCGTACTGCCTCAACCCCTTAATAAAACGTTTCTGTGGTAAAAGATAACAAAAAAACAGCGTGTCAGCAAAAGCGAAAAAAAAAAAA